>NC_138379.1:93262011-93303170 GCF_054177405.1 Leptonychotes weddellii | reverse complement strand
GCTATTGTCTGTTCATTGATGGTGACAAAGTACGAATCTGATGAAGATATTGAGAGTGGGTGGGATCTGTGTTAAGTGGTGGGGGTGGGGTCAGGGGCATATAGGATCCTGGTTCTTTCCACTCACTTTTGCTGTGAATCAGGTCTTCATTTCTGAAGTTCACGTTAAACTTCTGATAAGTAAGAAAACACTTGGAAGGCTCTTTTGACAAAGTGGGAGAATAAGGGCAGAAGAGTACGAGGAATAATCGAGCTTCAGAGTGCTGGAGACAAAGACCGAGGAGACCATGAGAAGTTAGAGATGCAGAGCAAGTGACCGAACTTGGGGCAACATGGAGTGGACGGAAGTCACAGCTCTGTGCTGCTCTGTGACTCTGTTCAGCCGAACTAGAGAGCTGAGGTCTGTAGCTGTTGCCTCAGTACGCAAACCATGAGCACGTGTAGGGAGATCCCACATCAGGGTGCATCGCCCAGGCCTGATTCTAACCATTTTTCGTGTGGCAATCCTATATGAGCTAATCCACTGTAGAAACTGTGGTAGAACAGATTTGAGAGTTCTAGTCCTTCCTCAACCAACAGTATTTTTCCAGTGAACAGGTTGGCAGGATATCCTACCCCATCCAGTTTTTCAGGAGCCCAGACTTATGGATGCTTCCCGGGTGACCTTGGAGTGATCTCCATTTCAAGCAGTCAGGAGGAAAAAGAGCTCTGAGAAGTCTTTGTAAAGGATTTTCCTGGGCTAATCTTTGAGGAGGTGCTTATTACTTTCTCTCACGCATTCCATTTTCTGGAATTTAATCTTATGGGCACACATAATGAAATGGAGCCCAGAAATGAGGTCAACTCTCCAGCCATGTACCCAAGAAGATGAGGAGAGCATGGATTTGGGGGGCAGGGGCAATATTTTATGCCACAAAATTATAACCAAAACTGATTTTACTGCAAAGTCTAAATCTGGGTGGGTACTCCCCCAGATGACTAGATATACTCTGCAAATATGGACTGTCCCTACAGGGTCTGTAGTACGATATGCTTTGTACAGAGATGGCAGTAAGGTTAAAGACTCATATTCTTAGAAAGGTCAGTCATGCACATTTATGCTGTAATCTGATGGCAAGAATTTAATGCCTAATGTAAAAAAAAAATTATATGCTTACCTTTAACATCTTTTGTTTTCAAAACTTCTATTGTAACACTTTAAGGTTAGTACCATGATTTGAGAGGTGAGGCGGCATGCTGGATAGAAAAAGTATGAGATTACACTATAGAAAATGCGATTCGAATTCTGACCCCACTGTATTCCACCTGTGCAATTTGGGACAAAAGGATCGATTGTCCTGAGCCAGCACTTCCTCGCCCATAAAAACGGAGATGGAAATACCTACCGCAAAGGAAGTCAGCTTTATAAATCACAGGCTCAGTAAGAAGGCCAAGGGCTTTGGAGCCTGAACAAATGACTCCAAATTAAGTGGTGTGATTCTGGATATGCCATTTCTTATCTATGCAATCTTGGACAGATTATCTAATCTGTCTACACTTCGGTTTTATCATCTACAAAACAGCAATAATGAGAATATGGTGTATCTGCTCTTAGTTTGGATGGATGTCACCCAATAATGTGCCTGGTGCTTTCATCCATTTAGGAAGCATTCATCAATTACGCACAGGTGGACTCCTGTTCTCCGTAGCACGGAGAGGGACAATATCCATGTCTTTCGTGGAGTTTATCTTCTATTCGGAATTAAGGAAGGGGGGACCTGGATATAAAATAAGCAAATAAACAGACATGAAAAATTTCAGTAGCAATTAGCAATAAAAAGAAAATAAACCAAGTGATAAAATGCAGAATGACTTGGGGTTGAGTAGGGCTACTTTCCACAGGATGGTCATAGAAATCATCTTTCCTAAGGCCATATTTGATCTGAAAACTGAATGATGTGGAACAGTAGAAGAAATGAAATTAGGAAGAAGGGTTTTCCAGGCGAAGGAAAGAGTCAGTGCATAGCCCTTGAGGTTGGAGGGAAAAGGCCAGTGTGGCAGAAATATATTTGCGTGTGTGTGAGCAGAGAGACGAGAAAGGGGACTGCTCCTCTGGTCCAGGTCAGACGCCATGGTGCTCTGGACCAGGAGGATGCCCATAGAGACGGAGCCGACCGAGTGGCTACAGGGATGCATTGTGGAGTCATTGCTCCTAGAGCATATGTGAGAACTGAAAGAGGCAGATCAGTCGAGGCTGAGTGCTAGAGTTTGTCGGTAAATTTTAAGTGGTAGATATATATCAAAGCTGTATTTCATAAATGAAGACCTGATTAACTCAATACTTATTGTTCCTTTCTGAATAATTCCCCTCCCTCTGTCTCCCTTTATTTTCCCCTTTACCTTTTAAGGATGCTTGGAAGCTTCTGGGGTCAAATGTTTAATTTTTCTTCTCTGTTACTTCCTGCGGAGGAACTGGGAGCATCGTGAAGTAGATACAGAGAATCTAGAGGGGGTTTAAAAATAAACACTAGAGGAAGGGACTTCCGAAGACAATGACATTCGTGTCATGATCTGTGGAGTGTAAATCCATCAGCCCTTTGAAGTTAAAAATAAAGAAGGTAAAAATGAAGTCCTTCTTGGATTTGCTCTCAAGTGTCTTAAAAATGATGTGTCTACTGGGCAGCCCGACAGTACCCGAAACCTGCAAAAAATGTTCCCCAGTCCCCTTTTTGATATTTGCATGCCAGAGGAGGAAAAACAGAATTCTTCTGAATATTAAGTAAGAAATACAAAAAGGGGAAAAAGAACCACCAGTTTTCATGATTTTCCTTTCTGCAAATTTTCCATACTGTTCCCATTTGGTAAAAGTAGGAAAATAGCTCTAAATGGGGAACAGTAGAAAGCAACATTCATGTCCCACAAAACTAACTTGAAAAGTAGACTCCTTGCCTTTTCCTGTGCATCTGTGGGCATGCTGCTGCCTTCAAAACAACTTCATTATGCTAAGATTTTTCCTTCTCAAAAGAAATGTTTAGTGGTTAGATAAATACAATTATAGTTAATTGTGAAAGGGACAAAGGGAACAGAAGGTACTTAATTATGCAAAACAGACTTTCCTTTAAGACCTCACGTCTCCTCCCTACAGTCTACTAAGGATAAAACAATCATAAAGCACACTTGCACAATTCAATATGACCCTTCAGGATTAATATAAATTTCAATATAGCAAAACATTAAACCAACTTCTTTTAACAAGTTTAAATGGGGGAATGAACAAGCCCATTATAAGTAATCATGCAGAAATATCCACAGATACCATAAAAATATCACCCCAGAAAATGAAAATGAAGTACTTGTCTGGTCCAGATAATTGTAGCACTTAACATGCCAGAGAGTCAGGCATTCGACCTAGATGAATATAAATTATTTATGCCTAGCTCAGGGTCTCCAAACTATAAGCTTCATCTTTAAAATGGTAGTTTTTTAGTGGGGGAAATATGTATTGGCTTCAAAGCCTTGTACCTTGCAGAGCTTTCTAATGGACTTCCATGTCTTTGTTTTACATAAGCAGCACAACTATTTTGCCCTGAGGTAATCCTGTGGTCCTCCAGAATTTACTATTGTGAGGCATGAAGCTTGGCAATTGCTATTCATTTCAAAGACATTCTTTTTTTTTTTTTTAAGGCTTATTTATTTTAGAGAGAGAGAGTGAGCACAAGGGTGGGAGGTGTGGGGGGGAGGGACAGAGGGAGAGAGGATCCCGAGCAGACTCCCCACTAAGCATTGAGCCCCAGTCCCAGAACCCTGAGATCATGACCTGAGCTGAAATCAAGATTTGGGGGATTAACCGACTGTGTCACTCAAGCCCCCCAAGATATTTATTCTTCTCTATCAAATTATAAAAACAAATGCCTATTTGGGGATAATGATATTGTTAAATATCCTACTTTTGATAAGTTCAAAATCCATTATTAATTTGAACAATTTAAGCCCATAAAATGTCATGCTGATTATCAAAAAGTGTATTATAACAGTATCTTGGCATTTTCTTCCCCCATGATTTTATTCTATTGCTTAAAATTTCTTTAAAACCAAAGAGAAATTGGCGTGAATAGATCATGGGTTGCTGAATCCACACATGTCCCATAAAAGGACCTAGGAGTCCTTGGGAAGTGTATGATATGCGTCTCTTCATTACGGTCCCAGTAAAAACAATTACAACTACAGTTGATGGTCAGAGCATTTCTCAACAGAATCAGTTTCTTTTTTTTTTTTTTTTAAGATTTTATTTATTTGAGAGAGAGAGAGAGAGCTAGAGAGAGAGAGAGAGAGATGGCACACACGGGGTTGGGGGGACAGAGGGAGAAGCAGACTCCCACGGAGCAGGGAGCCCGATGCGGGGCTCAATCCCAGGACCCCGGGGATCATGACCCGAGCCGAAGGCTGATGCTTAACCAACTGAGCCACCCAGGTGTCCCAGAATCAATCAGTTTTTAAGAAACAAGTGGCTGCCTTCTCAGAAATGTCCTCATCGCATTCTGCATTGATATAACTAAGAAAACTTCAGTATGGCCAATGTTGGGCAATGTGATCCACTCATGAACATTGCCCAGTTGAAGAGTAGAACTGATACCTGGAAGTGTCAAATGAAGAAGAGGCCAGCAATTTACGCAATGATCCCAGGGCACATATAGATGCCCCGCCGACATTCTCCCTCATGCGTGGTCCTGACTTTTCATTCCAAATATAAACTGAGTGTGTGCATGGGGTTAGCCCGCAGCATCCCTGTTAACATTTTAGGGTATAGTGTTTCTCCGTGATTGGCACGGTCATGATTTTTTGGTAGGAAATACATTGTTGATCCTTAAATTTTAAAGGACGGTAAAGAGCCTCTCCCACTTCTTCCTTCCCTAACATCTTCTCTCTTTTGAAAACTGTGATGATCTTTTACTTTAAAAAATTCTGGGTGCCTAGGTGGCTCAGTCGTTAAGCGTCTGCCTTCGGCTCAGGTCATGATCCCAGGGTCCTGGGATCCAGCCCCGCATCGGGCTCCCTGCTCCGCGGGAAGCCTGCTTCTCCCTCTCCCACTCCCCCTGCTTGTGTTCCCTCTCTCGCTGTCTCTCTCTCTGTCAAATAAATAAATAAAATCTTAAAAAAATTAATAAAACCTTTTGCCTGTCTTAGTGTTTGTTCATCAATGCAAAAGATAACCTAAGGGAGCCTCCCTTGCCTGCCCACACACGCAGATTCTCAGAGCCAAGGTAATATTCATGTCCTGGTTAGTATATTTGCTTCAGGTGTAAGTAATAGAGACCCGTTTAAGCTTGCTCGTGAAAAGGAAATTTTTTGTAAATAGGTGTGGAGAATCCCACACCTATCCATGTTCGGGAGTGAAGTGTCATCTGGCCTCCCTAGGGTGGAGGCTGGGACCTGGGAAGCAGAGGACAGAGGCTGCTTGCCTCCTGGTGCTTGGGTCCTCCCGTATCCAGTTCCTCCTCAGCTGTCCCCCAAACACCTCCCTCTGAGATTCTCCTCTTGGATAACTTTCAAAAATTGGGGTCTGTTAATGGCCTCCATAGCTTCAGTTCTATAAACTTTTCAGAGCAAGTGTTTATCACGGACTAGGTCTTTCCCTGGTACCCAGTGGCTCAAACTGCTGACGAACAATGTGTTTGGTGCACTTTATCTTTTGGAGCCGGATCTCTTGAAGGTATAGGTCAGGGCCTGTGGAGATGAGCTTCATCTGTTAAAGTCTCTGTGTTAGTCTGGTCAGCGGCACTGAAGTACTCAGGGTGGGTGTGGTCGGGAGGAGGCGGGGAGGTGGGGGCAGGGATAGTGACCATATTTGGTCTATTGTTTTCTCACCAGGGCAGTGGACGGGGATTATTTCAGGATGATGAGAGCAGAACAAGTGAATGGCATTTTGAACGTAAAGACTTTAAAATTATGCACTCAGAATTCCATCCTATGGCAACTATGCCGTTGCTTTATATTTTATTTCATAATAGAAAACAAATTTAAATTCATGTTCTATTTGGTATATTCACTGATGCTATTAGACTAATCAATATCCATAAACACATTTTTGGAAGGAATTATAAACTACCATTTTCCCAAAGTTTTCATTGAGAGGGATGCTGAGCTGGGCACATGACAACATAGCATTTGCCAGTATGTAAACCAACAATGCAAGGATCAACCCATGTCTGTCTAAAAAATAAGATAAAAATTACTTCCTGTGCTTGTTAGTTTCAAAAAAGAAATGATGGTATATCTTTTATATGTTGATAGATAGGTCATATGAGGTCATCCCATGCAGTATGAGATTAAATATTTATTTGATAATATGTATCAAAATTGCTTTGAGAAAATGTCAGAGGATGTACTAATTAAAATACGGTGTGCTTGCGTGCAGCGTCTTATGCATGCCGCTGGGGACTCACATTTGAGATTGTGGAAAGAACCCCTAGGTTTAAGTTTTGTTTTTTTAACTTGTTAGCAGGATGGTGTTGGACAAGTCAGTTAACAATTCTGGGTATCAGTTTCTGTGTTTCTAAAATGTTGTGTCAAATAATGTGGTGTCTATATAAGCCCTTTGTAAACTCTAAAACGTTACCCAAATATTAAACACTTTACTCCCTTTCGAGATGTAGATAAAGGGACAGTGGTAAAAGAGACTGTCTAGTTCAATTCCAATATTCTTGTATAGACATCATTTACAAATGGGTAACCTGTTGTCTTAAAATCATTAGAAGGATTGAATACTGTAATTATACCTATGACTTGCTGTGCACTCATTTATTGCAGCATTGAATCTTGTGTTGTTCAACAGAAGGGATTTAAAATATGTATCTTGGGTGGATTTTTCAAAGCTGATGCAATCGTTCCCATAATGTTTTGTGAGAAAAAGAACAATCTAATGGAAAAAAAAAAAAAAAAGATGTCTAACACTTTGTGCTCTCAGAGGCTTTGTGACCAGGTAACTGCTTAATAAACAGTGCTTTGCTTGCTCAGCACAGATTTAATCTTGTCTCTACAGAAACCTCAAGTATTCAAATACATGGCTTCATTTCTGAAATGGACTTACATACATGTCAAACATTATTTATGAAATGATTATGAAAACACTTTCCCACTAAAATTCTAGAGACTATCACATCTCTATCCTAATGCTATTTCTTTCCCCATATTTTATTGAGTTGAGTTAACCATCATTGGTTACTTCTTTTAAAGATTTATTTATTTATGAGAGAGAGAGCAGAGGGAAGGGGCAGAGTCCCACGCAGATTCGGCGCTGATTATGGAGCCCGACTTGGGGCTGGGTGCTGGGCTGGATCCCACAGCCCCAGGATCACGACTCCAGCCGAAGCCAAGAGTCAGTACCCCGGCCGATGGCACCACCCAGGCTCCCCAACTATCACTGGTTGGTTTTAAGCATCTAATTCTGGCTTTGGGACTAGACAAATGGTAACCTATTCTTCATGCTTTTACCAGTTTGTTCGAGACGTCACTTCCACAAACAACAGAACATGCAGACCCTGGTGTGAGGAGTTGATCACTGTTTTAACTTAGTGTGGGTCGCTCTCGTGGGCTGTGCCTGGCTGGACATCAAAAGCCGCTAGATGGGATTTCCCAGAGAGATTGACCAGGCCCCGCACAGCAAAAATGTTGAGACTCATGACTTGGACGTTCTGCCTGTGGAGACAAGGCTTGCTGAGTTGTAAAATTATGGTCTTACACATTAAAAAAAAAAAAAATAGTGTCTGGTGCTAATGGGACTTAGAGGTAAACAGGGCAGAAAGCGTGGGATTCCACGTGCCCTTGCCGTGGTGGGTAATCTCTCTGTGAGGGCTGCTGTGAATGCTGAGCCTGGGCTGCTTCTCTGCAAGATGGATGAAGGACACAGGGAACACATTCTTCCTCTCTCACCAGGGTCCCTTCATTTTCCTTTGCAGGACTTGTTGGCCTCCTCAGAAGTAAACCTTCAACTGGGTCCAAATTGCCATTTTTATCCTCCTTGATCCTGGACCCAGACACTGGTCTGGTCTAATATAGCTACTTTAAGTTTATTCTTTAATGGAGGCATGAAAAGAATTCCTGGAAATATTTCTCTCCATTGCATCCCTCTCCTGCTTTCAGCAGGTCTGGATGTCAGAGGCAAATCTATTTTTGCTTTTGCTCTGATATACATTTTCTGGTTCAGATGGATCAGTGAAGCAACACATTTTTTCAAGGGCATATTTCTTTTAATGGCAGAAGTAATTCATTTTGGTAAAACATGAGCAGGGAACCTGTGGGCTGAGAAAAAACTCTAGCTGGATGCTTTATTTCATTTAGATTGGGGATTTCTAAAAATAAGGACCTATGGCTGACCTCTTAAATAGTGACATTGTTACTTACTTATTCAATATGCGAATGGTGGTGTGGGCGGTATGGTAATATTTTTATTGGCATGAAAACCAAAAGCTCCGAGATATATTTAGCTCTGTATGACTGCTTATTATTTCTACGTGGCCTGTGTCCTCTCTTAACCATAAAGAAGCAATCAAATGGAAAAAAAAAAAAGCTTCTCTCTTGGTAATTTTAAGGACAGCCAATTTAACTCTAACCTTTATTCACAATTCAACGTGTAGAGTGCACTAGGTTGAGTAAGACAGAAGAGAAAATGTAAAAAGCACAGAAATCATGGTCTCGGGTTAAAATGCTTCAGCGACTCCCTTTTGCACTTATAATGAAATCGGAATGTCTTAATGTGGCCCAAGGCGCCCACCATCTGGACTCTGCCTTGCTCTCCAGTGGCTGTTCTCATTCTGGCCCTCGCTCTCCACACGCCAGTCCCACTGCTCCCTTCCCTGTGCGTGGACACACCAGCCCCTTACACACCTGAGCCTTCTCACAAGCTCATCCCCCTGTGCGAACATTGTTCCTCCACTCGTTTTTTGTTTGTTTTTTTTTTTAAAGATTGTATTTATTTAAGAGAGAGTGAACGAGCAGGAGGAGAGGCAGAGGGAGAAGCAGACCCCCCGCGGAGCAGGGAGCCCGATGTGGGGCTCGATTCCAGGACCCTGGGATCATGACCTGAGCAGAAGGCAGGTGCTTAATGACTGAGCCACCCACGCGCCCCCTCCATTCTTTATTTAGGTGGCTGGCTTCCAGTCCTTTCCATGTTAGTGTTACTGCAATGTGGGAATTTCCCTGGCTAGCGTCTAAACAGATTCCAATCCTTTTCCTCACTATTACCTTCTGGGTTTACTCTAATTTCATTACTGTGCTATCACTCTTCGTGTGTGTTCAGTTGTTACAGTATGAACGTTGTTACAGTTCCTTCTCTCCAGGAGGCAGTACAGGGTAGTGGTGAAGGGTAGGGGTCAGGGTCCAATTCTAGCACGATGGCTACTGCTCATACAATTAGAGGAAAGGTATTGCATTCTTCTGGCTTTGGTTCCTCTCCCCACCGTAAAGTGGGGAAAATAAAAATCCCCCGCAATCTTTTTTAACAATTCATACTAATTTTGTTATTTTTTTATTAGAGCACTATAATGAAGACATGAAATTATAGTGGTAGATTTATTCATTAAATGATGAAACAACACAAATACTTTTAGAGTGATGTGCCAACAAAATTTAAATGTTTATCATTGATTAAGATTCAGATTTCAGATCAGGCACATAGTTTGGCTGATTCTGTGATGTGCATGAAGGTTGAAACGAGCAAGGGAGGAGGAAGATGTCTGCATATACATCATTGCACAAACATTTTTATTTTTATTTTATTTTTTTAAAGATTATTTATTTATTTATTTACAGAGATAGAGAGCACAAGTAGGCAGAGTGGCAGACAGAGGGAGAGGGAGAAGCAGGCTCTCCGTCGAGCAGGGATCCCGATGCGGGGCTCGATCCCAGGACCCTGGGATCATGACCTGAGCCGAAGGCAGACGCTTAACCGACTGAGCCACCCAGGCGCCCCTTCACAAACATTTTTAAAATCGAAAAAGATAATTAAGTTTTTGCATGGATAAGTTAATGTTCAAACCTGTGGGCACCACAGAAAATCCTTAAGTGACAGAATTGGGTTTTTTAAGCAACAGCAACTTTACAAGCAGTAACGCTTGCTTATACATGTATTAAAGCGACATTGTGTTAAGGCAAACAATTTTAGGTTAAAAGAGTTGCAGAATGAATGTGGAGTTCACACCTCATTTGCCCAGTACAATTTCCACTCACCTACTTCCCCCAGCTTATTAAGAACCCAGACAAATGCATTATTTGGATATTAATTTCTCAATATTTAAACTATGTGAATTGACTAATTATTTTCCAAATACCAGAAACACATAAAAATACCAACACAAAATATTCTGCAAAAATGTAGAGATTAATGAGTTAATATATGCAAAGTATTTAAAATAATATTTCACTATCATAAGATCTCAACAAATTTTAGCTGATAGTATCAGATTATTGGCTATGTGAGTATCCAATATCATGAACAAGGTCTGGCACATCTTAGCTACTCAATAAAGTTTTTAAAGTGAATGAACAAATGAATTCATGAATGTATGAGCCACCAATGAGGGAGTAATCCCAAGAGCCTTGGCATGGTGGTCAAAGCTTCTGGGTGCTAGGTCCATTTCCACCACTGTTTTCTATGAATTGGGCTAATGACTTAACTTTCTTTCATATCCATTTCCTAATTAATAAAAGGCATGCTCAGACTAGATGATCTCTAAATATTTTGTGATTCTACACCAGTCATGTAGGCCATGAGTTGAACATTTTGCTCTCCTTAGAATCTAAGAATTCTCTAAAAAGACTTAGAGCATCTACCCAGCCCCAATCTTCCTGGGTTTCTAAATGGTTTCTGGTCATCTGGAATCTACCGTAGGCACAGAGACAGAACTCCACCTGATTAAGTCCACTTGAAGAGTAGTCTTCTGGAATTGTCTAAGGATTGATATGTGTAAGAACACAGCACTCTACACATGAAAGGAACCAGTATTTTTCAAGTGACTTTTATATTCCAGTTTCTACCTAGGGTCCCTTTCATATATTTTACCATTTAATGCACCATCCCTACAGTGTAGGTATTTTATGCCCATTTTATAGATGATGAAACTGAGGTATGTATTAAGCTATTTGCCAGTGGTGGAAAGTGAATTAAACCCTTTGGAATCTGTGATTTGTTTTGTTATTTCACTTTAAAATTGAAATGTAATTGACATATACCATTCTATTAGTTTCAGGTGCACAACATCATGATTCCATATATGTGTATATTGCAAAATGATCACCATAGTAACTCTACTTAATATCCATCACCACCCATAATTACTAAATTCTTTTCCTTATGATGAGAACTTTTAGGTCTATTCTTTTAGAAACTTTCAAATATACAATATAGTATTATTAACTATAGTCACCAGGCTGTACATTACATCATTATTATTATTATTCCACATGTGAGATCCATAAAGTATTTGTTTTTCAATGTCTGACTTATTTCAGTGTGCATAATGCCCTCAAGATCCATCCATGTCACAAATGCCAGGATTTCCTTTTTTTTTTTTCCATGGACGAATACTATGTCATTGTGTATGTATATAGATCACATTTTCTTTATTCATCCATCCAGTGATGGACACCTAGATGGTTTCCATGTCTTGGCTGTTGTAAATCTGTAATGAACTTGGGGGTGGAGACAATTATAAATAATGCTGCAATGGACATGGGGATACAGATATCTCTTCAACACAGTGATCTTATTTCCTTTGGGTATATTCCCAGAAGTGGAATTGCTGGATCATATGGTAGTTCTATTTGCAATTTTTTGAGGAATTTCCATACTGTTTTCCACAGTGGCTGTGCTGGTAGACAGTCCCACCAACAGTGCATGAGGGATCCCTTTTGTCCACATCCTTGCTGACCCTTGTTATTTCTTCTATTTTTGATAGTAGATAGCCATGCTAATAGTGGTGAGATGATACCTCTTTGTGGCTTTGGTTTGCATTTCCCTGATGATCAGTGATGTTGAGCACATTTTCATGTGTCTGTTGGCCATCTGGATGTCTTCTTTGGAAATATGACTGTTCCAGATCCTCTGCCTATATTGTAATTGGATTGTTTGGTTTTTGCTATCGAGTTATAGGAGTTCTTTATGTATTTTGGGTATTATGGCCTTATTAGATATACGGTGGGGTAATGTCTTCTCCCATTCCATAGGTTGTCTTTTCATGTTTTTGATGGCCTCTTTTCCTTAGCAGAACCTAAAAGTTTGATGTAGTTTCATTTGCTTGTTTTTGCTTTTGTTGCCTTTGCTTTTGGTGTCAAATCCAAAAAATCATTGCGAAGATTGATGTCAAGGAGCTCACACCCTATGTTTTCTTCTAGGAGTTTTATGCTTTATCTTCAAGTCTTTAATTCATTTTGAGTTGATTTTTGCATATAATGTAAGAAAATTGTCCAGTTTCATTCTTTTGTATGTAGCTGTCCAGTTTTCCCAACACCATTTGTTGAAAAGGCTGTCCTTTTCCCATTGTGTATTTTTGGCTTCTTCACCGTAAATTAATTGACCATGTATGTATGGGTTTATTTCTGGGCTCTCTATTCTGTTCCGTTGATCTGTGTGTCTGTTTTATGCCAATACCATATTGTTTTAATTACTATACCTTTGTAGTACACTTTGAATGAGTAAATGCGATGCTACTAACTTTATTCTTCTTTCTCAAGATGGCTTTGGCTATTCATGGTCTTTTGTGGTTCCATACAAATTTTAGGTTGTTTGTTCTATTTCTGTGAAAAATGCCATTAGAATTTTGATAGGGATTGAATTAAATCTGTAGATTGCTTTGGGTCATGTGGGCATTTTAGCAATATTAATTCTTCCACTCCATAAGCATAGAATATCTTTCCATTTATTTGTGTCATCTTCAGTTTCCTTCATCAATGTTTTATAGTTTTCAGTGTACAGGTCTTTCACCTGCTTGGTTAAATGGAATCTTATTTTATTTTATTTTATTTTGAGAGAAAGAGAGAGCAAGAAGGGGGAGAGGCAGAAGGAGAGAGAGAGAGAGAATCTCAGTCAGACTCTGTGCTGAGCACAGAGCCCAAGCTTGATCCCACGACCCTAAGATCATGACCTGAGCTGAAATCAAGAGTCAGACTCTTAACCAACTGAGCCACCCAGGTGTCCCTGGAATCTGTTTGAGAATGAGTGAATGAATCAGAAATGATATGATGAAGGAATAGACTATATACAGCAGTTGATGCAAGTGTATTCTTAAGGAGAAGCAGAGCATCTCTTGCCTGGAGTTCAGTAATTCCCTGTAGATTCAGTCTTCACCACATTTCACTTTCACCATCCTCTTCCCTTTGACAAGAATTTTGAGACTTATACCAGATATTCTATATCTAGGAGTGAGGGCAGAAAAGCACCAGAGAATGTAATTTTTAGTAAACACTTCGATATTCTTATATACACCATATTTTGAGATCCATTAATCTAGTCTTTCAGTTTCTTAAATTGTTTTTTACTATATCCCCCCCATCCAATCTAACTCTACTTCCCAATTTACTCAGCTATGAAGAACCATTTTATTGTATTAAAGGCTCTCTTGCCACTGCACTCATTCAACATTTTGTCCTTTCGTTTTATCTTTTCATAAAATGTTGAATCAATGTCACCTGCCTTATTTTGCTTTTATACCTGATCTCATGGATGTTGTTAGAGAAATTGCCAGTTGGGAGGCTGGAACCCACTAATCAACCCCCCTGGATTCTCAGAAATCCTTTTATTCATCCTTAATCTATTTTGTTCCATTGTCCATAAATTTTTAATGCAAAAACATTTCCATCCTCTTTAAGCCTCCTCCTTTCTTCCACTCTCTTCTCTTCTGAAGTGCTATGCTTGCTTGTAACCCTGAACCTTGGCCCTCAATGCTCCATCTGCCTAAAGTGTCCCACCCTGTTCTCCCTTTCCTGGCTCATAGTTACTTACATTTTATATTCCCTTCAAATGTTCCCTATGCATGAAATCTTTCCAGACCTCCTCAGATGGACTTAACCACTTTGTCCTTTGAGACACTAAACAGATTTCTATTATAGCACCATATTTATTGTCCAACCTGGGACTCTTTAGACAGTGAAAGGATGCTAGCAAAAATTACATTATCCAATATGTTTAAATTAAGACTGTCCCGCAAAAAATGGAATGTGTGGTCCCTCTATTGATAACTCATATATCTGTTTACGTGAATGTCTTCTCCTATTAATATCTTCATCGCCAGTGTTGTTTTTATCTTTTACCCCCAACTCCTAGCATAGTCCCTGGCACCTAGTCTGTGGTTGGCCGAGTAAATGAATGACTACAGGTTAAGTCTGTAAAAAGCATCAAAGAACAAAAAGCACAGGGCCCAGGCACCCTGTGAATCAAGCTGGGGCCGGGGGGGGGGGTGTCTCAGTTTCTGCTCATCCATCTTCTTGCCCCTCACCTCTTCTCTGGCACATTACTCATTCTGTTTATTCTTTATCATTCTGCTTTTGTTACTTGATCTTAAGCTGGAGATCAGGAGTTGAAAAAGATGTAAACAGAGATAGCTCTTAAATGTCAAATAAAAACATGCCTCTCCTGAGGGCTTTCATAATATCGAATATTTTTTTTTTACTTTTGTTCTCCTTTGCCAAATATTTTAGAAGAAGATCAAAGGTATTTTTCCACAATTGCCATACCTAAACATATTTTTTACTTCTGTGCTTGCTTTGAAGCAAAATTGTCTAAAAATATGCTGTTAATCTTGGCCTCCTTGTGCTTTGACAGTCATGCCAACCTCAGTGAGTAATTATAAAATAAATTGTTGACCATTTTTTTTTCCTCTCCTTTCATGGTACCGTACCCTCCCCCACCCACAAATTTAGCATGAGTTGAGTCCTGAAGGTAGGACACTGTGGTAGGTGCTGGGGATTCAGAGATAAAGGAGACGTAGGCTCTGCCTGCAATGAGTTTACGATCAAGCAAGTAGTTGCCCCTGATGGTCGAAACCACTCAGCCAAAAACACTTCTTTATGCTTTACCTCTTCCCTTTACCTCACCCTTCCCACCCCTCCCCCCTACATTAGAACATATCCATCAGCTAGAACATTTGCCAAAAACTTCTTCGGGAACTGACATAACACTCATGGTAATAAGTCATAATGTCAGCATTAGTTTAGATAAAGGTTAAGGTGTTCTGACAAAAAGGCCATAAAATATAGCAGCTGACTGGGGATGGTGGGGGGCCAAGAGGAGGGGCAGCAGGGAAGCACAAGGAAATGTGGAGAGATGGTGGATTTCTTCGTTAGTGTGATTGTGGTGATGGTTTCACAGGCGTATACATAAATCAAAACATAATCAAATTGTATAATTTAAATATGTGCAGATTATTGTATGTCAATTAGACATCAATAAATCTGTTACAAATATTGAGGCTTAAATAAGACAGGACTTTATTTCTCTCGTATGTATGTTTTTCTACGTAGTCTGCCATAGATGTTCTACTTCTCAGGTCGTTCAGGGGCCCAGATTCCCTCCATCTTTTTGTTTCCTCATCTTCCTTGGGTGTCATCCTCATCTGCATGCTCACTGTTGGTTTTCTACTATGACTTCTGACATACTTCATGAGGATAAAAAGCCATGCTTCAGGGAAAGTGAGTGACCTGAAATCAGAGATAATGTGGAAGATGCACTGATCCCTTCTACTCTTATTTCTTTTCCTGAATTTAACTATAAAGCCACAAACACCTGTCTGTGAGGGAAATTAGGAAATATGGATCCTAACCAGATGGTTTTGTGTCCAAGGCAAACTCTATTAGAAAGGAAGTGAGAAGGGTATTTGGTGAAGCAACTAGCCATCTGCACAGTGACCTTATTTATTGAATGCATACTCTGTGCTAAACCCTGTGTTAACTGACTTATTATATTAGCTAATCTGTTCTTCTCAACTCTTCTGTGAGAAAGCTGTGATTATTTGGCCTACACAAAAGTTGAGTAAAACACACAGGGACATGCAAGTTGCACGCTATGTAATTCCAGGGCCTTCAATCACATAGACTATTGAATGGATGGGGCCCCTGGAGCTGTGTAACAAATGGTCTTCACACCTGGACTATATGGCCATGTCTAGGACTTGGGAAAGGTTATGAACCTTCTCAAGTCACTTGCATGGGTGGTAGGTGTCAGAGCTGGGATTCCAGTGTGGCTGGGACAGCTCCAGAGCTTCTGCTCTTACTTACCACGCCAAGCCTTGTGCTACCATGTTGGCAGAGACCACACCTTCATTTATTCCACTACCCCTTTATTTGACACAGACACTGAAATTCATTATTTTAACTACCATTCACCCTTGAACAATGTGGGGGTTAGGGCACCAACCCTGAACAGTAAAATCTTTGTGTAACTTTCAACTCCCCCAAAACTTAACTGCTAATTGGCTACTGTTGACTGAGAGCTTTACCAATAACATCAAACAGTTAATTAACACATTTTTAAAAAGATTTATCCATTTATTCTAGGGAGAGAGAAAGAGAGAGAGAGTCAGAGGAGGGGTAGAGGGAGAGAGTCTCAAGCAGACTCCCTGCCAAATGCGGATCCCATGACCCTGAGTTCACAACCTGAGCTGAAACCAAGAGTCGGACACTTAACCAGTTGAGCCACCCAGGTGTCCCAACATATGTTGTACACCATGTACATTATATACCATACTCTGAAAATAATCAGACCAAAGAAAATGTTATTAAGAAGATCATAAGGATAAGAAAATACACTTATAGTATTGTAATGTATTGATTGAATAAAATCTGTGTATCCAGTGGACTGGTACAGTTCAAACCACAGTATTGAAGGGTCAGCTGGAATTCAGCTGATTCCACTTGCATTTCCTCCATATATTTTTAAAAATTTTTATTAAATGTATTCAAACTAAACGAAAAAAATAGATTACCCATGTCTCCCACTTCCCACCCCTGCCTCTTGTAACCACCAGTCTGTTCCCTGTATCTGTGAGCTTGATTTGGTGTTTTTTTTAGATTCTGCATATAAGATCATATGGTATTTGTCTTTTTCAGTCCGACTTATTTCACTTAGCATAACACCCCCAAGGTCCACCCATGGTGTCACAAATGGCAAGATTTTATTGTTTTTATGGCTGAATAATATTCCATTGTATGTATACCACAATTTCTTTATTCATTCATTCACTAGTGGACATTTAGTTTGTTTCCATATCTCAGTTATTGTAAACAATGCTGCAGTGAACATGGGGGTGCATGTATCTTTTCAAATTAACATTTTTGTTTCCTTGGGATAAAAACCGAGAAGTAGAATTGCTTGATCATATGGTAGTTCTATTTTTAAGTTTTTGAAGAACTTCCATATGTTTTCCACAGTGGCTGCACCAGTTTGCATTCCCCTTAATGGTCTACAAGTCTTCCTTTTTCTCCACATCCTCACCAACACTTGCTATCTTGTCTTTTTGATCCAGTCATTCTAACAGATGAGGTGATATCTCATTGTGCTTTTGATTTGCATTTTCCTCGATGATTAATGATGTTGAATATCTTTTCATGTAACCCATTGGCCATCTGTATGTTTTTATTTGAAATATATGTCTATTCAGATCTTCTGCTCATTTTTTAATCATTTTGTTTTTGTTTTTGTTTCTTTGTTGTTGAGTTGTATGAGTTCTTTACATATTTTGGATTTTAGCCACTTATCAGCTATATAATTTGCAAATATTTTCTCCCATTCAGCATGTTGCCTTTTCATTTTTTCAATGGTTTCCTTTGCTTTGCAGAAGCTAAAAGTTTGATGTATTCGCACTTGTATATTTTTGCTTTTGTTGTTT
This sequence comes from Leptonychotes weddellii, assembly GCF_054177405.1. Classification (NCBI taxonomy): domain Eukaryota; kingdom Metazoa; phylum Chordata; class Mammalia; order Carnivora; family Phocidae; genus Leptonychotes; species Leptonychotes weddellii. The sequence goes on along the minus strand of NC_138379.1, from coordinate 93,285,319 downwards.
TTGATTCAAAAAATTATCACCAAGACCTATGTTAAAGGCCTTACTGCTTATGTTTTCTTCTAGGAGTTCTATGCTTTCAGGTCTTGCAGTTGACTCTTCAATTCATTTTTAGTTGATTTTTGTATATAGTGTAAGACAGTGGTCCAGTTGTTTTCTTTTGCATGTGGCTGTTCAGTTTTCCCAACATCTTTTATTGAGAAAACAGTGCTTTCACCATTGTCTATTCTTGGCTTCTTTGTCATAAATTAATTGGCCATATAGGTGTAGGTTTATTTCTGGGCTCTCTACTCTGTTGCATAGGTCTGTTTGTCTGCTTGTCTGTTTTATGCCAATACCATACTGTTTTAATTACTGAAATTTGTAGTGTTGTTGGAAATGAATATGATGCCACCAGCTTTCCTTTTCTTTCTCAAGTTTGCTTTGGCTATTTGAGCTAATTTTCTCTTTAATTGGGATTTCACAGGTGAAAAGTCTTACCTGTTAGATCAGTGGTTGGCAGTTCTTTTTCTGGAAAGGACACATAGTAAATGCTTTAGGTTTGCAGACGTACAGTCTCTGTCACAAATCCTCAAATCTACCATTATAGTGTCAAAGGATCCATAAACAATATGTAAATAAAAGAGAATGGCTGTGTTTCAGTAAAACTATTTTCGAAACAGAGACTGGGTCAAATTTGGCTCCCAGGAAATAGTTTCCCATGACTAGATAAGATGGGAATTCTAGTTCAATGCAGGATGTGTTAGGGCACATTGATATTTGGGGCACTCCTCAAGGAGAATGAGAACAACTTTTATCTACATGTGTTACCATCACGATTTACTGCTGACCCAGGGACACAGGAGCTGTAACCCACACCACAGCTGTTGCCCTGAGCCACTCTACTTTATACCCAAAGATCTTAACTCTGAAATTTTAGACTCAATTTCTAGATTTGAAACATTCCCAATCCAAACTTGTTAAGTCTTCTCTAAATATCAAGAAATTAGGGGCACCTGGACAGCTCAGTTGGTTAAGCATCTGCCTTCGGCTCAGATCATGATCCCAAGGTCCTGGGATGGAGCCCCACATCGGGCTCTCTGCTCAGTGGGGAGTCTGCTTCTCCTTCTGTGCTCTCCCCACGCCCTCTCAAATAAATAAAATCTTTTTAAAAATATCAAGAAATGATTGTAAAAAACTAAAGCTCCTAAGAGGTTGAGACCATGGGACTTACTCTATTTTATTGGGCACCATCCCTTCTAGCACATCCTATGCTCCATGTCTTTGTTTGCTCATTAAGTCTTCAACAGACTGTGTCTTCTTACGCTTCCTCCAGCCCTTCACTATCACCATTGCCTCAAATTTGAAGACACTGCTCTCCTCTCTGCTTGGTCAATCCCCAGCCATCTTTTAAGGCCATGGGGCAAATGGTACCTCTGTTCTGAAGCTTCCCTGACTGACCCTCCTCCCACTTTCAACAGCAGATTATTCCTGCCTTATCTTTACTCCTACAAAATGTCTTAATTGACCATTGTGTTAGCTGTGCATTTGTCTGTTCTTCAGGTGAAGAGTGAGTACCTTGACAAGCAGAACTATGATTGTTCATTTTCATGTCTCTTACATCTAGGATAGTGTGTAGGTCGTAGCAAAAATAAAAGGCATGCTGTTGGATAAATGAAAGGATGATCTGTACTCAGCAATATCCTGTGGTGTTCTAGTGACATGGATGCAATGATAGTTGATAAATGTTTATTAAAAAAAACTTCATTAATCTTACGAATTCTCGATGAATTGCTATTCTTTATTAAGAGCTGTTAATATGACTTAAGGATTAATAAAGGAGGTGGTGAACTTGCCACTTCCTCTTTCTGTTCACAAAGAAAAATGATAAGGGCTAAATATAGAAATTTTTTTTATCATTTTCTACTTTAATTCTGATACTTTTGATTGGCCAGTTAAAACCCACCAATGATTGCTCATTCTCCCTCAAAGTGAGGGCCAAACTATTTAGCACATTGGCCACACGTTAGTATTACTTGGGAAGCTATTGAAAGATGCTCATGCTTGGGCCCCAACCCAGACCAGTTAAATCAAAATCTCGATGGAGACACAAGAGTCAGAACACTTTGATTCTCACTGGTGATCACAATATGCAGCCTAGGTTATGACCTACAGTTATGGTTCCCACCCTTAGTTATTTCACATGGTAAAATGTTTAAATTTTAACTCTAATGCAATGGGAAGTAAACCTACCTGACATCTTAAAAGGATCAATGTAGATGGCAGAAGGGCAAGAGTAGAAGCCAGTGGACATGTTAGGAGGAAGTAGGACATTATCGTAATATCCATGATTCTAGAGGGAAAAACAAATGTTTCCTGCTTAATTTTTAGGTACCCATATAATTCGGTTAATGAGAACACATTTTGAGAGCATTCTAGTAAATTGCTGTTTTATTGGGCATATATGTCACATTTGCCATGCCCTATATTCCCCTTTAATTATTGAAGGACCTCATACACATTAAGCATTATATAATTATGTCTGACTTGCAAACATCTCACATGTGTAATCTGAGATAACCACTGCCTTATAAACTTTTATGGTGCATTTTAAGGCATGTAAAATTTAATATGATTTTGAATAATCACTTTCATTTAAAATTTCAGTGGTTAATATGCACACAAGTTAAAGTTTATTAAGAAGGTAAATGCCTAATGAGCAGAGGGGCAAAATAAAATGCTGCTGAATTAAGAAAGAAGCATTTTTTTATTACACATTTCATTATGTTTCGGTGTGACTTCTGCACATCGATGCTTGCAGCTGGCGCTCCTAGTTCTTAAAAGCCTGCCAAAATGTGTCATGTAGCTGCTTCTTGTCTTTCTCTCCAAATCTAAATGAGGTTTCCTCTAACTGAAATATCTCAATGAGACATAATGGATGTCCCACCCATTTATTCACCAACTAAATGTCTATTGAGCACCTGCTTTGTGTGCTATACTATATGAAGTCCTGCCATCGACAAAATTAGCACACTCTCTTCCATAATGGAAAATAGAATCTGGAGCATCTACAGTCTGGTAAATTCATGCATTTATTAAATATGTATTGACCTTCTACAATATTCAAGGTATGTTTCTAAGAGTTTGGAAGCTTAGAATTGAGTCTAGCATGCACACAAATACAAAAAACATTTCTAAAATAACATATGATAGGGAGTTAAAGCAAGTATATGAATCAGTGGCCTATAAAGTCAAAATTGTTATTTATCACTAGGCATGAATGTATCAAGCTCTATGAGAGCGTAGAGGAGAGTGAGGTAACATCAGCTGGAGGTGTGGGGGGGGTGGTTAGGAATGACTTTGAGAAGGTGAAGGCATTGGATGTGGACTGGGAAGGATGTGCAGGATTGTATATCCAGGCGTAAGTGCAGTACCTTCCTTGTAAATACCCCCATGAGCAAAGGCAGGGAGGCAGAAAAGAGTAGAATTAAAGTGCAATTGTGTATAATTCTAATAAACTTGTGTGACTCAAAATGCAGTCTTATTACCTCACAGGCTTGGCACTTTTACTTGAGAAATAAGTATAGGATGAATGACAGTTTTCTTGGAAGGTTTGGCACTTTAAGAAAAGGGATTCTGATATCAAAATGGCCATTCCCCCACACAAGATATGTTCAAAATAAGAAAAGCCAGCTCCTTTGCCCCTAAATTGGTAATTGACAAGTATGGATTTGCTTAATGTTATTTGTTGACCAAACCTAATAATTTTTATGCAGTGAGGGTCATCCCCCCCCTTTTTTAAATGCTTGTCCTTCTTAGTACTCTTCAATATTGCGTTTACCCGTTATGTTGAGACAGTCTCCTATTTGTTTTTGTGCTGTCAGTCCAACCGGCATCCCTGAGCTGAGGCTGTAGAGGTGTTAACTGAATGGCGCTCAGTGCAGAGCTGATCGTTAGAACACAGTGGCCACAATGGCCACCTTTTTGTGGTGTTCTCTGCGTGCAAACCCTCCCCAGAGAATTGACATCCATGAACATAGTTATCTCACCTCAGCCAGGTGAGGTAAATACTGCTATCTATCTCATTTTATTTTTTTAAGATTTTATTTATTTGACAGAGAGAGAGAGCACGCGCAAGCAGGGGGAGGGGCAAAGGGGGAGGGAGAAGCAGACTCGCCCCTGAGCAGGGAGCCCTGAGACCATGACCTGAGCTGAAGTCAGACGCTTAACCGACTGAGCCACCCAGGTGCCCCTCTCTATCTCATTTTATAAAGAAGAATATTGAGGCTCGGGTAGCTCTAATGTCTTCATTAAGGTCACATCATTAGGATATGATTAAACTTGTGCTCAAGCCCAGGTCCACCGAAAGCAAATGCTCATATCCACAACATTGTGCTGTTTCCCATGAAAGTTAAGACTCTGTGCAAAGCTCCACTCATTTGCCTCAGTGCATCTTCAGGCTTCCGTACTAACAGTGCCCAGCTCCCCTTATGGGCACAAGACTTTCTTAACTTCCATCGTCATTCTGTCTTAATTAGGTATCTCTTGAGAACCAGACCTACACAGGCAGTTTTTAGGGCAATGAAGCATTGGGAAGAAGCCCATAATCATCAAACAAAGGAGGTCATGAGTAAATCAACAAAATGATGGCCTGGGTGTGTGCCTCGCACAATATTCCAGCAGAATTCCACTCCGTCGGTTGTGTGGAGCTCTGGAGCAGAGCAGTCCCTGCAGGGCTAAATCTGAGGTCTGAGGAGAGGTTGCAGCATGCGTCCCCGCAACCATGAGAGCAGGGGACTGCTGGACAAACTGTGTTTGACAGAAGTCTTAGATCCTTTATACTCCTGGCACTTTGTTTCTCAGGGCATGAAACAAGTTTTCCAAATAGCAGAACCGGTATGAGAGAACACTAAGAAGGAGACATCCAAGGACAAGATGCTAAGTCATCATGGTCCTGGTAAAAGGAGAGCTACGGCTGGAAATGGAACAAGGTCCGGGAGGACTGTGCAGAGACCCTGGCCAGCGGTCCCTCTGTCCAAATGCCCAGCCTTACTGAGTCACGGCATCTTGGCCCCGCGTGCCCAGGAAGGGCATTCAGTGAGCGTTTCTGCTGAACCATTTCTTCAGCCTGCACTCGCCTGGCCATTGTGCAGCATGATTACTCTGTATGGCAAACCAATTCAAAACAGTCCAGGCAGGGCTCCCCCATTTCTAATTCATTTCTAAAGAAGCTGAAAAGGCCTTAGAGACAACACAATCAAGGGAAGAAAATTTGTTGTTTAAAAAAAGTGAAAATTGTCGTTAGGAAAATATTTTAGAGTCTGAGGTCAGTTTGGCAGAAGAATAATCATCAAGGCATCAGCATTTCCATGTCAAAGAGACTCCGAGCTAATGAGGGATGTACTGGCCAATTTCTACACTGCAATTTTATTTAACTGAGCTAACAACTGTTTATGGGTGCAGTGAGGTCAACTCTAAATTCATGTGAAATCCAAAGCTGAGAAAAAAATAAAGACCTGGTAAAAATGTTTTTTAAATTCCTAGAAAATAAAATTTTGCACCCCAAAATTGTTTTCAGTAAAGTATTAGTGAATATACAATACTAGCATATTCATACACAATAGCTAAATGAAGGGCATGTTTTTATGTGTTTATCCAATACCGGCATATTCATATGCAATGCCTAAATAAAAGAAATGTTTTATGTGTTTGAGAATATAAATGGGCTACCACAAAAGGCTGTTCCTTTCTAAGAGGATACACGGAGAGTGATCTAAATTGAAGCTCATTTAGGTGGACAAACTTGTAGGCAATGACCTGCACTACTCTTGAAGCATTCTGATATTTTTCTATGACTGCAATTTTTGCAATATTATGTTTAATATAAAATAATTATTCCTTGATAGCATCTTAATGACTTTTAGTATGACTTCATAAGGTATTGATTGGATCTTTATGGAGGAAAAATTCAGTCATTATTTTTTCTTTGTAAGAACACATAAGTTATTTTAAATGCATTTACTTCACTCCAGAAGTATAATAATTTTGAACTTCAGCGATCTTAGAGATTGAGCAATACAAGAGTAAACAAGACACAGATTTTGATCTCAGTGTTTACAACATAGTGAGAGATAAGGACAAGAAAACAGAAAATCAACGTATGTGTTGGACATCTAGCATAACTGAGTCCTCTGCTTCTGAGTGGATGGGGTGGACCTGGCTGTCAAGGATATTTTAGGATCAATGTGCTAAGAATTGGAATGTTTTGGGTAGAAAAATGTGCTTCCATTCTGGGTACCTGTGTGCTAAATAGGAGAAGTTTATTTTATCATTGGTTAATAATAGCTTTTTTTTTTCCTGACCAGCTTCTCACTAGTTTGAAGGTAAAAGCAAGTGACTACCTTTGCAAGCCCTTGAGAGCCTTAGGCTCTGCTCCAAGAACACTGGAGTGCAGCAGTGCTGAGCTGAAGGAGGATGGGAAGGTGCTAACACTGCTTCCCGCTTCTGCTCCTTCTTCTCTGCTCTTCTCCGCTCTTCTCCTAGGTTGTTATTTAGTTTGAATTTTTGTAGTAATGATATGGGGCACGGCAGGGTCATGGAAACTCTCAGGAGCTGCTGCATAAACATTGGTGAGCCACTGTTTTTACACCGAATTGGTCTATATTTTCTCTGCATACATTGCCCATGAAATGGTATCTATGCATATGAAATTGTAACAGATGAGAATTATATACATTTGATTATTATCAGATGTATTCATCAATCCATATGTCAGAGAAATACACTCTACTCTCTGCTTAAGAATTATTTCTTGATTTTAGGAAGAGGGAAGCTGAAACAGAAAATGCATGTGTATAAATAAATAGCACGGAAGCAAAATTATTGTTTGTTCCAGTGAAGTTGCTTATAATAATAATGAGAAATACCAGATACCAATAATGCATGCAAAGCTATTTTGCTTTTGTGTCTAATTATTTTCAGTGCTGTATAACTCATTAATAATGGGCAACTGGTATAAAATATTCACATGGTTCTGCCATTATTTATATTTGAATCATGAGGTCTAACAGTCTTTGTCTTATGATTAAACAAGAGAGAATTTATTTCTAAATGGTGTTCCTTAAAAAATGATCAAAAGACATATGTGCAAAATGGGCCCATCTAAAGTATGAGACTGTCAAAACAAATTCTTTCAGGAGGAATAAGAATATATACATGATTTAGCTTGATAGCAATCTATAAGTTGTTCAAAGTTATTATCTTTCAAGTGAATGAATTTATGAAAAATACAAAACCAGAGGGTAGCACTAAGAATGAGTTAATTCAATTTAATTCAAATTATATATTAAATATGCATTATGAGCTTGGTACTGAGCTCATGTCAACATTTCTCTCTGTCCTTTGTTTAGTTGGTTTGGTTTAAAAAGGTCCTACTTCTTCACAGCTTTACAAAAGCAGAAGAGGCATTGAAAGGCTGAATTCACTATTGAGAGCCATGGAGACACTCAGTATAATTGTGGGCAACTATACTGAATAACAGGACAATATAACAATAATAGTAATCATCACCATCATCACCATCATCATCACCATCATCACCATATTGCCATCATCATCAACACCATCATCACCATCATCACCATCATCATCACCATCATCATCACCATCATCATCACCATCATCACCATATTGCCATCATCATCAACACCATCATCACCATCATCACCATCATCATCATCATCACCATCATCATCACCATCATCACCACCATCATCACCACCATCATCATCATCACCATCATCATCACCATCATCACCATATTGCCATCATCATATCAAAATGCCCTCCCACAGACCATTTTCTTTTCTTCTTTAGTACATTATTCACACACACTTGCCTCTACATTCCTTGTTTCCTTTTTTGTTACCAAAGTATAGTTGACACACAGTGTTACTTTAGTTACAGACCTACAGCCTAGGGATTCCACGAGGTCCACGTAAATGCTGTGCTCACCACAGGCCTAGCCACTGTCTGTCACCAGATGATGCTATTACAGTACCGTGGACTGTTTTCCTCTGCTGCGTCTTTTACTCTCCTGACTTACTCATTCGTAGCCTCAAGCCTCTGTCTCCCACTCTTCATTACTACATTATTAATACAATCTCTTTAACTGGAGGAGCATACTCTTTGGTTTTGTTGCATTAGTGGGTATTGAAAATCCCAGATGAACCCATTCCATGGATTAGTAGACAACTCACAAAGGTTAAAAGCCAGATAGAAATGGAGTAGGAAACAAAGAGCAAGAACAGGGCAAAGAATATTGCTCAAGTCTGTTGGTACGGGGTCTGAGTTTAATTTTATTGGGACCTTTCTCTTAGAGCTCGGTGAGTGGGGCCTGACTTAAAGGCAGTTGTTGATGTGATCATTGGATCACTTACTGCTACTTCTCCCTATGAAAAATCTGTTTCTGAAAGTAATGATGACATTTGTTTTTCACAAAAGAGAGGTGGATGTAGTAGTTCTGGAAATCTTTTCAGAAATACAATAGGTAGTCTGACGTTAACATATAGTGTGTTTCCTCCCTGAGCCTCTAGTTTAACCTGGAGGCCTTAAGGGAATGGGCCAGTGTTTTCCAATAAAACATACATTTTCTTATCCTTCATCAGTTAGTTTAACAAATAATTTAGTGCCTTCCCTGGGACAGGCACAGAGCCAGGCCCTGAAATTGGGGGGTGGCAAAGCAGATATGCTGCTCTTGTGGAATTTAAGTCAGCTACAGGATCCTGATTAAATGTTCTTGTGCTGTGTCATTCAGAGGCCCATATTTTACACCTCTTTCCCTGCTATTCATGCTACAATTCTTTTCTACATAATTCCGGACTTTACATAGTCTATTTTACCATTGGTTGTCTGTCAACCAAGCTGCTTCCAAAAAGTTTATTTGGGAAAATACACAGGTTATTCACGAGATGAAACTAGTAGGGCATGGTTGAATTTCCCAAACCTCAATGAAAAATTGAATGTTCCCTGAATTGTACTCCTGAGTTTATTTCCCAGACTGGTCTATAAGCTCTGCTGAAAGGCAGAGTAACTTACTTATGGATCAATAATAAAGTTCAAGAATGACAGATATTAATGAAATAGCTGAATAGGAAACATTCTAGAAACCTCAGTAATGATATAAATGTGAATAAAAATATCATATTTTGTGGCCAAATATATAAGCAAAAGAAATTGACACAGAGTACATTTTTAGGTGATCATTATAAGCTGCAGATTTTGTCTCATAGCATTCTAAGTCAGTTACTTCTTAGAATCCTAGAATCCTTAGGATCACCAAGAGCATTCATTTCTTCGCCTTTTGTTGGATTCTATTATGGCATCTTGACATGGATAAGTCTTGAAAATGCCTAGAGCATCAAAAAGCCCTCCAAACTAGCAGGGATATTCAGACTGAGACAGATGAAAAAATTGACATATCCAAATGAAGCATGGTAGAGTGGGTATAGACCCATTAAACCTAGATCACTTCTTTGACTGTGAATGGCTTAAGCTGAGCTCTCCCCAAGAGCCAGTTACAGAGATAAGAGAATGAGAAGTCCTGGGGTTTGGCGAGAGAGATTTCTCAAGTTAGGTTCTCCAGAAGCAGACCCCAAGGAAACAGTTTGGGAACAAGTAGTTTATTTCAGAGGTGGATCTAGGAAATTGTAGGAGTTGAGTAGGCTAGTGCATTGAATCAAAATGGCAGAAGGTCAGAAAAGAGTGTGCTATTTTGTAGGTTATTCCTACAAAGGAGGAATAACAGGGCTCAATCCCCCTGAAACTCATAGGAAATACCATAGAACATTCTCTGAAGTTACCGAACTGAAGGGTGAAATAGTTGAGATTCTTTCCAGCTTCCCATCTGTCATTGATTTGATGGCTGCTTGCAAAGACATTAATTTTCTGTCACTTTTGGCTTGCTCTGCATGCAGGCCAAGCGTGCTCCCTCAGCCAGAAAAGTAAAAATAGCCCTAAGTAATTGCAGTAAGGAAACTTCATCTTTTAGCGGTGAAATCTAAGGGGACATGAGCATTGGTACCACAGCACCTACTATGGAGACACACAGCTGAAATTATGTTTGTTGCAAGGGGTAACAGAAAAAGTCTCTTTTCTAGTGGACCTGGGTTTGAATCTTGATTTGTTTGCTTACCAGCTATGTAACCTTGGTTAAAGTTCTTACATTTTTATAGCCTCAGTGTCTTCATTTATAAAGGAAGACACTGAACCACTGACTGCCTTAAAGGACAATTGTAAAGATTAAATGGGACAATGGATGTGCAGACTTAACACAGAATGAGGCACTTAGGAGAGCCTAACAACTAGAAGTTCGTTGTTTATTCATTTATTCAGTATTTATTAAGTATGTACTATGTGCCAAGCCTGTGGTAGATGTTAGGGGCAGAAATGAATACAACAAATACACAACTTCATGTAGCTGGGACAGACACACAGTGAATAAACACACTTACATATTTAACCTGCTATTCTTCTTAGGACCCTCTTGTGCTCTCACTCAGCCATCAAAGTGACCTCTGACTCCTTCATATTAGTCCTTTCCTTTTAGGGTGTTTTTTTCCTTAACTAGGTCTTCCCCACACCTCTCCTGGGACGTGGTGCTGCCTCTGTGTTGATTAGGGACCACTCCAAATGCCCACCCTCCCTTCTGTCAAAATATATACACCCTGTTGTATTTTCTAGAAAAGTGCTTTCAGTTTGTCATATCAGGAAAATTTGGAGAAACTCATTCTAACTATGTTGTTGATAGATGATGCAGTGTAATGCATTATCTTCCCTTCAGATTTTTCTGTCTTTAGAATTTCAAGTAGTAGAAGAGGTTATTTTGATCAGTATGGTGCTCATCTACTTTGTCTTAGGGAATGAAGAAGATTTTAATTGCTCGCCTTTGGATGGGCATTTTACTTCCCTTACTCCTCGAAACACTCCTGTGAGGTAGGTATTAGTAGCGAGTACCAATATTATATGGATAAAGACAGTGGAGCTTAGAGAGACACTGACTTGTCCAAGGTCATGCAGCAATGACCCTCGAAAATTGGGATTCAAAATGAGCTCTAAATATAGTTCATGTGCACTTTTCTAATGTACTGTACCACCTGCCCAACACACCTGTTAAGAGCTTCTGCTTTAACTTAACTACTCAAGCGAGATGATTGTATGGCATGTGTCAACGTGGGGTCCATGCAGAAAGTGAGATTTCTGGAATGAATAATTAGAGTGCGTACTTGCTTGGTGAATAGAGGTGGGAGTGGGGGAGGATACTTCATACACACCCTTGTAGCTAATGATTACTGCGTAATTTGGTTAGAATTTGGAGGAGTAAGACTATTTGGCATAAGATACGCAAAGCTGAAGGAGAGATGCCATTTTCTGTTAAGCAGCAGAGATACCATCTGGGTATTTTCTCCAGTTACTGTTCCTTTTAAACATACAACATGCAAGCTGCTGAAAACAGCAGAGTCACACTTCTCAGTGCTCTCTGCTGGATGAGGCTGAGCTGGCTTAGAAATGGGACATTTCCAAAGAAATGCAGTTTTATTATCTCCAAATATATCTGCTAGCTCCAGGAACAGGTGAGTAGGTGAGGGAAAGAATGTGATATAGGGAAAGATAAAATTCAGCCTAAAACCATGCTTTTATTTTACTATAGCTTTGTGATCTTGGGCATGTTTCTTTTACTACTTGATCCTTAGTTTTCTATAAAAGTTGAGATTATATTTGAAATTACATGTACTTATGAAGCTGGGTTTTTAAAAAAGATTTTATTTATTTATTTGAGAGAGAGAAGAGGGAGAGAGAGAAAAAGAGCAGGGGGAGGAACAGAGGGAGAGGAACAAGCAGACTCCTTGCTGAGAAGGGAGCCTGACGTGGGGCTCGATTCCATGACCCTGAGATCATGACCTGAGCCAAAACCAAGAGTCAGACTCTTAAAAGACTGAGCCGTCCAAGGGGCCCCCATAAAGCTGGGGTTATAATGACTAGCCTTTATAATACATATGTTACGTAGACATTCACCAACTTGGTTAAAAATGAAGTCAAATAAACATGAATAGAACTTCTGCTAACTCCATATTTCTCTGGCAGTTATTTTCTGGATTCTTCAAGTGGTGTCTTTCAATCAATTATGTATCAAAGTTGTTACATAGTCTTGGCTTCGGCCCCCTTAAACTGCACAGACACCTCTGGCCTGAATCACCCTGAGAACTTTCTAGATCTGATAATATTCCTGAAGTGACAAGAAGATGACAGTCACTTTAGGAATGAGAAGAAGGAACTCTCCCCTTCTCTGAGTTGTCTCAGTTAGAAGAGCCCCCAAATGTTACATAATTAATAGATCCTGTCCATCACCCCCACCCCCACCCATTCCTCCAAAATCATACCAGCGAACTTCTTTTATATCACACTGTCAAAAGGGGGCAGAGCCGGGATTCAGAGTCCAGTGTGGGTCATAGAGCCAGAGCCCTCAAACACTCAACTGCACTTGCTGGGCAATTGAAATGGCCTTTCAGGTGAGATACAGCAGGTAACCCCACAGAGAATTCAAAGAAAACCCTGACCCGCATCTAGCTGGCCTGTGATTGCAGGAGCTCCCAGCTCACGTCTGGCCGCCAGCACCGAGACTCACCTCAGTGCTTCTAGTACTCCCTACAATTTCCAATTTCTGTTAGCCATGCTGGGGCTCCAACTCCCAAACCAAATCTTTTCTTTTGCCATGTTCCTATTCTCTCCAGCAATATCTCCTTCTGCTACTATTCAAGTTAGAGTGACAAGTCTCTCTAGGAATCTTCACTGTCTTTACACCCATCCCCCTCCCTTTAATGCTGTAATTTTTGCTTTTTTGATTCCACAGCTCCCTAATTTGGGGATTGCATTTCCCAAGATTAAATTTACAAGATTTAATCCCAAGATTAAAAGAGGGGCACATGGGTGGCTCAGTCATTTGAGCATCTGGACTCTTGATTTTGGCTCAGGTCATGATCTCAGGGTCTTGAGATCAAGCCCAACGTTGGGCTCTGTGCTCAGTGGGGAGTCTGCTTGAGATTCTCTCTCTTCCTCTGCTCATCCCCTCCATGCTCGAATGCATGCTCTCTCTAAAATAAATAAATAAATAAATTAGCCTTTTTAAAAAAAAATGTATGAAAGAACATGACCTAGGACCCTGTCAGCTGGGGAATCTTCATTGGATGGAGTTAATCTTAGACATTTAGATCAGTTCCTAGACACACCCCAGGCAACAGTCACAAGAATCATATACAAAATCAAGTCAGCTGCATGGTAGGCACTTCAGGGTAATTCTCTAGGTCCTGCTTCTCAAGCTCAACTTCGACATTTCGGTCTTTGTTCTTACCTGGTTTCCTCTCTTGGACCTTTTTTTTTTTTTTTTTTTAACACATCCCAAATGCCTTCATATGAAATCTTGTTTGGACTGAATGCTTGCATTTTTGATTAACATCTTCTCAAATACACTCTCTGTTCAGCCTCCTAGATCTTAACCACTGTCCTGACCCAGACTACCAGGATAATCATAACTACTGTTGTTGTTGTTAGATATCACTGTGTACCATGAACTGTTCTAATTGTTCAGCCCCAAAACATTTTTAATGTTCACATCAATACTTCACACTCAGTAACCCCTTTGGCTCTTCACTCATATTTGCCTTATTTCTTTGCCTCTTATTTCTCAATATAAGCCACTAGATACGGCAACCAGATGTTAAATTCTGTGCCCTCTTGTGTCTTTTTTGACTTCCAATTAACCTTTTAGACCATGTGACTTGAATTTTTAGAATTTACTCACACACTGTGTGTATTATCAGGTAAGAAGTACTCTAAGACGTCTACCCCCACTTCAAGGTGGGTATATACTTAGCTTCATCTAATCTACCCATCATAATATGCACTTGAAGAATGACTTTGATTTTCCAAAGTATGATCTTTGGTCCAAATCAAGGCTTACACTTATTCTCTGTTTCTCTCTAGAACTGGAGAAACTTCTGTCAATCTCTGGACAGGATCTTGCCCCTAGCTTCCATTCACTTGACTAATACCCAGCTGAGCTTACTATGTCCCCTTTCGGGAAGACTGACATGATTGCACAATAGAAAGCATTGTCTTCGAGGCTATGGTGGGGGTGGGCAGAGAAGACGAGCATCAGTGGGACACAGTCCCAGTCTTAAAGGAACTTCCAGTGTAATGAAGACCTAAGATGACTGAAGCTCCTGGAATGCTGGGTGGGGCCAAGAGGGAAGTGCTCTTCGCTCTCCCAGTGATCACAGTGAAGAAAGACATTTTAAATGGTCCTTGAAAAATATGTAGGGAGGAACAATAGTTAACACAGATGTTGTATAACACGGCAAAGTTTGGATTTAGGTGATCTGACATCCTATGCTTGGCTCTTAACCACTGTTTTCTAATGCCTCCGCATAGTATTTAAGAGGCAGGGGAAAGATAAATGTCTTCCAGGAACAAATCAATGAAGACACCAGGCGCAGAGCTCAGAGTGTGCTCCATTTGATGGAAACGAATGGTACCTCATGTGAAAGAGCAAGAGATGAAACTAGAAAGATATTTGGGACTGATTATTGAGGCCTTTGAATGTTTTGCTAAGAATTTTGAGAATAATTTGATCCTTAATTGATTCAGCAAATTTATATGAGCATGTACTAAGTATGAAGCATTAGCAGTGTGTTAGTGAATAAAGCAGTTTTAAGCAAGTGAGCAGGAGAAGACGGTATTAGAGTAATTTCATTTCACTTGTCAAGAACAAAAACAAATTTAAGTAGATTGAAGAGATTAAGTGAAGTCAATGACATATTATGCTCTTAAAAACAGATCGTGATGGAAATTACAGAAATAGGAGAGGATCAAATGGAGGCTGTAGTGAAGGATTGGGGGTGGGGTGGAGATTTTCAATGTGTGTAGACTGAGAAGTAAGAGAAACTGGGGAGGGATAAATTAAATAAGAGTGGGAATAATTCAAGGGACAGCTCTATAGGACATAGTGGTGAATAGATCTAAGATTGTACAGATAGAGGGCTTGACTTTAGAGCAGAGCAAGGCAACCCCTTTCCCGTGATGGGAGTGAAGATGGTAAAGATGGATAGAACTTCAGCCACACTTTGAGCTACAAGAGGGAGGTTGAGGACCTTTACTCTTACTCACTACTGTGTTTTAAATTAAGGAGGCTCCATCATCTGATGGAACTGTCAAGGGAAGAGTTAGGGCCTCGGGAAACTTTATGATGATCGTTCTGGAGGCTGAAGGAGGAGCTTGGCTTGGGATGGGCGAAGGAACTGCTGAGACTTATTCTGGGCCCAGATTCCCAACCACAAGTCCACATGAAGAGCTCACGAAGAGTTTCACGAATACTGCATTGACTACAAAGAAAATCGAGTGAAAATAAAATCTTAATAACCTCTGAGCACGTGGAGCAGCACAAGGTGGAAAGGCAAGTTCAATATTTCTATCTTTCAAAAGAGCTGCAGGCAAGGAAAAGTAGCCTAAAAGCAAAAAAAGAATGCAAGGTGTTATTATCCTGGAAAGTCAATGGTGTGTAATAAGAGATGGCTTTGATTTTTCTGCTTTTGAATACAGGGTGTAGGTTTTACAGGCTTGGGTTACGGCGTTTTACATCAATATAATATGGTTCTGAAGATAGGAGGCTTTTCTGCAAATGATCCCAGGGTTTTCGCTACTCAGCACTATTGACCATGGGAAAACCACCAGAGTCATCAATCTTTCAGAGCAATTTCCCGTGCATTAAATACCACGTCTTCTTCCCTTCCCACTTTTCCTTCATCTCTCCTTCCTTCCTGTCTTTTTGCTGCTGTGAATATAATATAATTCTTCACACATTCTAGTTAGGTTGTGATCACTATTGTGGCGATTACAGTTTCTTAGGTGGCTAATGCTTATAGGATTATCATAGTACATTGCTTTGTTGTCCTCCAAGGATGGTCTAAAATCAATGCTCAGCCAGTGATTCCCCCACGTTAGGAATCATCCAGAATTTCTCAAGGATTAACATCATGTAGCTTTTTTCCTAGCTTGAGTATGGATTACTAAATCTTCTGGTTGACATGGGGCGACAGAATGCAGAAAGAAAATTTATTACAAAACGAAGTAGAGCTTGACGAATTACAAAGCCATAAAGAACGATGTTGGGGGACAGTTGGGGCTGTAGTTTCACAGGTTATAGGGAATCGATGTCTCACAAGGTGTAGGGGTATAATGTTTGGATCAAGAAGAACAATTAGTGTTGCCCAGCAATTCCCTGAGCTATAGACAGCTGGATTTCCCCCATGTTCAGCACTGAATCGCTGAGGTGATTTTTTTATTTCCTACCAAGTTGATTCAACATTCTAACTACATTTAAGTTTTTCTCTAGACCCGTGCTCAGCCCTGTTAGATGTAATGTCCTCTTTTTATAATAATTCTCTACACCATTGCTCAGCCCTATTAGGCTTAATGTCCTCTTTTTATAATAATTACTTTTTTATGCCGGCTCCACAATTCTGAAATGAAATTAATAGATAATAACCAATCTACAAGCAAAATTTTCGAAACTCAATATAATGCTGTAACTATATTCCAGGGATGTAACGTCTCTGTATTTCAAGGGAAGGTGGTGTTTTGCCTTATTATACCACGAGTTGTTTGTTATTTTGGAAAATCATGTCACCAATGGAAATACTACTTTCAGAATTTGAGGAGGCCACACAACTGCAGTCATCTGCTTCTGAAGTCACCCATAGATTCAAGCATTCAGCTGCTTTAATATGTCTTCACGGGTAGTCATGCAAGAGCATTTACATATTTAAATGCACATTCTATTATAGTAAATTATTCCCTTTTATTTCTCCTTTGTTTTATATGTAGAGCATTTTTTTGCATTTTTGAAATTTTGCACATTGATGGGTTACCTACTAACTTCGTTTCAGAAGAATTAAGCAGGTCAGGACTCTAGTCATCTTAAGATTCAACTGAGCCTGAAGGTTCCACTCATGTAGTTATTTGCAGATTTTGGCTTCCTGTCCACGGGGCAACTGATGAACTGTTTCTTCTACGTTGGCCTCTCCGTAAGGTTGCTTACAACATGGCAGTTTGATTCCCCCATAGCAGGTGATACAACAGAGGGAGAAGGAAGGAGGGAGGGAGAGATATCAAAAATCTTATTTGATTTGTTTTAATTTAGTTACTACCATTCCAGCACTTCCTACCATCATTCAAGGAAAATGTGCAATACTTGCTGAAAAGGCTCTGAACATCCCAAGTAACTTAACCAACATTTATGGGATAACACAATATAGAGGAAGTACTGTACTAGCAGCCCCAAATCCCAAGTCCTAACTCCAGTGCTGCCTATTACTCCTCCCTTCACTGGTCCCATTAACCTTGGGCAAGTCGCAACATTTTGTGACATGACAAGAAATAGTCTCTGTCTGTGTTTCCTGATGCAGAGATCCTAAAATGCTTATAATTTCCTGAGTAATAGGGGTGCTGAAAACATCTTTTGTTCTAATATTTGGTCTTTGACCCTGGTTCCTGATGCAAGAGCTCCTAAGACCCTTGGAATCTCCAGGGTGATGAGTGTCTTTTTGTATGTTAATGAGCTGACTTCAGGATGGGGCCTGGTCACCAGAAAGACCAAGCCAAGTTTAGAGCTTGGAACTTCCAGGCCCATCTTGCATCTTCTGTGGAGAAGAGAAGGGCTGAGGACTGAGTACACAGTCAATCATGCCTATGTGATGAAATCTTCATAAAAATCCCTAAACTATGCAGTTAAGAGGGTTTCTGGGTTGGTGAGCACATCCATGTGCCAGGATAATGGTAAACCGCAATTCCATGGGGACAGGACCCTTCTGGACTTCACCTTGTGTAAGTCTTTATCTGTATCCTTCTGATAAACCAGTAAACATAAATGTTTCTCTGAGTTCTATGTACCATTATAATAAATTACTGAGCCTAAGGAGGGTTAATGGGACCTCCCAGTCACAAGGACAGATGACAACTTGGAATGTGTCACTGGGGTCTGAAGTGGGGTGGGGCAGACTAACAGGACTGAGCCCTTAAACTGTGGGTCTATGCTAATTCCAGATAGTTAGTGTCATAATTGATTGCTAGAACATCCAGTTGGTGTTGGGAGAGTTGGAAAATTGGTCAGTGTGGGGAGACACAGTGACTTCTGGTGTCAGAAGAAGAAAGGAGCTTCTGTACCCAAACTAACATGAATTCACTCCTTGGTGAGTTGCAGGTAGAAACGACACTGGGTGGAGTGGTCACACAAAGGAAATTTTATTTGCAGCAAATAAGATCACAGGGAATAGTTTTCAAAGCTGTGACTCCCCAAGTGGGGGGTGAGTGCATTTCTTTTATTTGGGGTTAGGATGAGTATTCAGAAAGGGGAGTTTTGTCATCATATGTAGAGGTGGGCATAAAGTCATACATATGTACTTAGGAAATAGACCTATATATGCACCGTATGTTAATGAAATCTCCTTGGGCAGAGACTTTAACATTATAATGAGGTAGAGGTAACTGTCAGATACTCCAGCATCTTTTCCTGTGGGTGTGAGTTGGTGGTTTGGTGGTTGAGCTCAGATTGGTCTAGGCCACTGGAGCTCTTCTTGGTACTTGCCTCCAAAAGATAAGGTGAACATTCCTGTGAAGACAGGGGATGTGTAGGGGTCTTGCTGGTGACAGTTTTAACCTCATTAACCCTATGGGGTGTGTTTTCACTTCCTCTTAATCTTTAAGCCTGGTTTTGATCATTTATATAAAGGAAGCCACAATACTCACATAAATTCCTAAGGGGTTCCTTCCAAGATGGGTAAAAAAAAAAAAATGGTTGTGGAGATACTTTGAGAACCGTGACATGTCAGACAACCTCAAGGGGTTATTATTATACATACCATTGTTTCTGTGGGAAGGGCCGTCCAAGTTCAAAATAGCACTCATATAAATAAACTTGGAAAACACAATGCACTTGTATATTGGGAATTTCCTATATTTAAAACCCATGTTTATACAGATAAAATTGTCTGTGTAGTTCATGCGTAAGTCCTGATAAAGCCGTTGATGTGGAAATATTTTTACTCTGGTTAAATTTTAAGATTTTTGCCTGAATTATTTTTCAAATGAGATTCTCATGCCACTGAAACAGAGAGGAGAGACAAAAGAGAAGTGAAGCTAAAAACCTACCAGAACAAAAATTCGACTTCAGTATTACAAGGAGCCTCATAGTATTGAGTATACAACAGGCAATTAATGAATACCTTTCATGTAAGGCAGAATAAGTTTAAGGCCACACAACTAGATAGCCATGGAAAATATAATATGAAGAATAGGAGAAGCTGTTGATTTTTTAGTTAGCGGAGTAGCAACAACAAAATGAAGCAATTAGACACAGTGAACTCTCAAGATAGCCTTCAGTGTAGATCAATGCAAATACTGCTTACTCCTCACTGTCCTCGTATTCGGAATCAAAATCATTTTTGAGTGCCCATGCGTATGATGCACTGTGTATATCATGGAGACCTTTTACACAGTATTCATTAATGAGCTCCTCAAAACACAACTTTCCAAATAAAGTTAGCAGGAGAAGCTTTGTTAGTTCTGCAAGAACCTGTGTAGGTCATTTGTGAAAAACAGCTTTTAACAATCTGAGCTAAAGCTTTAAATACTTCTGGTGTTGAATATAAAATCCAATCCTGATTAACTACTCACTCCTGAAAATCCAGATTCCAGATGTAACATACAGGCAGAGAGCAACAAATTAGCAACACTGGTCAAAATATGTGCTCAGAATTTTCCACTATCATGACTGTGATCATCATTATCGTCATTACTGACCATCTAATTAGTGAAGCAGTATGCTGTTGTTCTGGGTTCTGCAAATAGCCCTATTGCCTGAAAATATAAAATCCAAAATTAGTTTACAGACAGATGATGCATATGGGAATCTTGCAGATAAATGGATTTTCTTTTAATAGGTGCATATTGAAGTGGGGCTGGAAGTTGAACAGGATAATAACATTTTAAAATTAGATGGTGTGGAACTACTCTTTCTTAGACTCTTCCCTTGGATTCTTTAATCTCTTCCTTCATCCACACATGAAATATTATATTCAGGTTCATGGGGCGCCTGGGTGGTGCAGTCTGTTAAGCATCTTATTCTTGATATTGGCTCAGGTTGTGAGATCAAGCCCTGCATTGGGTTCTGTGCTGGGCGTAGAGCCTGCTTGAGATTCTCTCTCTTCCTCTCCCTCTGCCCCTCCCCCCACCTCTCTCTCTCTCTCTCTCTCTAAAGAAAAGAAATATTATATTCAGGTTCAATATCTCATATTCACCTTTCTCTATATAATCTCTCTAATGCATTCCCATTGTTTAACTTCCATTTATATGCTGATGATCCCAAAGCTTCTAGATCTACCCAAGACATCTTTCCAGATCAGTATACTTAGTGTGTTTCATTGGCTTTTATGACCCTTTATCTAAACTGCTTCAACCTGTCCTTCATTTATGCAGACTGAACATCTTTTACCTCTTCCTAGAAATGATAGATGAGGTTTTTTAAAAAGGAATTAATCCTTCTTAATGTGGAAAAATAAGAAACAGAGTTATCCATACTATGAGAAATTCCAGAAAGACACCAAGCAGAAAATGGCCTGAAATTGATTGAGTGATAATTAGTGAATTGTTGAGAAAAGGCCAGAAGGAGTTAGGAGGGTGAGCCACATGCAGAAAGAAAGACTACCAAGGAGAAGAGAGGGCCCAAGGGAGATCTATATGGTGACTTCTTGAAGACTTCCGTTCAGAGCAGAGGGTAATATTGGAGGACAACTATGCTTGAGTCAAATGGTGAGCTTCAGAGGTATTTCCCATCAAACAAAAATAGCAAGCATAGTTCTAGGCCCTGAGAGGAGGCAGGGGAGCTGGCCGCCTCAATGTGGTTGCCGGTTCCAAATTCCATCCCTTCTGCACAGCAATGAGAAGCAGGCTAGAGTAAACAGACACTGATCCTTGAAAGAACAGGAATCCTAAGATTCTTAAGGAAAACCAGTATCATGAAACAGAGGTGTTCAACAACAGAAAAACTAGCAACCAGAGAAATAGTTACTAGAACCATCAGGAAAGCCATAAGAATACTTGCTGTCCTCAGGGGGTAATGAAGACTTACCCATTGTGTCCAGTAGACCTCTTTAGTGTCACACCTCAGAAAAAAACTGGGGTAAATTTAAAAAATAAATTTATCAGAAGTATATGAAGACCTAGACATCTAGGATTAAAAATTGAACAAGAACCACAACAAGGACAAGGGCAGGGACCAAGCACTAGGAATTATGCAGAGAGGCACCTTCATCTGAAGATGAATATGATCCACACATTTCTATCTCCTTGGTTTCCTTTGATTAATATTTATGTCATAGGAGCGAGAGTATGATTTGCCTAGTTTAGACCATCTGGCCATGCCTTGTTTAGGACAGGGCATGGACTAGATTTACAGTTCCATAGAATCTGTAAGATGGGAGAGAGGTGACTACTCAAAATAAAACTGGTGTGCTAGAAAGGCAAACACATTGAGGTATCACAAATAAAACAAATAGCTGTAAACATCCATGAAATGAGAATAGGAAGTGATGAAAAAAATAGCAAGAATTGGGAAAAATATGATCAACAGTATTTTTAAAAACTGGTGGATTTATGCTCATGCAGAATGGACACAGTTTAAGAGTGAATTTTTGAGCTCTGTGATTGGGCTAAAGGACTTCTCCCAGAATGAAGTTCTAAAGCACAAAGCGATATAAGGCAGTATGTTCTAAACACTACCTAGTAGCAGTTACAGAAACATAACATGGGAAAATTGGCGGGGAAGAAATAATAAAGTTTGTTGTGTAATACCTTCATTAGCATTTCAATATACTTTCTGATTTCTATCATCACTTCTTTGACCCACAGATTATTTGTGAGTTTCTCTAGTTAGATTTCTGTTACTCAATTTCTAGCTCAATTGTACTATGGTTAAGAGCATATTCTCAGAATGGGTTTCAATTCATTTAAATGTGTTGACTCTTGTTTTACTGACTAGCATATGAACTACTATATTTTTTTTTCTTTTTAAGTCAGAATAATATTTTATTATATGTATATACCACATTTTATTTATTCAACTGTTGATGGATATTTAGATTGCTCCCATCGATTGGCTATAGTGACTACCGCTGCTGTGAACATGGGTGTACAAGTTATCTCTTTACGACCTTGATCTCAGTTCTCTGGGGTATATATTCAGAGGTGGCATTGCAGGATCATATGGGAGTTCTAATTTTAATTCCTTTTGAAGAATGTTCATACTGTTTTCCTTAGTGACCATTTTAAAACCCTACCAGTGGGGCACCTGGGTGGCTCAGTTGGTTGAGCAACTGCCTTCGGCTCAGGTCATGCTCCTGGAGTCCCGGGATCAAGTCCCGCATCAGGCTCCCTGCTCGGCGGGAAGCCTGCTTCTCCCTCTCCCACTCCGCCTGCTTGTGTTCCCTCTCTCACTGTGTCTCTCTCTGTCAAATAAATAAATGAAATCTTTAAAAATAAATAAATAAATAATAAAACCCTACCAGCAGTGCACAGGGGTTCTAATTTATCCTCATCCTCTTCAATACTTCTTTGTCTTTTTTCATAGTAACTGTACTAATGAGTGTGGGATTATATTTCATTTTAATTTTTGTTGCATTTCTTTCATGATTAGTGATGTTGAGCTTCTTTTTTTTTTTGGATTTCATTTTTTTAAATTTTATTATGTTATGTTAATCCCCATACATTACATCATTAGTTTTAGATGTAGTGTTCCATGATTCATTGTTTGCGTATAACACCCAGTGCTCCATGCAGTACGTGCCCTCCTTAATACCCATCACCAGGCTAACCTATCCCCACACTCCCCTCCCCTCTAGAACCCTCAGTTTGTTTCTCAGAGTTCATAGTCTCTCATGGTTCCTCTCCCCCTCCCATTTCCCCACCCCTTCATTTTACCCTTCCTACTATCTTCTTTTTTTTAAACATATAATGTATTATTTGTTTCAGAGGTACAGGTCTATGATTCAACAGTCTTGACACCTCACAGCGCTCACCATAACACATACCCTCCCCAGTGTCTATCACTCAGCCACCCCATCCCTCCCACCCCACCCCCCACTCCAGCTACCCTCAGTTTGTTTCCTGAGATTAAGAATTCCTCATATCAGTGAGGTCATATGATACATGTCTTTCTCTGATTAACTTA
>NC_138379.1:93232691-93261511 GCF_054177405.1 Leptonychotes weddellii | reverse complement strand
ATGAGAGAGTTGTTGCTCTTCTTTTCTTCAATCTCCTGTTGAGTTTGTAGGTGTTCAGAATGGTTTGACCCCTATCTAGCTGAATTCCTGGGACCAGACGAAATTTAGGTCTCCTACTCCTCAGCCATCTTGCTCCTGGCCGAACTACTATATTTTTATATATTCTGTGTGTACTTTTGGAGAATGTCTGCTCTGCCTTTTTGGATACAATGTTCTATACATGACCATATGTTGTCAAATTTATTAATTGTGTGGTTTAAATCTGTATTCTTCTCACTTATTTCATGTCAACTTTTATTTGTTACTAAGAGAAGTATGTTAAGCTTTTGTCACTATTATTTGTGCCTTGTAATGTTCAGTGTACAGGTCTTCCGTTATGTCAGTTTTATCCCCAAATATTTCATATTTTTGAGACTATTATGAAAGTTACTTTTAATTTCAATTTTGTGTAATTCATTGTTGGTATATAGAAATACAACTGATTTGTGGATTTTGATTTTGTATCATGTAAACTTGTTCAACTCATTTATTAGTTCTAGTGACAGTTTAGTTGATTCTACAGGATTTTCCAAGTAGATAATTGGATCATCTATGAATAACAAATTTTACTTTTTCTTTTCTAATCTACACCCAAATTATTTCTTTCTGCTGCCTTTGTTTTACTGGAAAGAACCTCCAGGACAATATTGAATAGATATGATGAGAGTAAATGTCCCTGTCTTGTTCCTGACCTTTGGAGGAAAACATCTGGTCTTTCACTATTAAGTATTATATTAGTTATAGATTTTTATAGATTCTGTCAGATTGAGGAAGTTCTCACATACGTGGAGTTTTCTGAGAATTTTTATCAGGAATGGATATTGAATTTTTATCAAATGACTTTTCGGCATCTATGAAGGTGATCCTATGTTTGCCTATTTTGAATCTATTAATGTATTGAGTTAACAGTGATTGCATTTCAAATGTTAAACCATTCTTGATTTCTGGCATAAACCCTACTTGGAAATGATATATATTATTTTTGCATGTGCTATTAGATCTTACTGTTTACAATTTTAAAATATTTTAATCTGTATTCATGGGGAATATTGATCTATAGTGGTTTATTTTTTTCTTTGAATGCCTTTGTTTTTTTGTGACAGAGTAATATTGGTCTCATAGAGTTAGCAAACATTCCTTTGTTTTTCTGAAAGTTTGTAATAATTGGTAATATTTCTCATTTAAATGTTTGCTAGAATTCTCAGTAAACCTATCTGAGGTAGGAGGCTTATTTTCTACGAAGATTACCAATTCAATTTCTTTAATAGAACTATTCAGGTTTCTACTTCTTAAGTAAAATTTATCCAAGAAATGTGTCCATTTCATCTAATTGGCCAAATTTATTGGAATTCAGTTGTCCGTAACAGTCCCTGAATTTTTTTAAAATCATGTTGCATACGTAGTGAATGTCATCTGTATACTTACTGATTTTCTGTCTGCTGATTCTATCAATCGCTGGGAATGTGGTATTGAAATACCTAGTTACAATTGTGGATATGTTTATGTCCCCTTGCAGTTCCATCAGTTTTTATTTCATTCTTCACATTGGTAATTTATATCTTTTCTCTCTCTCTTTTTTTTTTCCTGCCTAGAAGTTTATCAATTTTAATTATCTTTTCAAAAAAACATTTTACATCACTGATTTTTCTATTGTTTTTCAGTTTTCCAGTTCATTGATTTCTACTCTGGGCTTTATTATTTTATTTGTTCTTAATCTAGGTGTCGTAAGCTCTTTTTCTAGTTTCATAAGGTGAAAGCTGCTGTCATTTAGTCAACAGTTTTCCTTTTTTATGGGGTAGATGTTTATTGCTGTAAATATCTCTTTCAAGACTGCTTTAGCAGCATCCCACAAATTTTAATATGTTGTGGTTTTATGTTCTTTAGTAAAAAATACTTTCTTACTCCTCTTTTGATTTCTTTTCTATTAGAAGGGTGTTACTTACCTTAAAAATACTTGGGAATTTTCAAAAGATGCTTCGTTATCAGTTTTAAATATGATTCCATTATGGTCAGAGAACACAGTTTGTATGACCTAGGTCCTTACACATTTATTGAGAGTTGTGTTATGGGCCACAGTATGCTCAGTGAGCACAAGAAGATAACATATATTCTGCTGTTGCTAGGTGGAGTGTTTTATAAATATCAGTGAGATTCACTTGATTGATAGGGTTATTCAAGTCTTCTGTATCTTTACTGAATTTTTGTCCACTTGTATCAATTACTCAGAGAGGATGTTGAAACTTTGAATTATAATTTTGGCTATGTCTTCATATCCATGCACTTCTATCAGTTTAATTTTAATATAGCTGTGTTACTAGGTCCATAAGCATTTAGAATTGTTACTTTCTCTTGAGGAATTTACCCCTTCATCACTATGAAATAAAAATATCCATACAAATATTCTTTGAACTATGATCTATTGTATTTGATATTAATATAAACACTTTAGCTTTATTTTTTATTAATGTCAGCCTGATGTATCCTTTTCCTTCATTTTACTTTTAACCCATTTGTTTCTTTATATTTAAAGTGGATTTCTTGCAGCATTGTAGAATAAATTCTTGCTTTTTTAAAATTAGTGTAACAATCTCTGTCTTTCAATTAGGGTGTTTATACTGTTTATATTTAATATGATTATTGATATAGTTGTATTTAAAAGAACAATCTTCCTATTCTTTTGTATTTGTCTTATTTGTTCTATTTTTCTTCTTTACATTCCTTGAGTTCAACTCTTTTTTGTGTATTTTAGTGGTTGCCTGAAGATTTACAGAATATATCTTTAATTTATCACAGTCTGCCTTCATGCGATATCATACTATTTTCCATATAGTATGCAATCCTTATAACACTGTACTTTAATTTTTCCTCTCCTGGCCTTTTTGCTATTATTGTCATATATTTTAATTTTTACATGCATTACAGACTCCACAATACTTTATTATTTGTTTTGTTTTAAAAGCAACTAAATTTTAAGGAGATTTAAATAGTAAGAAGTATATTTTATATTTACTTACATAGTTACCATTTCTGGTGTGCTTTATTTCTTCATGTAAATTCAAATTTCCATTTTGTATTATTTTTCTTCAACCTGAGGATGTCCTTTAATAGTCATGAGTGTTTGCAGTGTGATGAATTTTCTCAGCTGCTGTATGTCTGAAAATTTATTTTGCTTTTCTTTTGAAAGATATTGCAAACAGTAAAGAATCATATGTTGACTTTTTATTCTTTCAGTGCTTTCAAATATCATTTCAGCATTTATAAGGTTGTATTGTTTTGGATGAACAACTTGCTTTCAACCTTATCTTTGCTTCTCTCTGTGTAATGTGTCTTCTTTCTCTGGATGTTTTTCAGATATTCTCTTTAACCCTGGCTTTAAGCAATGTAATTATCATGCACCTTGGTGTTGCTTTCTTTATATTTATTGTGCTAGGGTCTGTTGAGTTTCTTGGACCTGTGAGTTTATAATTTTGTTCAAATTTAGAAAAAAATGGCCATTATTTCTTCAGATATTTTTTGTCTCCTCTCCTTACCCTGCACTACCAATTGTTAAGGGATTCCAGTTATAAACATATTTATCTACTTGAAGTTGTCTAAAGGTTTATGAGATTCTGCTCCTTTTAAAAAAATCTTTTTAAATCCCTATTTTTATTCTGGTTAGTTTTTATTGCTATTTCTTCAGGTACTTTTATGTCTAATCTATCTTTAATACTACCAGCTTTTTTTTTTTTTTTTTTTTTCAGTTCAGACATTATCGCTTTCATCACTAGAAGTTTAATTTAGGGCTTTTATTCCTTCATGTGTTTAATTAGCATATTTAATATTTCCTCTAGCTTCTTGAACATAAAGAATACAGTCATAATAATGGTCTCAATGTCCTTGTGTATAATTCTATGCTATCTGCCATTTTTCTCTTCTCTGTGGGCTGTATTTTCCCACATCTTTGTCTTCCTGGTAAGTTTTTACTGAATGCCAGGTGTCATTACTTTTACCTGATTATGTGCTGGAGTTGTTATATTCCCATAAGCATTTTTTTTTTAAAGATTTTATGTACTTATTTGAGAGAGAGAGAGAGAGAACAAAGGGAGAATGAGAGGAGGAAGCAGACTCCATGCTGAGCAGAGAGCCCAACTCAGGGCTTGCTCCCAGGACCCTGGGATAATGACCTGAGCTGAGGGCAGACACTTCACCAACTGTGCCACCCAGGCGCCCTCCTATAAGTATTCTTGAACTTTATTCTAGGACGTGGTCAGTGTAGTTGTAAAGAGTTTGCTTTTCTTGAGTCTTGGTTTTAAAATTCCTCTGGTAGAACAAAATCTGTTTACTCTAGGGTTCACTTTTCCCTATTACTGAAGTGATACCCTTCTTGTAATTGTAACTGATGTTCTCTGAATTATGTGATTTTCTATTCTGCCTGCTGGAAACAGGGACTGGGACTATACCCAGCTCTATATGAGTTGCAGTCATTATTCTATTTGTATTGCTTTTGGGTGGGTGTTTTTTTCTCTCTGACTGCAGCTGTTCTCTTCACACACACATGCTGAGCAGGAGTTACGTGAGCATTCACAGGGATACTCTCCAGATACCATAGTCATCACGTTTGATTGTGCCCACAGGGACCACAGTCCTTCCTTGCGTGATGCCCAGTGTCTTGAATGCCATGATTGTAGATATTTTATTTTACTCCTTTTTCTTTTTTAGTTATTTAACACAGGGATGTAAATCTAATCTGTTTCTCCATCTTGATTAAAAGTGAATACACACACACACGCATATATAGTTTTTAAAACATAATCCTGTTCTCTGTGGATACTTTTAAGTTGCCTTTCAAAATGCTGTACATAGTAACCCCTTTTACATTGTAATATGCATCGGATGCATTTTAGTATTGAAGCCTTTCCAGGTCTGTTTCTACAATCTCTTCTTTCTGCCAGTTGTTGAGCATGGCACCTTTTTCTGTGTATGCTTAGTTAGCTTTCCTATGAGTTTATCATTTTCCTTTTAAAATTAATGGTTGACCTCTCTGTGGTTTGAATCAAAGTGGCTTGCTCCAGAGATAATATGTTTTTGCTTCTGCTAGGCATATAGTGGGCACTATCAATTTAGAACCTCTGTAAGCTAGAAGGTTTTGAATCCACATGAGTAATGCAAGGTTTCTGGTGTGTGTGTGTGTGTGTGCGCATGTGTGTGTGTGTCTTGCTCTGCTCAGTGGTCAGGCAACTTTCCTTGCAGTGGATGGAGTTGCGGATTGGGTAGTGTGTGTCTGATTTGTCCTTGTGAGGAGATTGTTCCTCTTTGGAGTCTGAGATTTAAGGAGAGAGGTTGTCTCATTACAGTTCCCACAGTGGAAACAGGCTCAGAATTTTGGATCCTATTCCGAGTGTCTTCTGGGGCCATCAAGTCCATTTTTACTAGTTTCTCTTGAGCTAATAGATGAATGTCCATGTGTCGCTTCTCATTTATACTACATGCCATCTGCAGGTGAGCTACACTCCTGCTTCATGTGTATTCTCCATCCTGGGATACAGGTTTGCAAAGTGGGTCCCATATAGGATCTGGCATTCCTATAGCTTTGAAGACACCACTTCTGCCCATTTTCAATGGCCACAGCAAGTCACATGGATTTGCCTGCCATCAAGAAAGCAGGGACTGCATATAACCCTCTCACAGGGAGAGTTAATGTTAATGATATGAATTCTGTGATGCTTTTCACATGATTAATTTATCTTCTTTCAACACTTTCTGTTGATTCAGAAGGAGATTGGTCCAGATAGCCGAATCCTCCTTATGACTGAAAATAGAATGGTTGCATTGCTTTATATGTTTTTAAAAATTGTGGTAAAGGGCACCTGGGTGGCTCAGTCGGTTAGGCGACTGCCTTCGGCTCAGGTCATGATCCTGGAGTCCTGGGATCGAGTCCCGCATCGGGCTCCCTGTTTGGCGGGGAGTCTGCTTCTCCCTCTGACCCTCCTCCCTCTCATGCTCTCTGTCTCTCATTCTCTCTCTCTCTCTCAAATAAATGGGTAAAATCTTTAAAAAAAAAAATTGTGGTAAAATGTACATAACATAAAGTTTACTATTTCAACCATCTTAAGTGTACAATTCAGTGGCATTAGTTGTTCAGCAGTTCTCATCACCATGCATCTCCAGAACTGTTTTCATCTTGCAAAACTGAAACTATGAACTTACTATTTTTTAAAAGATTTATTTATTTATTTGAAAGAGAGAGAGAGCAAGGGGAGGGGCATAGAGAGAGAGAGAATCTAAAGCAGATTCCCTGCTGAGTGAGGAGCCTGACACAGAGCTGGATCCCAGGACCCTGAGATTATGACCTGAGCCGAAATCAAGAGCAAACGCTTAACCAACTGAACCACCCAGGTGCCCCGAAACTATGAACCTATTAAACAATAACTCCTGTCTTCTCCTTTCTACCAGCCCCTGGCAACCCGCATCCTACTTTCTATTTCTATGAATTTAGTTACTCTAATTACCTCATGTAAGTGGAATCATACAGTATTTATCCTTTTGTGGCAAACTTACTTCATTTAGCATAAGATCTTTAAGGTTTATCCATGTTGTAGCATGTGTCAGATTTTCATTCTTTTTTAAGCCTGGATAATATGGCATTGTATGTATGCACTGCATTTTGTTTATCCATTCATCTGTCAATGAACACATGGGTTGCTTCTACTTTTGAGCTATTGTGCATAATGCTTCTATGAACACGAGTGTACAAATAGCCACATGAGTCTTTGCTTTCAATTCTTTAGGGTGTATACCCAGCAGTGGAATTGCTGGGTCATGTGGTAATTCTATTTTTAGTTTTTTGAGGAACCTCCATACTGTTTCTCATAGTTTCTGTGCTATTTTACATTCCCACCACAAGTGCAACAAGAATTCCAATTTCTCTTCATCCTTGACAACACTTATTTTTTGTTTTTGATGATAGCTATCCTAGTGGGTATGAAGTGGTATCTCACTGTGGTTTTGATTTGCATTTTCCCAATGATTAGTGATGTTGAGCAGCTTTTAATGTGATTGCTGGACATTAGTATATCTTTTGGGGAGAAATATCTATTCAAGTTCTTTGCTCATTTTGAAATCGGATTATTGGTTTTTGAGTTATTGAGTTATAGGAATTCCTTATATATTCCGGATCTTAATCTGTTATTGGATATATGGTTTGAAGATATTTTCTCCCATCCCATGGGTTGCCTTTTCACTCTGTTGATGTTGTGTACTTTGATGCACAAATTTTTAAAAGTTTTGTCATAATCTAATTTATCTATTTTTCCTATTGTTGCCAAAGCAGTTTTTTCTAAGACAAAGGAATTAAAAGGAAAAGTTTCATTTACGTAAGGTTTATTAGACTCTTTTGCATTCTGAAGTTCATCAAAATATTTATACTTTAAACACAGTTGTATTTTAGTAGAGGCAAATTTTAATGGAGGCATTTAGTATGACCCCAAATGGGTTCTTGATTTATCCATAGTTTTCCTTTTTGACAATGTTTACCATAATGAAAAAAGAAACACTTAAAATTCCTTTGGCATTACACCTTTAGATTGTCGGCACTCTGAAAGGGCAGACAGACATTCGTGAATTTCAAAAGGCCAACAATCTTCTAGCAATTTGATTGGAATTGTTTAATTTACTGTCAGTCCCTCCATTTTTTTCACTGGAGTAGAAAATTGAATTGACAAGTTTTATTTTTGATACTTTATTTTTGGGTGAGGCCAGGGACTCCCAATTCTGGTTCCTTCATTAAGGCTTATAGTGTATACTGCAGTGTTTTCAGGAATAGAAACAACATAGGAAAACATTTGGTGTTGTGATTGCATCAGTCAGGAGGTTACTTAAAGCTACTGTTTTCTGCTGGCAAATGAATATAACTCTAAATACATGCCCTTTCTTTTTATTTATTAAAAAAACTGCTCCTCCCCAGGAAATTGTCTTCAAAAAGCACTGATATGAACAGACTATTTTGTATAGTAAGAAATTATACAGAAAATTATGTTTTTGCCTGGAGTATACTTAAACAATTTTGTGAAATGCAATGTTACTTACTTTTTTTGATAAGTGTGTCCTTTGCCCAAAATTTAAGCAATGATGTTTATTGAAATGTTCTTAGTATTCCCAGAACACACCTTGTTTGTTCTTGAGACAAAGCCGTAACATTCAAGTAATATACTTCCTATTTTTTTTTTTTTTTAGGATTTTATTTATTTGACAGAGAGAGAGACAGCGAGAGAGGGAACACAAGCAGGGGGAGTGGGAGAGGGAGAAGCAGGCTTCCCACAGAGCAGGGAGCCCAATGCAGGGCTCTATGCAGGGCTCTATCCCAGGACCCTGGGATCACGACCTGAGCCGAAGGCAGACGCTTAACGACTGAGCCACCCAGGCGCCCCTATCCTTTCTGTTGTTATGAGCTGAGATATCATGAAGCCAGTGAAGAATGGCAGGTGTAGAAGCATGTCAAATGGAGCAGTCAGAAGATAAAATGTTGAGTAGACTTTCTTGTTTTTTTCCTACATTAAAATTTGTGGATCGGAGGAGTTAGGTTAGTTAGGAATAGGGGGCCAGTGTTGCTTTTAACCTTTCCTTGCATTTCTGTGTGTATTCTGCTGTCTCACATTTACTAGACATTTGCACACCTGATACATTGGAAGTAGAAGCTGACTTTTTATTCTTCCCTTCAAGAAATAGATGTTGAATTCGAAGAAGTAGGTTCCAGGAGAAAATTAGCCTACTGACTTATGATCTGAACTAGGAATATTTGACTGAGTTCAGGGCAGGAGTAAACAATTCACCAATTATATTGTACTATAATTTCATTTCTGAAGTTCGTTTTTTTGTTTTAGTAAAGTCTCTGTCTTGAAGGTGACCTTCAGTAAATGAGCATTCCCTAAAACTTTGTAGGAATATTTATTTGAATTTTGCAAATCTCCTATTTCACTTTCACACCCATCATTTTGTGTGGCCTTGCTAAGTGTTGAAATAGGTATTTAGGTGTGAAGAAAACCAACTTCATTTTATTCTAACCATTAATTTCATCTGATAATATCACTCTAAAGCAGATATTTGCTTTAAGACCAAAGGAGAGGAGAGAGTAATCTCTAGATGAAGAAGAATACTATTTTTCTTTCCATTTTTCACCCTTGGAGAAAAAAAACAAACCACTGTCACCTCCACCACATGAATATAGACAATGTTATAGCTGAAGGAATTATAGTTGCTTAAATCTAGTTATAAATGTTTTTGTATTAAGTTAGTTTCCATAATGAGAAGTGTTAAAGGAACATCAAACACTGAAGACATGGTAACACTAAATTTGGGGGGAATACATTATTTAAAGAGGGCCACGGAAATATAGAAGGTTTTTGGGAAAAAAAATACCATTTAAGTTGAAGTTGTACAGCATCTAGTATTAACATTTCAGAGTTTAGGAAAACGGAAAGTTGTAATTTGTTGCATTATTAAATATATTGTTTGATATTATTTTTTTAATCCAGCCTAAGAAAGCACATACCTAACACTTCCTGTGCTCCATGCCTGGCTTCAGATGCCTCACACACATGAATCATTTATTCTTTATTACAACCTCAGGGTGGAGGAGCTGCTTTTATCCCCATTTTACAGATGAAGCTTAAACACAGGGAGCTTCAGTAACAACATTCAAGGTTTCTGTGTATCAGGCCATGGGTATCTGTTATTCAGCCTACCCTACATAGCATTTTCAAATCCTCTCTTTCTTATCCTTACAAATACAAACACAGATGGCTTGACCTCAGAGTGGCACAAAGAAAGCCCCTTCGCTGAAAATTGTCCCAGAATATTCCAAGATACCCCTTTTAAGGAAACCCTTTAAAATCATATATAAGATGTCCTGGACATGGTCTGTTATGTATTCCAAAAGTTAGCATATTTACTCTCCACAACTCCCCACGTTCAGATCTTTAGATGATATTCTGTTTTCCCGAGGGGCTATTTGATACCACCATCACAAGACATTTGAGGGACAGAAAAACCAGGAAAGATGGTAGGGTGATCTATATTTTACCATCCAAACAAGGATACCTTTAAAAGAGGAAGTATTAGCAATTACAGTGGGATAACAAACTTAAACTTGAACTGTGTTGGACAAATGAGGATATAGAGTTGTCCTACCCAAAGGCTCCAATCATTGTGAGTCCCTCCATTGGTGCCAAGAAGGAATGTATTTAGGAATGTATTTACTCTGCTCTGTCACTTTGGTTCTTTCGCATATTTAGCAAAGATTCTTTAGCATATTTTGCATAAGATTCTGAAAACACTGGGCATACATAAAAAGCATGAATTAATTGAGCATCCTCAAGATTAAAAACTTCTGATCTTCTAAAGGCACTGTTAAGAAAATGAAAAGTCAAACCACCAGCTAGGAGAAAATATTCCTGATACGTTTATCTGACAAAGGGCTTGTAGCCTTAATATTTTAAAAACTCTTGCAACTTGGGACACCTGGGTGGCTCAGTTGGTTAAGCGTCGGCCTTTGGCTCAGGTCATGATCCCAGCGTCCTGGGATCAAGCCCACATCTGGCTTCCTGCTCAGCAGGGAACTTGCCTTTCCATCTCCCTCTGCCTGCTACTCCCCTTGCTTGTGCTCTCTCTCTCTGTCAAATGAATAAATAAAATCTTTAAAAAAATAAAAATAAAAACTCTTTCAACTAATAATAGGGCAAACAACCAAAATTTTTAAATGTACATAGAATTTAATATACACACAACAAAAGAATATATACAAAGGATCCATATACGCATGAAAAGATGTTCAGTATCAATTGTCATTAGAGAAATAAAATTGTAACAATGAGATACCACTACACCCCCTCCAGAATGGCTAAAATTAGTAACATTGACAATAGTAAGTTTTGTCAAAGATGTGTAACAACTAGATCACTGCTGGAGGGAATATAAATGCATTGATAGTTTGTTCTTTATAAAGTTACACATACAAATACATTATTACCCAGAAATTCCAATCCTTGGTATTTTCACAGGAAAAATTAGACTGTTTACACAAAGATTTGTACATGAGTATTTTTGACAACTTTATTTTTAACTGTGTCAAAGTGGTGATCACCACTCCTGGTGATCATCAATAGATGAATGGATAAACACATTATGGTTATTCTTACAGTGGAATACTATTCAAAAATAAGAATGAATGAACTACTCATACTTGCAACAACATGAGTCTTACAAACATCTTGCTGTGCAAAACCACCACTGCCAACAACAACAAAAGCCCCCAAACAAAAGGGTGTGTACAGTATGACTTTATGTCTCCATTTGTTGATTAGAACAATCTAATCTCTAGTGACAGAATGCAAATTGGTGGCTTCTTGGGGTTGAGGGTAGAGGGTTATTGTCTGGAAAGAGGCATGGGGGAGCTTGTAGGGGTGATGGAAATGTCCTAAATTGGGACTGTACCGGTCACCACAAGAGTGTATAATAAATTCATCAAAACTTATTAAAATGTTTACATAAAATGGTCGCATTTTATTGTATGCACATTATACTTCAATGCTTATCTCAAAACATATTTGTAGCTATTTTTGTTACAAAAGTTATGCATTTCAGTGTTCTTTGTGGAATTTAAAAATACAAAATAGGTAAAGAGAATGTGACAGGGAAATAATCTATTCCTCAGAATACACACAGAGACACAGTCTGATAGCATGAAAATACTATATCTATGTACCTTTTTTATCTTTCCTTTAATTTTCACTCCCTGCTTATTGATTCCTGAATTGTGTTAAGTTTCAGTCTTAACTTGGTAGGGTCGGAAGCCTTCCCAGTTGTTCTGAAGATGTCATGCTTTCCCTCAGGAAAATAGAGGCAAGATCTACTTCTCAGGCTTAATCTGAGTTGTTCTCCCTCATTTGTAAAGTATAAGTGATGATACTCAGTTTATAGAACTCATTTTTTAAAAAAGATTTTATTTATTTATTTGAGAGAGAGAGTGTGCAAGGGAATGAGTGAGCTCAAGCTGGGTGGGGGGTGGGGGAAGGACAGAGGGAGAGGAAGAAGCAGACAGACTCCCCACCGCATAGAGAGCCAGCGGATGCAGATGCAGGCTGGATCCTCAGGACCTGAGCGAAGGCAGACTCTTAACTGACAGCCACCCAGGTGCCCCTAGAGCTCAATTTAAATACATTTAGATTTGCTATCAGAGAAACTCTTCCAAGCTTCTATGTTCTACCTTTTGCTGCTGCTTCCTCCTCCTCCTCCTCCTCCCTCTTCTTTTTTTTTTTAAAGATGAGCTAAAACTTTATTTTTTTTCATTTAAAAATGTTATTGAAGTGTAATTGGCATATGATGTCCTCTTAGTTTCAGGTGTACATCATAATAATTTGATAATAGTAATTTTATACATTATAATACAATTCTCATGGTAAGTCTAGTCACCATGCAAAGTTATAACAATATTACTGACTATATTTTCTGTGTTGTACTTTACATCCTGATGTCTTATTTATTGGATAACTGGAAATTTGTACCTCTTAATCCCCTTCCCCTATTTTGTCCATCCTCCCACCCATCTCCTTTCTGGAAGCCACCTGTTTATTCCCTGTATTTATGAGTCTTTTCCATTTTGTTTTGTTTGCTCATTTTTTTTTTTGATTCCACATAAGTGAGATCAAATGGTATTTGTCTTTCTCTGTCTGACTTATCTCACTTAACATTATACCCTCTAGATCCATACATGTTGTTGCAAATGGCAAGATCTCTTTCTTTTTGGGGCTGAATAATATTCCAGTGTATATATATCCCACATCTTCTTTATCCATCCATCAGCCAATGGACACTTGGGTTGCTTCTGTATCTTGGCTACTGTAAATAATGCTGTTAGCCTTATTTTAATTTTTGTCTCTTGGCATCAGTTGAATCTGGTCCTCACCTTGCTCCCCCTGGTCTCACATGCCCCTTCCCTTCGCTTGTTGCAGACACTACAAACTACACTGTGAGCTTAATCCTGACCTGTGGATGATTCCAGGTCTAGCACTCCATCTTTATTCTTGGAGTAGAGCTTGAGTTCCAAACCCCAGATCCATTTTATCCTTGGGGAAGTTCCTTTGAGCTCTTCTTTTAGACTTTCAACACCTCTGATGAGAGCCAGCAATCTCTGTTAGAAGAAAATCTTTGGATCCTTCAAGTTCCTTGGTGCCTGGGCTGCAACTTGGACTGATTCAGTGACACCCCTGTCAGGACCACTTGCCTGTGATCTCTGGGTTTTACTCATGGACAGAAGGCACACCGTTTGCTAAGGAGCATCATCTCTCTCTCTTGACCTCACTCCCCCCTGCCAGCTTAACAACATGGCAACAGGCACCTCACACTGTTTCTGATTACTTCTGATTGAAAGCAAAGTTGCTTTAATTAGATACATTCATTAGAAAGTCTGTTATCCAATCCCCTCATGTAGTAATGGATAATTTAAATAGAAATAATCATATTTTATTTAAAAAAACTAAAACAGTCATGTCCATGAGGTTTCGTTATCCACTGTTCACAGATCAGTTTTTACCTTCTGAAAGTTGATCTTTAAAACTAGCTTTATTCATTTTTTTTTCTTTTATAATACTCATTCTGAGTCTATATAGACAGAGTGACTTTGAAACAATGATTCACAGCAGGTTTTCAGTGGTACTACATAAGAGAGCAGAAGAAATGTGAGCAACCCATGGTATGTATTTGTATTTGAGGTTATAGGATGGAAATACCACTATAGATTAATGCTCAGAACTATTTCATTTGACAAGACTTGGTTTCCTTCTCTGTCAAAAGAAAAAAAAAAAGAAGAAAATGAGGAAAATTTTCCTCTTTCTGTCAGAATATTTTTATTTGGATCTAAATACACAAATATTAGTAATGTGTAAGAACATCTATAAGCACAAAAGTGCTATAGAAATACCACTTATTTTATTATATTTTTATGGGATATTTAATCCTTTGGATCAGAACTGATGGGAATAGATTTATTTGTAATCTAAAATGCCAACAAAGAGTGAAAATTCACATGAAGAATTACAGAGCAAGTAGATAATGTTTCAGTCAAAATTGATTCAGTACTGCCAAAGGTATGGATTTCCCGTATAAAACTTACACACACACACACACACACACACACACACACACATCAATGCATGTGGCTGTTTATTAAATCATTTTTGTAATTGAAAAGGTGAAAACAATCAAATGTTCATCTTCAGAAATTGGGTAAATTGTGATAGTCATGTAATCTGTTTTTTTTTTTTAAAGATTTTATTTATTTGAGAGAGAATGAGAGAGAGAGCACATGAGAGGGGGGGAGGGTCAGAGGGAGAAGCAGACTCCCTGCCGTGCAGGGAGCCCGATGCGGGACTCGATCCAGGGACTCCAGGATCATGACCTGAGCCGAAGGCAGTCGCTTAACCAACTGAGCCACCCAGGCACCCGATAGTCATGTAATCTAATACTAGTATCCTGTCACGAGAATGAAGGAGAAAGAGTGAGAACAATGACCACAATAAATTAGGCAAAAATAACTAAAAACAAGCATGATCCCATTTATGCTAATGATAGGTAGATAGACGATAGATAGATATGCAGAATCTCACACACAGATGTATAGCAGTTTTTAAGAACACACATCTGTTAATAGCTAACTCTGGAGAAGTATTTCACTTTTACTATTTTAACCTGGTTATTTGAATTTTGCAATGTAAAAGTTGACCTTTGCAATAAAAATAACAATTCAATAACCAATTAAAAATAAAATTTCAATCTCAAATACATAAACTATATTGTATTTAACCATAAGCAAACACATTAGGGATAGCCAGAAAATTGAATTTCAAACTCTGGAGCCCGGTTCTTTAGGACTAATTAAGTGGACTCAGTGGTCTCTCTTGCTCTTCTCCTGCCAAATATCCACTTGACTCTAACCTCCCAAACATCCATAACACTTGTAAGTTCTAGAACAAATCCTACAATTGAGTGCCTTTTTGCTTTTGCTACTGTGGTCTGCTATCTCGGGAATTACTTTCCCTTGTCTTTATCTGGATAGCTACTAATAGTCATTCAAGACTGTGCATCAGTATTAACCTTTCAAGGAAGAACTTATCAAGTCTGTCCCAGAATCCTGAATTGGACACCTCGATTCATGGCCCAGTAGTAACCTGACATACATCTATCCCATCACTTACCTCTGGACTGTCATGACGTATGTAATTGCTTTTACTGCACCTACATTACTGAAAGAAGGAATTCTGCATCACACTACCAATCTCAATAAGTCTTTTTAAAGAATTGAATGAAAATCTATGAATATCTTGACTTTTCATTTGGTTCCTTTGCCAGTAACAAGGAAGCATGAGATAATCTTGATTTTCAAAATAAATTATTCTATTTACACCTTCGAAAGATCTTGTCAATGAAAAAATGTAGCTGAAGAATGCTGGAAAGATCACAGAGGAACATGGAGTAAGGGATCTGAGTATATTTCTTGTTAATTTAAATTAGCCTCTGTGAAATAGAAAGAACAAACTTTACCTTTCAGGATTCTTTTGTGGATGAAGTAAAGCACTGAATATAGAAACTCTATGTAAATTATTATGAAATAAGATATTACTGTATTTAATAATAGCAATATAAATTTAGAAGAACTTAGTTATTCCTTTAGGCAATTTGGACAAAGAGTAAAAATACTTTACACTTATTATTTAATGTAGACCTGTCCCTTTTGGACTGAATCCCATAGTTGACAATTCTTTTTCCATTTCTAAAATTTAATACTCTGAATTGACATTATTATAGTACCAGATATTGAAACAGAATTGTACAGGAAATTGTCAATAACTGTTAGAGAAATGAAGGCTAATTACTACACTCTGTACTTTCAGCACAATGTTGAAACTCTGACAACTCAGATGGGGAGGCTTGCTCATCACCATGGCAACGATTTTCAAGTTTGTTTTGCTTTTCTGAAAATGTAACCAGTCAAGCACAGTTAATTTATCTTGAGCAGAGTGAAAAATTGATTTTTTTTTTTAGTGATGCAATTAGGCTTAAAAAAATCAAGTTAAATAATGATAAGCACAGTTTAATTTGTTTACAAATCTTTAGGAACTGTATTTTGAGTTATAGCAAACAAAGAGTTGACTATAAAATAAGGAAGATGATTTGGCTGGTGGAATGTCCTAGTACTTTTTGGTTGTACCGTTCATTTGAAATCAAAGATGGTTGGTATAAATTAGTAACTTGCTTATATCATGACCTCAGTAAATGCTTGCTGACTATTCCAAAATTACTGACACACTTAACATGATCCATTCATCTAACTTAAAATAATACCTTTTTTTTTCTTAAAGAAACCTGTATATAGTCCAAACAAAAATTAGGGGTATATGACAGTATCTTGGAAATTGAGAATGTTCAAATTCTATTGTTAACATAATCAGGACGTATAAACAAATAACAAAGAAGGAACATGGGCTGATAGTATTTGAGCTCAAAAATCATTTTCCCTGAAAGTTGTATGTATGTCCTGAGACTTCAATCGTAAATTATGTGAGAACAAGTAAAATATTGACCATATGTCTAATAACATGATTATTTACCTTATCTGTGTTCACCAAGGTTCCCTTGATTTTTTCAAGTTATGTATTCTTATTTAAATTTAATTAATTTATTTTTTTTTTACACTAGCCCTTCTACCTTCTGACCTTTTCCCTGTTCCTTCTGCCCGGAATTTTTCCCTCAGCTTTTCACATGATTGGCTCATTTTCTTCCTTGATATTTTGGTTGAAATGTCTTATCCCTCAGAGGCTTTTTCTGATTACACTGCCTGAAATGCCCCTGCCTCCCCTCCCCAGGTACTCTGGCTTTCATTAACTTGTTAAATCTTTTCATCACACTTACCATAATCTGTCAGCATATAAATCCATTAGGGCAGGAGCCAGGAATTAATGAAGAGTTACAGAATGAATAAATGAATGAATGAATAAATTTATGGATATGATGACTTAAAAGTGTAATTTGTGAATACATGTATCTTCCCATCCTCTGAAAGAAGCAAACCAAGCATTGGTGATACTTATTAGTGCTTTCAAGGGGTTTCAGACAGTTATGGAGGTATGTGGAATAAAAAAAGTATTTTTATCTTTTGTGTCCTGGTTATGAGTGTGCTAGTGAGGCCCAGGAAATTATAGCATGTAATAGAAACAAGCGTAACACTTCCCTGTAGTCTAGGTTTGAGAGTTCAAGGAGACAGACATCGATGAGAGCTGGTCCAGTCATTGAGGACTTCGGGGAGAATGGGGGTCATCCTCAAGATGCGTGGATGAGTGGATTTTGTCTTCCTCTATACAAACACTCAGAAATTTGGTGAGGATTAGGAATCTCATTCTATTTTAAGATATTCTTATTTAATAGGGCAAATTCCTTCATGTAAGTAAAAAAAAAATCTGAGAGCAGGCTCAGGATACATAATCCTTTGCTCCTGTGTATCTTGCTAAAGTCATTTGAATCCTCCATGATCATATTCCAGTGATGATGCTTTACTCGTCCTGCCTTCGGGAAGGACCAGCAGCATGCAAATGATGCACTTTGATGCACTGTTGGCCAGGCCAGGGGTTAATGATGGAAGCTATGGTTACTACATGGTCCCCACATTCTCAAAGGAGTGCTCAGCACTTGGCATCTGATTATCAAAACATTCTAGATTTCAGTTTCTTTTAACATTCTAGTCTGTATTCAGCCTTTGATGACTCATTTCATCAAGAGATCACAGAGTAACACATACATTAATTACTGTTTTAAGTCATGGAAAATTCAGTGGTGACTTTTAACCAGTCATACATACACTTTCTTTTACTAATGTCAAAAGGAATTTCTGTTTTAATAAATGTCAACAGCAAAAATATCCTACCAAAACTATTAAGTGCCAGATACCTATATTTAGATCCAATTCTTCTGTTTAAAAGTATGTAAAATTTGTAAATTTTAGATATTCATACTAAGTTGGAGTGGCCTCCAATTGAACAAAATTATACTCTTCAAAATCAATTGGTTATTCACTGAGAGCTATAATATAATATTCTGAAAAGGCAGAGAAGCAAATTAGACAATCTGGTTGATGATCAAATAAGATACTTCATTTACTGAAAAATCTATTCCCTCATATAACTCTATGGATTTTATGTTTGATGTGCTTCAGTATTTATCATACCCTTTTGCTGTGCA
Organism: Leptonychotes weddellii; assembly: GCF_054177405.1. Taxonomy (NCBI): domain Eukaryota; kingdom Metazoa; phylum Chordata; class Mammalia; order Carnivora; family Phocidae; genus Leptonychotes; species Leptonychotes weddellii. Next base: position 93,243,211 of record NC_138379.1, on the reverse strand, counting down.
TTGGTAGGCAGCAGTGTTGTTTTTCTCATTCAGGGCCCTCAAACAATAATGAACTCATTTGAAATGGATGGCTAGCATGCAAAATTGGGCTGTCATGATGAAAAATGTAAATTTGAGTTTTTTCACATCTCAGTGTAGTGAAATTTCTCCTGTAATGCAGCATAATCAAAAGATTATGAACTTGGGGGTCAGACCAGAGATCAAATCCTGACTGTCACCTACTTCTTGCATAACCATCATTAAGGGACTCACTTCTCTGAGGTGCAGTTTCATTGTTTAAAAACAAAACAAAGTTAGAAAGGAATACTACCCATTTCAGGTTGCACGGAGGTTGTGGATGCTTGGTGTAAATGAGCCACTCTGGAAGGTGGGCACTGAAGGTACTGGAACTTCTTGCCTTCAGACTCGGCACCATCATTATGTCATCTACCCAGAACGATGCAAGACAAATAATTTTGGACAGGGAAGAGTGAATTTTTGCCTATGTTGTTACTAACTCAGTCTTTAATCTCAGACAAGTGTAATCTGGATTTCAGTGGCCTACTGTGTCAATAACAACTGGGTCTCCCATGCCTCTCAGCTTCACATTCACCTCTCATTTTTTTGCTTCATCACATAGAAGGTGCTGGAAGGACACCAGAGGAGGAAGGGGGAGCTTAGTCCTGGTTCTGGGGTGTACTTACGGTTAGCAGTCTCCTTGAGGGCAGAGCACAGGGAACAATCTAGTGGATGGTACCCTGGACCCCAGAGGGCAGGTTTCCAGGGAAATTCACCAGTGCAGTACCCACCCCCCCGCCGCCCCCGCACAAATCTCCCCACCATCCACTGGCGACATGCACCCTTTGCAATGATGTCCAGATTCTAGCCCTGGGAGTGTGTAGAGGGGTCTTCCGTATTGGTTCTTTCTTCAGGAATTCTGTCTCAGCCCTAGAATTGGGGGTTCTTCCCTGTATCAGCTGTTTTTCTGCTCTTTACAGTTCTGAGTTTTATGTTTTCTGCTTAGTAGGTAATCCACTCTATTGTTAACATTTGTTTAAATTAAATTTTGCATGTTCAAATTCTATCTCCTGGTTAGCACACTTAGCAAATGGTTAGGAGGTTTTTAAAGACAACTTTTACCTCTGGCAGTCAGTGAGAGTTCATGGAATATGCTCGTGTTTGTTTTTGCGGAAGCGAGCCTCGTGGATGCATCCTCAGGAAGCCGGGAGCTGGTGTGGGCAACAGGTTCTTGTTTTTTACTTTTTTTGTATTGAAGGGAGTCATATGAAGCTGAAGACCCAAGAGAAGAGGGATAGGAATGAGGTCAAAAGCAGAGATTGGTGGGTTTAGATCAGGCAATTCTGCCTGAGATTTGGGCAATTTTCGGAATAGTGATAGTTGAAATTATCACCTGGGGAATATTTGAATAGCACACGTCTCCAAATCTTAACCCAGTCTGACTGAATCAACATGTCCGGGGTTGGGAACTGGCCTATGTATTTTGGAAAACTCTTTAGGTAATTCTGATATATTGCTCCCTCCCCATCACCAGATGTTAGTTAATTTGTAAGAAACTGTTCACTGAGCATCTATTATGTTCAAGAAGCAGTGCCAGCACCGTAGGCCGAGCCAAACTTTCCCAAGGGCTGTACGCTCAAGGAGTTTGTTGTCTGTTGGGAAAGAAAGAAAAGTGTACTTTTAACTAATACAAAAATCCTCCCACTGTGTGCCAGGCACGGTGCTAAGCATTTTACTCATGTATCTCCTTTAGTCTTGAAAACCCAGTGAGGTAAGTAAAAATTTTAAAACATTTTATAGATAAGGAAACTAAAGCTCAGAATTTGAGTACGTTTTCTCACTAGAGATACTCAGAAAGCATTATCAGGATTCAAAGGAGGAAGAGAGAAAATCTTTATAGGAAGGGGACACTGAAGCTGATGCACTGATATTTTTGAGTTCTCAGATGTTTTCTTCTAAGAAACAGAAACCTGACTGGAAACCAGGATCCTTGTTCTTTTTCCTTTTCTTGTTTTTTTTCATTTAACTCATGACATGTTTTATTTAATTATTGTTCTGTTATTCTTCTTGATTTTTTTCATCTCAAATGTAGTCCTAGATCAAAGATTGAAAACCCAAATAATTAATGGCTGAGGAGGCTGGGTATAAACCCAAGAGTGAGTGGGAGGTGGAGACAGGAGAGGGTTACATGTGGAACATGTAGGCTCACAGTAGAGCGATGCCCAACTACAGATGATTTACATATTGATTGTAGGGGGCATACAAACACTGTCTGCGGGCAGGTCCCAGGTTCCCAGGCCTGGCTGGGAGGAAAGGCCTCACAAAGGGAGGCTTACAGATCTTCATTTAAGGTAGACACTTACCAACATCAAAGTCAATTTTTGGTCTCATTTTAAATTTCGGCTATTTGTGGGTTTCTATTGCAAGGCTTACTTCTGTTGTAGACTCTGCAGTAGGGTCCAGGGAGTGAGATGTGGTCTTTGGGGTGTGGTGGAAACAGAATTGCATAAAGATTCATGGGAACTGTGATGATCCTCTTTGTTGGGGATTTTCTAGTCCTTGTTCGTTCATACAAGCACTCAGCGGTAGAGAAGAAACTAATAAGTAGGTCTATCTGACTTCAAGCCCATATTGTATTCACTAGATAAGCATGAGACCATTTATGGACATTTCTTTGCAGATTGAGGAAAGTTGAACACAGATGATAAATTTTAAAAATACTAAAATTTCCTAGATAGGGAAATCTAAGAGGCACATGTAGCTCAGAGAAGGCAGGGTGGCTAGATTGGAAAAATCAAGAAAAGCTTCAAGGAGCTGATGATGGTCTCTGACGTGGGTGTTGGAGGATGAGTAAGCTCTAACAGGTGGAATTTGGATAGAATTAGAGGCAGAATAAACAAATGGGCTGAACAAGGAATGTCTAGATGAAGGTCAGGGAACAGGAAATAGTATAGTTTATTTGAAATGTACAGTTATGTATCAGGAAGAGAAGGAAATCCATACGGGTGGATTGGAGTCAAAACACAGGCTGGGAAGCTTATGAGCAAGGATATCACATGGCTGGATCTGTTCTTCAAGAAGGACAATCAAGTAACACAGTCACTATATTGTTGCACCAAGAGAGTGCCTTAGGATGAGAGAGGCTCGTATGGGTGAGTGGGTGTGAAAGAGACCGTGGGGCTGGAAAGAGTCTGTAATAGATACATTGGAAGCAAAATCCATGACCTTTATTGGATTAATTCATTAGACTTAAAGCAAAATGCAGTCAGTGATACTTGCAAGAATCCGAGTTTCATAATTGAGAGTGCATGAATTTAAATAACAGAAAAGTTAAGAGAACATCTATTTGAGGAGTGGAGGAGATTGAGAAAGGGAAGTTGATGACCTCCATTAGTGACACAGTAAATTTGAAATACCATTGTAGGGTATTTCAAAACGTTTGTCTGGGGCTCAGAGAAGAGTAAGTAGTGCTAGAGGAAGATGCATAGGAGTCTTTAGTACAGAGGAATGGTCTAAAGTCACCCATAGCCTTTGAAAGTATCAGAGGAAAACTATACAAAGAGGAGGAGAGGGATGATCATTCAACTTTGGGAACATACCTGTTTGGGAAATTAGAGGAGGAAGCGGAGCTAGAGAGGACAGTGAGGTCCACAGAGTTGAAGCTGGAGGGGAGGAGGAGACAGAGGAGTGTGATTTTAATGAGGTTAAGGGAGAAGAGGGATTAATGTCGGGGCTTGGGACCAGCTCTTACCTTTGGTGACATTTGAAAGTGCAGTTTTAGCAATTAAGGTGGAAACCAGATTGCAGGGGATTAAGCTTGTATTGGATGGTGAGGACAAAGGCCAGGAGAAGAGCCGGATCGTTCAAGAATTCTGATCATGATAGGTTGGGGAGAAGTAGGGCAAATGCTTGCCTAGTTCCTAACACCAAGGGCAGGTGCTTTCAAGGTAGGAGTGATCTGGGTGTGCTCAGGGACAGAGAGGTACCTCACAATAAATATTTTGATGTAAAAAAGGACAGATGCAAATGCTTAGGTAAGATGGAGAGACATCCAGAATAGAACTTTCTGTGGAGCAGGAAGGAAGCTCTGTCTCCAAAGGCTTTTTCTGAATTAGGAGAGCAATTTGCATACACCTTGGCAAATTTGTTTTAAAATGGTTGGCTTGTTCATGGAATATTCTCCATCTTTCTCTCATGCTCTTTCAACTTTTTATTGAGAGGGAAAGAGAGAGAGAAATCCTGAGATTGTGAAATGTCTGGTTAAGTCCGACATTTCTGGCGTCCGCTCTAGCCGAGCAGAGCCCATGTTGCGCTGCTAGCTGACACCTGGGGACAACTTATTTACGAGCTGGTATCTGATTCTCAGACACTTCACAGCAGAGAGCATTCTGTAGGAAACTGAGGTCAATTAATGGCATGGTTACCCTACCCAGAGGGCTCTTGGCAGAAATCCCTTTTTCTTAAATTTGCCTGCATAGCAAATCCATTGCCAAATACATGTTGGAAGTACTTGAGAAGTGGATTCTGAGAGATGAATCAGTGTTTGCTCAATAGAGTTTTCCCTGCATCAAGCAAACTTCATATATTTTGGGGGAAAAAACACTAAAAATTCCTTCCTAACCATTCTGAACATGATGAAATGGGTGTCTGAGGAGGCGTTTGGGGTGCCTATGGATTTATGACTGGCGGCACACCTTTAGGATGACCAAACGTTGCTGATGGGAGCGAGGCTAGTGCTTGATAATCAGTGACAGAGCAAACTACTGCATTGTTAGAAATCTTCGGGTTTCCTGGAGGCTGCTTTCTGACCTGGTAGAGTCTATGGGGTAACTAGCGGTATGTGCTAACTACGGGAGTTCTTTGTTCTCTTGGGGACTTACCCTCGAGGGGAGATGTTGATATGCATGTGTGTGTGTCACATTTATTCTATTAAAAAGTAGTATAATTTTCTTTTGGTACCTATTTCCTATTTCTGTACGTGAGCCTCCTTCCTCGAAGCATAGGAGAATGGCCCAACAGACAGAGGAAGGTGATGGGCAGTATTTTCACAGAGAATCCCAGTGTTTATTTCACTACTGATTTTATTTTTTTCACCATTGATTTTTTTAGAAAATCACTCGTTAGACAGGCATGAATTTTCCTTTTCACTTGGGAGTATCTGGGTGAGTGCTCGCTTCGGCAGCACATATACTAAAATTGGGAGTATCTGGGTGATGTTTCCCACATAAGGAAATTGGATGAAAGCCAAGAAGGAAGGCTTCTCATCAGATCTCAAGTGCTTGGAAGTTGGAGGAATAGCCCTGGGCAGCTTGCGGACGCCTGGGGCAGCTCCTCTGGGGCACATGCATTATTAGCCATGGGGACGTCTCTTCTAATTCAGGACGTTTTGTCTTCCTGCCTCATCCATAGATAACGTTATGGGTCCACCCTTACTGATTCGTTGATTTTAGTGTTATCAGCTGCGTCTTCTGTATGAGAACTTTACAATATTACTGGGTCTTCTTTAGCTTACTTTTAAAGCCTCAAGAGTTTGTTTTTTTGTCTTTTGTTTTTTTTACTTACATCAGAGGCTTTATTTTACAATTCCTTTTTCTTGATCTATAGTTGAACTTTTCAAAAGCTGCCACAACTCTGGTAGATTTAAAAGTGAAATTTGAAAGAATCCAGCTTGTTTTAGGATTGGGTTCAGCTCCACGATCTCATCATGGGAGCTCATAGGATAAGAGTTATTGTTTCTCCCATAACAGGAAGTCTGGAGGTACACAATTTGGGGCTGTGTGTTTGTGCTACAACATGATACTCTTCTCTACTATTCGTAGCGTGTTGGTTTATTCTCATGATGACCGATGGCAGCAACATGGCAGAAGTATTTGCAGTCTTGTTTCAGCCATTCATTTAGGAGGAAAGGTAAAGATATCATGAGGAGGGAGGAATAGTCTTGTACCAGAAAAACTGCTTTCCCAGAAATTCTCTCCAACTGTCTCACTAGGTTGTGTGACATGACCACTCTTCTTGCAAGCGGGGCTGGGAATGCTGGATTTCAGATGGTAATATTGCTATTTAAAAAAAAACAAAAACAAAAAAAACCAGAGCTCTCTCAATAAGGAAGGGAGGCGTGCAAGAAACAATACGGCTGGTATCTTTTATAAGAACATCTTCTCCCAAAAAAATTCTGTTTAGGGATAGTTAATAGGTAAAATGACATTTTGTAAGAAAACAGGGAGAAATAATTAGATAAAAACAAGTCAGAGGGTTGGATCATATTATGTTATATTATATTACGTTGGGCAGCAAACTAGATTAGACCCATCAAAAAGATATGAAAACATAGTGATATTTATTTATTAATCTAATTTGTGGCATATCACTTTTCTGTAACATGTTTTGGTTTCTAGCCTGAGGGACTTTCTGGCTAAAACTACATTCTTTTACTCATAAACAGAATTTCCTCTGAAATCTTACTCATTTCCTTAACTTGTGGACACAGTTTTCAATAGTGACATTCAAAAGGAAGAAGCTTTTTGTATCTGATTTAATTGGGATCAATAGCTGGTCCATTGTTTAAAAGTGTTCTTTAGAATAAGAGACCATGAACATTGTACATGATTTCTTAAAAAACTATTTTTTCAGATCTTTATTGTGGCAAAATATACATAGTGTAAAATTTATCATTTTAACCTTTGCTAAATGTATAACAGTGGCATTAAGTACATTTGTAATGTTGTACTCCTCTCCATTTCCAGAACTTATTCATTATCCCAGATTGAAAATCTGTACCCATTAAACAATAACTCCCCATTAGCATACTACTCAGCATATTTTCAAAGTTCATGTTGTAGCATCTATCAGATTTTTATTCTTGTTAAAGCTGAATAAAATTCCATTGTGTGTATATACCACATTTCATTTATCCATTGATCTGTTGATGGACATTTGTGTTGTTTCTACCTTTCAACTACTGTGAATAATGCTGCTAAGGGTGTGCAAGTATGTGTTTGAATCTTACTTTCAGTTATTTGGGGTATAAACCTACAAGTGGAATTGCTGGGCTGTATGGAAATTCTGTGTTTAACTTTTTGAGGAAAAGTTTCCCACAGAGTCTTCATTCTTACATTCTCACAAGCAATACACAAGAATTCCAGTTTTTCTACATCCTCACCAGTGCTTACTATCCATTGTTTTTGGTAATGGTCCTCTTTAAAAAAAAAAAAAAGATTTATTTATTTATTTGAGAGAGAGAGAGAGAACACGCATGTGCACATGAGTAGGGGGAGGACAGAGGGAGAGAACCTTAAGCAGCCTCCCCACTGAGTGTGGAGCCTGATGCTGGGTTTGATCTCACAACCCATGAGATCATGACCTGATCCAAAACCAGGAGTGAGACACTCAACCAATTAAGCCACCCAGATGCCTGGCAATGGTCCTCCTTATGGAGATGAAGTGATATCTCATTATATGATTTGCATTTCTTTAGTGACCAGTGATATTCACCATCTTTTAATGTATTTATTGACAATTTGTGTATGATCTTTGAAGAAATGGCTATTGAAGTCCTTTGCCCTTTAAAAAACTGGGTTGTTGTTGAGTTGTAGGAGTTCTTTGTATATTCTGAATATTAACCCCTTATCAGATATATGATTTATAAATATTTTCTCCCATTCTGGGGCTTGCCTATTCACTTTGTTGATTATCCTTTAATGCACAGAAGTTTTTAATTTTGACATTGTCCAATTTATCTATTTTTTCCTTTATTTGCTTGTATCTTAAAAACAAATTTTGACCTAAAGTATTCAAATACACATGACTTAGTCAAACTTTGGAGGAAGGAAGGCTTTTTATTATGTTTGAATTGCTTGGAATTTTGTACATACTCTGATAAAATCTATTCCTAATCCATAATTTTTGGTTTCATAATTTGTAAAGTCAAAGGAAAACATTGTGAATCATTTTGGAGGCAGAATTTTTTTTCCAGATTTTAATTTTTGTCCTTTGGTTTTCTGGCCCACACTTAATTTTATACTTTTTTTAAAAGCAATTTATTCTTTCTTTTTTTGTAATCTTTCCAAAGCATTCTTTAGTTTTTGTGGGATTAAAAACTCTCTTTGTACACACATTTCAATAGATTATAGTACTGTTTCTCAAAAGATCTGTATAAATGACTTCTCCTTTCAATCCATCTTAGACTGATGCCTTTGTTAAATATAATAAAATTGAATTATTAGAAAAAATGAAATAAAATACTTTTGTACAAAACATAATCCCATAGTAATTTTTTATTACTAGATTCAACAGGCATGACATTGCAGCCCAATACATATAAGCTAAATAAACATATTTCCAGGAAAAAGGAAGAGAATTACAAAATCTGTACAAAGTGTCCATTGAAAGTGTGCATGTAGACAATTAATATGTAGAAGCATTATTATATTCACAACTCTGTCATCCTACAATTATAACTAAACAAAAACTGTAAAGGAAATAATAATGTATATTAAGTGCCTAGATGCAACATTTGAATGAACACCCTACATATTAATATTTGAAATTTCAGTGTGATAAATGTGTTTGATTGCTATTTTAATATAGTTTGGATTGACATTAATGCTATTCACAGAGGATAATGTATATCTACAAAAGTTTCTATATTATGTTTTATTTTTTTAAAGATCTTTATTTATTTGTTTGAGAGAGAGAGAGCACGAGCAGGGCAGAGAGGAGGAGAGGGAGAGGGAGAAGCAGGTTCCCCACTGAGCAGGGAGCCTGATGCAGGGCTTGATCCCAAGACCCTAGGATCATGACCTGAGCTGAAGGCAGATGCTTGACCATCTGAGCCACCCAGGTGCCCCTCTATATTCTGTTTTAAAACACAATGGGAAAAGAAAGTGATTTTAAAGCAATTTCAGTGAACCAGGGTCTTCATTTTTATCTTTTGTTTAAAATGATGTAAGTGGTCCTGCATTTTCAGAAGTAAATCTTCAATCTTTCAGCAGTGGTTAGTTCCAACAATGTTCCTGTGAAGGAAAAGTTGATGAAAGAAATAGATGCTGGATCCATGAACTTCTTATGCATGAATTTTCTTTTGAAGGAAAATAAAATTCAAAATGTTCTATCAAATTCTTATGGTGTTTGGTAATAGCTTTTCATTGATGTGTAATATTGAAGTCATCACCTACTCCATTAATCAATGTTGCTAAATTGTGGGGCATATCATGTCTCTAGAAATTCCACTCTTCCAAGCTTATAATGGTTGTTTTTGCCTTTCATTCTGCTTTTATCTCCCGTTGAAAAATATGTTACATTTTTCTCTTCCCATGGAAGTGTTAGTATTATTAAAAATATTTTTACATCAGACACATGACCCTGTCATTAACCATGGTTGGGATCAAATTTACTTTTTAAAATTTTATAAATTACAAAGAATTTATTTTGTAGTTTAAATATTCCCAACAGAAATTGTTTCAAGAACCACTGTGTATCAACAAGCAGTGACAGTGTTTATAATCAGCTTCCATTTGATCACTTGATAAAACAAATGTTGGTGAGGATGTGGAGAAAGGGGAACCCTCTTACACTGTTGGTGGGAATGCAAGCTGGTGCAGCCACTCTGGAAAACAGTGTGGAGGTTCCTCAAGATGTTAAGAATAGAGCTACCCTACGATCCAGCAATTACACTATGAGGTATTAACCCCAAAGATACAGATGTAGTGAGAGGAAGGGACACATGCACCCCAATGTTCATAGCAGCAATGTCCACAATAGCCAAACTGTGGAAGGAGCCGAGATGCCCTTCAACAGATGAATGGATAAAGAAGATGTGGTTCATATATACAATGGAATATTACTCAGCCATCAGAAAGGATGAATACCTACCATTTGCGTCGACATGGATGGAACTGGAGGGGATTATGCTAAGTGAAATAAGTTAAGCAGAAAAAGACAATTATATGGTTTCACTCATATATGGAACATAAGCAATAGCATGGAGGACCATAGGGGAAGGGAGGGAAATTAAAAGGGGGAGAAATCAGAGAGGGAGATGAACCATGAGAGACTATGGAACCCAGGAAACAATCTGAGGGATTCAGAGGGGAGGAAGGTGAGGGGAGGGGGTAACAGAGTGATGGGTATTGAGGAGGGCACATGCTGTGATGAGCACTGGGTGTTATATGCAATTAATGAATCATTGAACATTACATCAAAAACTAATTATGTACTATACAGTGGCTAACTGAACATAATAACAAAAACAATATTTTCAAATTTAACATTTTAGCCTTTATATAATTCACAGTTTTTACCATGCCAATAATTACACAGTTTGGTTTAGCTCACATTTTTTTTTTATTGCAAGATTTTCTTGATGAAGAATACAGCAACGACGTGGATGGAACTGGAGGGTATTATGCTGAGTGAAATAAGTCAAACAGAGAAAGACATGTATCATATGACCTCACTGATATGAGAATTTCTTAATCTCAGGAAACAAACTGAGGGTTGCTGGAGTGGGGGGTGGGGTGGGAGGG
>NC_138379.1:93206989-93232591 GCF_054177405.1 Leptonychotes weddellii | reverse complement strand
GGGGTGGGAGGATGGGTTAGCCTGGTGGTGGGTATTGAGGAGGGCACGTTCTGCATGGAGCACTGGGTGTTATGCACAAACAATGAATCATGGAACACTTCATCTAAAACTAATGATGTAATGTATGGTGATTAACATAACAATAAAAAAAGAAGAATACAGCATGTTGATTCACTTTCTCGCACAAAATCCTTAATCTTGGTAACTACTTTAAATGAATTCCTATTACTACTTCTAAGCCATCAGAACATATTTTCTCACAAAATGTAAATGCCAAACCATACCTGCTGACCCCGTTTATATGTTTGGTTGTTGTGGCAACATCAAGTGATTATGAGGGATTCTAGATACTCTCAATTTCTGTACTTCCTGCATTTATTTCCAGCCAGGGAATATTAGCCGTCCAACACCAGTATGACCACACTTTGAGCAGCGCTGGTTTACTTGATCTTTAAATAAATTACCTAATTACAGTAATAAGTAAAACTGGACTAAATCAATAAGGACCGATCAGGGTCGAAGGAAACAGATTTCCTCTCTTGATGGAAGAAAAGACAAAGAATTTGGCTACTTTTCATTTACCACAGTACACACTCCAATGACAATTCCTCCTACATGCAAAATATATTTACCCTTCCCAAGATTTTCATCCCATTGTAGACTCAGGCTCAAATTCTGGGATCTCATCATATAAACAAGTCCAGTTGTGGGTGAAGCTTCTATTGGTCATATGAACTGAAGGGAAGTACCATGTCTTCCATAAACCCAAGAAAGATGTGTGGCAGGAACAGAGTAACGATAGTAAGCATTCCCATTCAAGAAGTGGACAATGAAAGGCACATAACTGCTCCTTTTCCACAGCAATTATAAAATCCAGCTGGGGGACTCCTGGGTGGCTCAGTCGGTTAAGCGTCTGCCTTCAGCTCAGGTCATGATCCCAGGGTCCTGGGATCGAGTCCCGCATCGGGCTCCCTGCTCCGCGGGGAGCCTGCTTCTCCCTCTGCCTCTGCCTCTCTCTCTCTATCTCTCATGAATAAATAAATAAAATCTTTAAAAAAAAAATAATAAAATCCAGCTGGGCACATTAGCAGGTTCTCGTGGGCTGTGGGTAAGGAAATGTCCCTTTACAAGGGCCTGTTTCTGTTTCTGTTTCTGGTACTTGTTCTCTCATCCTTGTTCCCCTCATCTCCTCAGCCCACCCTCTTTGTTCTTGGTTCTGATCTCTGAGCTATTCTTCTTCTCTGTAGGAAATCACTCATGTTTGCATTTGAGGCGTGTTCTCACTTTGCTTCCAATTTTAGAAAGTTGGAGTCTGTTTTAGTCATCTATTGTTGCAACTATTTGTGGTTTAAAACAACAGATACTTACGATGTCAGGGTTTCTGTGGGGTGAGATTTGATAGTGGCTCAGCGAGGCGGTTTGGGTTCAGGATCTCTCAGAGGGTTGCAGCTGGGATATCTGCAGGGGAGGTGGTCCTCTAAAGGCCAGGGCTGGAGGATCTGCTTCCACCATGGCTCACTCACACCACTACTGTTATAGGAAGCCTCAGGTCATCACTCAGTTCCTATTGGAAGGACTTTCATTTTCCCAACACACAGGTGTCTTCAAAGGCTGTTTGAAGGTTCGTGTGAAATGGCAGCAAACTTCCCGCCGAGGAGGTAACCAAAGAGAATTAGGAGGATGTCTCAGTGCTTTTCATGGCCTCGTCTCTGCAGTCAGACTCGGCCCTATCCGCGTTGCTCTGTCTGTTAGACGTGAGTCACTAACGCCTCTCCACACTCAAGGAGAGGGGCAATTAGGCCCTACTTCTCCAGTGGAGGAGGGTCACAGAATTTGTCGACATACGTTAAAACCACCCCGGGGGTCCTACAGAATCTTTTCATTTGAACCTTCTCTAGTCTGTTTACTTTAAACAGATACAAATTCCTTTAAAACTTTGTGAGATTCTTATGAATCTCACTAACACAAAAAGATATCGCAATTTTGAAATAGATGAAAATGCATGGCAGAAACTTGATTTCAGTCACTCTCCCTTGATCAAAAGATCTTCACAGTTCAAATGCCCAGGATGATCAGAAAGACAAGACACTTTTTTTTTTTCCTCTCTCAGATGAAATAAGATAAAAGACCTCTTGTATTAATGTATTTAGAGCTCAGGATTTTAATAATAATTAAATGGGCACTTCTTTATAGAAGGAACCAAATCTCTTTCACTTGTTTTAGTGATTTAAGAAAAAGTCACACTTGTCAGTAATGTTCTTAGGGAGCTAACAATCTTTGTTTAGAAATACTCAGAAAAGCTACAAGTTATGAAAAATGAGATTCTGAAGTCTTGAGTTGGCTTGAGAAGAAATATCTAAGGGTCAGTACACAGGACATAAATGGGAATTCTGGAGTTGGTTTGGAAGATGTGCTGTTGAGAGAAGACAGGGGGAAAGGACCATGGAAGTAAGACAAAGCAAGGTAAGCAACAAGGAGGGGGGGATTGCCAAGGGGTGTTGATGAGAAATTTGTCTAATATTAAAGTTGTTAGCCTCTCTGTGAGAGAAAACTCCTTCATCTTGCCGAGTTTTCAACAAGCCTAGCACATGCAAATGTCCTGTATGAGATTCCATTCCATACCCAAGACCATGAGGAAAGAGGGGAGTTCCATGGGATATGGACTCCAATGATGGTGAAAACATGTAGAAGTCAGTTCATGAAGCTAAAATAACCCTGAGAACATAGATCTCTGCGAATGTACAAAAGGAAGCATGAGGGACAGTAGGTCTGAGCTGTTCACCATGCTACCATTTTACCTTTGCCAGCAACCAGGGGGTGCATTATAGTGTTTGCTGAATAAATGGATGGATTAAAGACAATGATCTCTGTATGGTTTAAAGGACCAAGCAAAATCACTTTGCAACTGTCAAATGTATTAATATTAATTCTCCATTGATTGCCCTTTATACATATTGTGTTGAATTATTAATTTAAACTGTCTGTGTGACATATTTCTTTTCTCTCTAAAGAGCTTTGGTTTGTTTGAACAATTTCTCTCCTCATAATATAATGCAGAACTGATTTAGTGAAAAATTATCTACCTTTGATGAGGTGGCAACCTTGTCTCTCTCTTGCTCTAAGACATTAAACCAACCTTTTCTCTCACTGAAATGTCTGTACGAAAATGTCATGTTTAACATCAATACATTGTGTGAGGAATTATGGTCAGCAGTTTAGTGAGGGTTTGTTTTAAGAGATCAGAGCTTTGAGATTAGTTGTGGTATCTTGTAGGAAAGCTAATGCCAGCCTATCACCATGGGTTACGTATGCCCTGAACCTATGGGCACAGGAGGATGCAGACTTCTCTCTTTGTGGTCTCTGTGAGCCAGGATGAAGGAAAAATAATTTCTCAGGTTTACACGATACCACGCGCTGGAGATAAAGGTTATAGTTCTCATTTTTAGTTTTGTATCTCTAGGGTTTCCCTAGGTCATTGTATGTTGCTTCTAAACATACCCTCACCTTCTCTTGCTTGGCAGAAAAAGCATAGACTTACATCCACTTTGAATCTTTTACTCCTCTCCTCAGTAATTAGTGAATTTAAAATAAACCTTGATTTATCTTCAAAGGCAACTCAACACTTGATTATATTAGATGTGATTTAATATCACTACTCAGTGAACCTGTTCTTATTCCCCTAAAAACTGAAAAAAAAAAAATAGTACATACTGAGTAGTTATTTTGGTAGATTGTACAAAGCCGATGCCACCGATTGGTCAGGACTATTACATAAACTCTTAGTCTCTTACCCTGAATTAAAAGAAGAACCTGGCAGTCGAATGCTATTTTAAAAATTAGCACAGATTTTAGGGAGTGGCTGGTACTGGGAATATGTGCACTTTAGCTGAATAAGTTGCAAAACAGAAAGAAATGCTCATTACTTAAATGGAAATAGCAAGTCTCACTCATTTAGGAGAGAAGCTGAAAAAAAGTGAAGGATTCCCACTGGGAAATTGGTTCCAGTGAATCAGCCCGGAGCCAGGCCCAGGTGTGCCTTTATTCCTTGCTCCAAGTAATTGAAATAGATGGTATCCTGAAGCAGTTTGGGGTTAAATTGACCCATCGAAAACCATTTTACTTTTTCATTTTTTTCTTTTCATTTTGTAAAATCTGCACATTTTCAATAATAAAGTAGGGTACTTTTTTTTTTTTTTCCCTATAAGATACTGAAATGTTAGACCTGAATAGCTACTTTTGGTAGTTATGGAGCTATTTTGTTTAAAGAAAATGAAGTTGCATAAAACTCTGTCTCCATTAGCCTGTTTGATTGCATCAGAGTTTTAAATTGTGAGGCTATGAAAAAAATTAATTTACATTTATCTTCAGAACATCCTGACCTCGTGCAGTAGATTCTAGGTAGCAAATACGCTAGCTAAGGATATTAATTCCTGGCTTTGTTTCTAGGGGATCATTTCATTATTATTATAAAACGCTGGGAGATACTAGATAATGTCTATCTGGGATGGAGCAAAAGATTACGTGGCATTGGAATAGGGAAAGAAATAAGCAATTCAGGGAAGGATCTAGAATAGACTAAAAGCAGTCAACAAAGTAAATGGCCAAAAATAGAAGAGACAACGTAATATATTATTACTAATAAAAGTCCTATTTTATTCCTGACTCTAAATAATTATGTGTCTAATTTTTAAAATATCACCATTTGATAATCTGATACCAAGACTCTTTGAGTATCCAAATAGTGAATGTGGATAGATGAGCAGCTTTGGCATTTAATTCAGATTGGTACATCATTTTCATGAAATTTACTTTGGAACCTGGCTTATTCAGTTAAACTGGTCATGCTTCTAAGGGCAGATGATTGTTATAACTGAGCTGAAGTTGTTACAACTGAACGAGATACATATAACTTGTTATGTGTACAAATTATGTTACGTGTAGAGCATATCCAGCATATGTATGGTTTTTACATATAGTAATAGACATATTAATGTAACTGCTCTAACAGTTGAAACATTTACTTTGACTTTCATAAAGTTTTATTGAAGTATAGTTTACATACAGTGCAATGCATATGTGGGATACAGTTCGACAAGGGTTGATAAAGACATATAGCCATATAACCAACACTACGATGAAAATATAGAACATTTCCATGAGCCCTTAAGATTCCCCGTGTTTCTGTACAGTCTAATCCCGCTATCCATTCCTGGACCCAGACAACCACTAATACACTTTCTGTAAGTACAGAACAGAATTGCTTTTCTTAGAGTTTCAAATGAATAGAATCATATACTATCGGGTCCTGTATGCCTGGCTTCTTTTGCTCACATAATGTTTTGTTTACTCACCCATTATGTTGTGTATATCAGTTTTTCATTCCTTTTTATTGCTGTGTAGAATCCATTGTGTGGGTGTACTACAATTTGTTTGTCCATTCACCTGTTGGTGGATATTGGCTTCTTTCCGATCTGGAATATTATGAATAAAATTTCTACAAACAACCAAGTACAAGTCTTTGTCTACTTACAAGTTCTCCTTCCTTTTAGGGAACTACTTAAGAATGGAACAACTGGATTATAAGGCCAGCCCACATTTACCTTTATAATAAATGGCCAAAGATTTTTCCGAAGTGGTTATGCAACTTCGCATTCTCAGCAGCAATGTGTGAGAGTTCCTGTTCTCATTACCCCTTGGTATTTTGTCAGTCTTTTTATATTAACCATTAAGTATATAGTGGTATCTCACTGTGGCTTTAATTCGATTTTCTCTGATGACTAATAGTGTTGAATATTTTTGCATGTACTGACTGGTCATAGTTTATCTTCTTTTGTAAAGTGTCTATTCAAATTTTTGTCAACATTTTAATAAGGGTGTTTGTCTTCTTATTGATATGTATCCCAAATATTTTCTCCCAGAATGGGGATTGCCTTTTCATTTTCCTAAAGAGAGAAAGATGTTGGTGAAGTCCTTTCCACTTATTACTCCTATTTCTTAGATACTTCCTATCTAAGAAATCTTTACCTATCTCAAGGTAAGAAGATTTTATCCTCTGTTTCTTCTAGAAGCTTCATAGATATGGCTTTTAAATTAGGTCTGGGATGCATTTCAGTTCAGCTTTTGTGTATGAAAAGAGGCAAAGGTAGAGATTCATCTTTCTCTCTATGAATGTGCAATGTAGCACCATTTGGATGAAAAAACTATTCATTCTCCACTGAATCACATTGGCACCTTTCCTGAAAATCAGTTGACATATGATTGTGTTTTGGGGTCTCTCTATTGTATGGCTTTGATCTATATGCCTATTCTTATGCCAATACCACAAAATCTTGATTAAGAAATCTTGAAATCTGTTAGTGTATCTTCTTTAATTTTATTCTGTCAAAATTCCTTGCTATTCTATGTTCTTTGCATATTTATATAAATTG
Source organism: Leptonychotes weddellii (assembly GCF_054177405.1). NCBI lineage: Eukaryota > Metazoa > Chordata > Mammalia > Carnivora > Phocidae > Leptonychotes > Leptonychotes weddellii. The sequence goes on along the minus strand of NC_138379.1, from coordinate 93,226,163 downwards.
TGGAATTGCCTTATCAATTTATATAAAAAGAACTAGTATTTTGATTGGGAATGAGTTCAATCTAAAGATCAGTATGTAGAAAATTGATGTGGTAACAATATTTGGTCTTTCAATTCATGAACATGATGTGCCTTTTGATTTACTTGTTTTAGATAATTTCTTTCAGCCATGTTTGATAGTTTTTAGTATGTATGCCTTAACACCTCTTGTCCAGATCTTGTATTCTGACCTTGTATCCTGTGATCTTGCTAAATGCGCTTATTTTAATAGCTCTTTTATTACTGTTATTATTACTATGGTGAATATATTAGAATTTCTTTGAAGAGGACATATCTTCTGCAGATAAAGCAATTTTATTTCCTCCTTTCCAATCTGCATGGCTTTTCTTTTTCTTGACCATTGTGCTGACTGGGACCTCCAGTAGATATTGAACAGAAGTGGTGAGAGCCAACAGGCATCTTTACTTCTTCACTCTTAGGGAGGAAATATTCAGGCTTTCACCTTCATGATGTTAGCCCATTTTCATATATGTTCTTTATCAGTTTGAGGAGGTTCCTTTCCATTTCTAATTTGCTGTGATTTTTTATCATAAAACATTTTGAATTTTGTCAGTGCTCACCTGAGATGATCATATGTGTTTTATGCTTTATTCAGCTGCTATGTTCAAGTACATTGATTTTTTTAATGTTAAAATGAGTTTGCATTCCAGTTATAAACACCATTTATGCATGGTACATTATCCTTTTCATATATTGTTGCATTTGATTTGCTAACTTCTTTTTAAGGATCTTATATTCATGTTCATGGTAGATATGGACCTATAGTTTTCTTATTATGTCTTTGTTTTATTTTGGTATCAGGATAATTCTTCCCTCATAAAATTATTGAAAATAACATGTTCTCATTATCCTTTTATTGTCTTTTTGACCTGTAATTATGATCCTTCTTTTATTCCTGACCTTGATCATTTATGCTTTATTTCTTTTTTTCTTGATCCTTCTAACTAGATTTTTAGAAGTTTGTTGATTAAAAAAAACAACTTCTGGCTTGATTTTCTCTATGTTGTTTTTACCATTTCCTATTTATTAATTTTCTACTCTTTTTCACTTCCTTGCTTCTACTCAGTTTGGGGTTATTTTGTTTTTCATTTTATAGCTTCTTAAGGTGGATGCTTAGATCATTGCTTTTGATCATTTAATTATCCTAATTCAAACATTTTAGCTGTAAATTTCCCAGTAATTAATTACTGCCCCAGGGGCATACCATAAATTTTGATTTGTTCTCATTTTCATTCAGTTCAAAATGTTCCCTTGTATATTTTTGTTTGACCTACTGATTATATCCAAGCCTATATTTATTTTGTTAATTATTTGAGTTTTTCCATACTTTTTCTGTATTGGTTTTGAATTCCATTCTGTTGTGGTCAGAGAACTTTGTATGATTTCAATCTTTTAAAATCTATTTAAACTTGGTTATGGCCTGCCATATAGTCTAATTAGCTGGATGCTTCATTCATGGATACCTGAAAATAATATGCAATTTTTATTTATGTGTGGGGTTGTCTACAAATGTCATTTTGGTCAACTATTGGTAGTGTGTTTTATATAATCTGTTGATTTCCTTTCTACTATGGGTTCCAGATTGTTTTGTTCTCCCTCATTTTACACCCATCTTCCCTTGCCAACTGCCAGAAACCTGGATTTCAAGCTCCAGCGACTGGCACAAGGAAAGCAGGCTTACAGAGACTATTTATACATACAGCTCCCAAAATGACATTAAATCTCCTAATGCTTTCTAATTGAACCTTGACTTTTCTAAATGAACCTTGACTTTTCTAATTGAACCTTGACTTACACACCTGTTCTGTTTTGACTTCTTTTAATGTTGTCTCCTGCTTTCCACTTTTATCTATTTTTATTGTTTTCAGGTATGTTTAGAAAATTATTTGTAAAAATAAATTGAAGGATGGATGGATGGATGGATGGATGGATTTATCTATCTACTGTTTCTCAGTGGTGCTTGGAACCATCAACCCTCTAGGGTCATCCTAATTCAATTCTGGAATTAAAATAACTCAAAGCTGAATTTCAGGTTCTTATACAAGCTGTTCACTTCCATTTTAACCTTCCTCTCTGGGTGCAACTTTTCTGGATTAACTGATAGGGTTCACCTATTCCCCCTACACTTGATAGGCCCTGGAATCTAATTCTTGTCCCCAGGTCCTCAATGCTATCCATCTTTCAGACTCTCAGCCAATCTCTTTGGGAAAAAAACAACCCTCATAGTTGACATCCATCTCTGGGCCTCTTTTCTTTCCCCCGATACTGAGTAATCATGCACTATTTTACTGGTCCTTTGATGCGTTCCTACACATGATTAGAAAAAAATTTTTTTCAGTTATACTAGTTGCTTTCACAGAAGTTTAATCCAAATTACCTGGGTCATAGTTACTGGAAGCATAAGTCTTATCTACTTGAATTCATATTATCTTTGTGTGTTATATGTATCTAAGTGGTTATATCTTTTTTTTTTTCTTAACAAGTAGATATAAGTAAGTTATTCACAGGATGAGTTCTGAACCCAGATTGCTTGTATTTTTTCTTGGCTGCAACACTAACTAGCTATGTGACATTACCCAAGATACTTAAATCTCTCTGCTTCATTTTCTTCATGTGATTCTCTTGAGGATTAAATAAATTAATACAAGTTCAGCCCTGAGATTATTGACTTGCACATTTTAAGTATATGATCAATATTAGGTATTATTATTAGGTCCAGATTTATGTTAAATCAAGCCTAAATTGAAGTAAAATCAATGGATGGATCCAACGTTGTGAGCAAGGAAGCTCATTTTTGTCTCATTTTTTGAGATAGCCTAGAAAAGAGTAAATTTCCAGGTTTTCTAATTCACTAGTTAACTCTAACCATGTACCACCAAGAATTTCCAGAGCTAATGGTATACATTCTGCATTCTTTTAATTTCCCTTGGGAACTAAATACAGTACAGGTAAGATTTTCCTTTGTTCCAGTGAAATCTATCCCCATGGCTTATAATCATGCCTTGGCTCTAGACATCTCTGTGCCTTCTAGTATGACTTCTTGGATAGTAAATGCTTAAGGTTAAAGACCTACATGCCTTTATGATAGGACCTTTCTTTACACAGCTACTTTCTGGCCTTAATATTTTATTAGGAAGAAAATAAAAGTACCCTGTGTATTCTTTCCATTTTTTCCTCTTTTATATAGAAACTGGATGTTTCTGAGTTGGGCTGAGAATCATCCTGGCATTCCTGTGTCTGTAAGGAGAAAGAGTCCTACACTTCTTGCTGCCAACAATCACAAATACAAGAACCAGAGGTGGCTGTGTCAGGAAATACATCAGGACATATCTCAAAATGCGGCATAATGGATCATAAAGAACAAAAAGTAGACATCAATATCACCTCTTTCTCTTATGTTTTTCTAACAAACTGCGAAGACCAGTGCAAAGGAAATATAGTTATATTGCTTGTATGCTCTCATTAGCAAATATAATGGAGAGACCGAAGTTCACATAATAGGCTTATGTTAAATCAGCTTCTCCCAAGTCAACAGAAATTTTCATTCAGAGAAATCATCTGAAAACCTCTAAATATATTTCAAACAATGAACATCTACCAGAATAAGAAAGCTAAATTGTGGTATGGATCCTATATGGATTCCCAAGTCCTCTGTACAGAACAACACTAGGCTTTCTTTCAAATTCTGTCCAGAATATATTACTTGAGAAATCCTAGCTGAGCGATTATGGATGGAAAATATTTTTGCAAGCATTTCAAAAAGCAGAGGTATATCTGAAATTACAAAGAAATGAATGATCTGGCATTTTCTTCAGGTCATGCCCTCTGCCAAACCATTTTTCTTATACTAACCTGGGTTTGCTCTATCGCCTGTGTGAAGAGCAATGTTGGAAAATGCCACTTGGAATAATAGATTCTATTCAGGTCATGTCACCTTTATGTCTTTTCAGATTCTGGGGAACATGTCATTTTTCCTGAAAATGGCATTCTGTGATATCCATAGTGAAGAGACTGTATTTTTTCCCCTCCAGTCTGTTTTTGTTGTTAAAGTTCCTAATATCGGGAGTGATCATTTAGGAGCTGCTTGTCCTCCACCTGAAGTCTCCGATAACCCATGATGCCAATCAATCAGTTACACAACTTGGGGGAAAGGGGGTGTTTTTTGTTTTGATTTTTGCTCCTTTAACAAAGCTCCGGGGAAATCGTGGCTCTAGCAGTGCTGTGAGGTGACTGGGAGAGGGCCTGGAAAACACCGAGCTAGCTCCTCTCTTTCTTGAGATGTTCACGTCCTCCCTCTGCAGACTAGCACCTCGCTTATGGCAGCTTGGAGCTCCAGACTCGCCTCTCCCGGTTTTGTCTCTGAGCAGACACTGAGAGCTCCTAAGGCGATTGTGGCTCGACCCAGCCGTGGTCAGGGACCTGGCCTGAGGTCGTCACAAGTGCCTGGGGTGGGGTGGGGATCCGCCTCCCTCGCCAGGCCACCCAACGAGGGGACGATTCTGTTGTCATCATTCAGTGCACGGGATGTGTCCACCATGACTAAAGGCTTTCCTGGTTCTGCACTTATTTAAATATAACCTATATCACACCTACACACATTTCTTACCACCAAATACCTCTTGTCTATTTTCACATGTTCTCAGTTTCAAAACAAAAGTGCTTTAGAGCTTTGTATGTGGTTGGCCGTTTGATTTTTTGAGGGAAAATGTGGTGATCCACCATTATTAGGACATCAAGAACCTGGAGAATACTTAATGATAAAGGTGCCTGTGAACTCGGATCTCAGAGCAGTCTGACTCATGGAATATTTGTGCACTTCCGTACTTTCCACTCTCAGAGGAACTATCTAGATTTTGCTTGTTGCTCCAGGTCATGTTCCTAAACTGTCCAGAACATAATATCAGCTGAAGAGCTTATTAAAAATATAGGTTCACTGGCCCTGCCTCAGATCTACTGAAAAAAATAATCTGTATTCTTTTTTTTAAGGTTTTTTAAATTTATTTGAGAGAGAGCGCATGCACATGCAAGAGGGGGTAGGGAAGGGCAGAGGGGGAGAGACAGAATCTCAAGCAGATTCCCCGCTGAGTGCGGAGCCTGACACAGGGCTCAATCTCACGATCCTGAGATCATGACCTGAGCCAAAATCAAGAGTCTGTTGCTTAACCAACTATGCCAACCAGTCACCCCAGAAAAAATAATCTGTATTCTTACAATCAATCAAGTCTGGAAGAAATGCAGGGTGTCAAGGTGAACTAGTGGATTACTTTGTCATTTTCTCTCTAAATGGGGGATCTTGCTTATTGGTATGTGCAGAACCCAGAGGGATCAAAGTGGATTAAGGCAATGATCTGCTTTCTGATTGTTCAGCTATTTATTTATTCTGTTACTAAAGCATTTTTTTCAGAGTACACATTATTTTTGGTTTTTTGAATTATTCATCAGTAACCTTGTTAATAAAATATCTATATATTCTCTTCATCTGTTCATGGAAATGTTCTCTAAGAGTACCAAGATAAGTACCATGAATATTAGAAGGTAGGTTTTTCTTTACACATTTCTTTACATGGAGTCAACCCAGAGCTTCTTCCCCCAGACCCCAGTGCAGCCCTCCAGTGCCATACTCTTTCCTTCTGAGGGCTCAATGGCAGTTGTTACTCTAGCAAACTCCAGTTCATCTTATCCATTCATAAAATAAAAGTGATGATATATTATAGGTTTGTTGACAAGAGGAAATGTGAGATCAGCTCTGATAGACCTCTAGAAAGTTTGGAGCTGTACATAAAGCAGGTGGTAGATGATCTGCATCGGGGATGTGGATACTCTCTCTTTCCTCTCAATATGTCATGTCTCCATTTCTTTTTTACTATTTTACTTTCTAATAAATTAAAAACAAGCGACTTGTTTTGAAATTATGAGATGTTTAACAAATCAACACACAGTAAATTTTACAGAAAAATATTATATCTCAAAGCACCAGGCGACCAAGAAACATTAGGAATCAAGTCCGGCTCTTCCAGTAACTTCTGATATCATTGTAAGCCACTAATATTACCTTTTGAGGTTTTAAACTTTTATTTAAGAAAATAAAGAGTATAGACTAGATTAACAATTCATATATATTTTGATACTAAAGATACACTCAATTATTTTTTCCCATGTACATGGTCCACTTTTTCAAAGACTTTCTTCAGTAGGAAAATTGCATTTAGAAAATAGTGTTTTTCTTTCATCTTCTAATTACTCATGAAATAAATGACACATGTGAGTATGTATTATACATACTCCATCAATCAGAACTTACTAGAATGAAATAACTAGCTGTAGCACTGGGAAATTTAATTCCAGTTTTAAACTAAGAAACCAGTCTGTTATTTAATCTGTGGAAGGAGCACAAATGTAGCAGATGTTGGGCAGGTCACATTCCTATTTCCATTCTTAATACAAATACATGTCTATAGACATATACATTTTTCTAAATTTTTATTTAAGTTCCAGTTAGCTAACATACAGTGTGATACTAGTTCCAGGTGTAAAATATAGTGATTCAGTACTTCCATTCATCAGCTGGTGCTCATCATGACAGGTGCGCTCCTTCATCCCCATCACTTGTCCCCCCACACCCACCCACCTCCCCTCTGGTCACCATCAGTGTGTTCTCTGTAGTTCAGAGTCTGTTTCTTGGTGTGTGTGTGTCTCTCTCTCTTTTTCCCCCCATGTCCATTTGTTTTGTTTCTTAAATTCCACATGTGAGTAAAGTCATATGGTATTTGTTTTTCTCTGACTGACTTATTTCAGTTAGCATCACACTCTCTAGTTTCATCCATGTCATTGCAAATGGTAAGATTTCGTTTTTATGGCTGAGTAATATTCCATTGTATATGTTTACCACTTTTTTATCCATTCATCAGCCGATGGACACTTGGGTTCTTTCCATAATTTGGCTATTGTTGATAATGCTGCTATAAACATAAGAGTGCATGTATCCTTTTGAATTAGTATTTTTGTATCCTTTGGGTAAATACTTATTTCCATCCTTATATTTGCAGTCTTGTAGGCATCATCCCTGATTCATTTCTGCTGGACCAGATGACTTCCCCCACATCATTCTAAGAGCCCATGCATTTTAATGGAAGTCAGCAAACTGTACCTTGAGACAAAAGCCAGAAACATAGAATGGAAACAGAAGGTAGGTGGGAGGTTATGTTGATTGCAAGAAATCAGAGAAGGAATTATAGAATTTGGAAAATGTTTTTCCTGTAGTGTGAACTGGCAAGCAATTCCATATTCATGAAGTATTTTCAGCATGAATGTTCCCATCTTGGTGAAAGAAACTCCCCAACAAATGATTTTGAAATACACGTTCTTCTTGCCTATGGGATTTCAGTTTTCTTTCTTAGAATGTCTCAGAAGAAAGTTTGTTGGTTCTTTTTAAAAATATGTAGTTAAATAAATCAGAAGGACAACACAAAAGACAGGATGGGAAAATGATTAACCTCATCAAATAATACTTGTACCATGATTTTAAAAGAGGCAGAAACCCTCCAAATCTCACTACCTTGGTTCTCACTGAAACATGACCTTCTCTAGCAAGTGATTTTTCATCTCTAAACTTCAGAAGCTCCTCCTTCTCCCTTTAGTCCTTTTGTATGCCACCATAATACAGCAGTGTGCAGTGATCATTAAGTTACGTATCTGTCTTTCTCCCTGTATGGACTCCACGAAGTGTTCATGGGAACTAAGGACAGCTCCTAATCCTCAGGAAGTGATAAACGGACCTGAAGGAGGCATGGATCTCAAAGATTTGCAAAACCTCTCTGGGGCTTTTTAGTATAAAGGACTCCACACTGATTTTCAAGCTTACCTTGGTAATAATCTGGTTGCATTTAATAGTTCTCATTTGGGGAATTGTATGTGAATTTTCCTCTACCTTCTGTGTTTTGTGTCTGCTGCATACTTCGTCACTATCATCTATTTATTGTTTTTTCCTGAGGTAGCATATAATTTCTCTAACCACAACTTTTCTGCTTCTCATCAAATTTGTTTTTAGTGCATGCTTTCTCATATTTAGCAGTTAATGTGAGATGAGATAAAACAGAGTGGCAAGAGGAGGATCCAGCTTTTCTAATAAAATTTGTGTGTTTGTGTAGTCAAAAATGTACAGGCAATATAGAGGGATAAAATGACTGGATGTAAACATTTGTAGTATAGCACTAAATGCTTGCCTTTCCGTTTCTGAATATTTTCCAAAGCTTTAAAAAATGCTTCGCTGAAGCGGATGGAGAGTTACAGGACATCTCAGAGCCCAGGGAACACAAAGTGGACTCATTGGCCTGGACAGGTGACGTAAGCCCAGGTAGGACGGCTGCCTGAGGTCATGTGCTAGCACCAGGAGATCTCTTCGGCCTCACAGAGGGACGAGAGACACTCTGGGCCCGCTTGAGGCAGGTTTTCTGGTCCCAGACTGCAGAAATGTGGGCTTCCCAGAAGCTGTGCCCGCATCCTCACGAGAAATGGCGAACTTGGAGGAGGAAAAACAAAACAGCCACAGAGGGAGACAGGAAGGACACGTGCAGATCTTGGCTATGGTCCTCGGGGATATGATACAAATGATCCCCTGAGTGTTTAATCCCAAGCTGGTCTGTGTGCAGACATGGGACCTGAAAGAATCAGAGGAAAAAAGATGAAACTAGAATGAGATCCACAAATACTTAAGATACTGAAATTATTTGCATAGGCCATATACTCACCTGTTTAATGTTGTAAATAAAAGAGGGAATCCAGAGTATGTGTAAAACAATAAGAGGCGTAATAATTAACCAGGCAAAATGTTAAAACAAAAACAAATGCAACCTACAGAAATGTAAAGTATAATAAGGTGATGAAAATAAGGGCCATAAAAGTGTTTTCTAAAATTGATTGCGGTGAGGGTGCACGGCTCTGTGAATATAGAGTGAACAGAAAACATTAATAATGTGGGAGGAATTAGATTAATTTGGATTGAAGTTTTCTGATACTATACATGTGAGTTAAGGAAGAATGTGCCACACAGAACATACTGGGTCTGTCTGGACGACCAGTATATTAAACAGAACCTGGAAAATTGATGAGAGTGGGTCATATACTGATTATATATTTGGACTAATGTGCTGAGCACATAACTCTGTATCACAAGGTTAGTATGACATAAAAAAGCTTCTCTTTCAACTTTTATAAAAATTCAAAGTACAACTTGCATTCAAAGAAATGCACAAACATTAAGTTCATAGTTTGATGGATTTTGACAATTGCATGCATCTGTTACCCACATATTAAGATGTAGGTGATTTCCATGACTTCAGAAAGATCATCTGTGCCCTGTCCCAGTCAACCCCACCTTCACTGAGGGACATTCATGGTTCTGTAATCTTTCACCAGAGACAAGTTTTTTGCTATCCTGTTTTTGTCTCTGTATACAGATTTTGTATAAAGGGATAATACAGGGTGAACTTTGCATAAGGCTTCTTCCACTCAGCGTCATGTTTTGGAGATGCATCCACATTGTTGAGTAGTTCGTTCCCCCTTAGCATGGAGGAGTCTTCCATTATATGGAAATTATTTATCTCTTCTCCTGATGGTGGACATTTGGGCTACTTTTTGGCTTTTCACTAATTTAAATAAGGTTGTTTTGAAGTAACACATTCCAGGGTTGTGTGTGTGTGTGTGTGTGTGTGTGTGTGTTTATATGTTTTCATTTCTTTTGGATAAATGATGACTACATTTATGAGAAACTTCTAGAATGATTTCCAAACGTGTACCTTCTATATTCCCACCAGCAACATGTGAGAGTCTCAAGTTATCTTTTTACAATTTAACCATTCTCGTTGGGTAGATGATAGTATCACATTGTGGCTTTAATTTGCGTTTTTCTGATAACTAATGATGTTGAACACACTCATGGGCTTCCTAGTCACTGGTATATAAACCTTGGTGAAATGCCCATTTTTATAACTGGGTTGATTTTATTATTTAGTTGTAGATGTTGCTTATATATTGTTGATTGAATTTCTTTGTAAGTTATATTTATTGCATATTTTTCCCAGTCTGAAGTTTGTATATCCATATTTTAAACAATATGAGCAAAATGTTTTAATTATGATGTTATTTTTGGCTAATGGTTTCTGTGTAGTATTCGTGAGCTTTTTTGTCCACCCCAATGTCAGCTCTAGGATGTGAAGCTAATCTACATTGAAAAGCAAGCTTTGGGGCACCTGGGTGGCTCAGTCGTTAAGCGTCTGCCTTCAGCTCAGGTCATGATCCCGGGGCCCTGGGATCGAGCCCCTCCTAGGGCTCCCTGCTCTGGGGGAATCCTGCTTCTCCCTCTCCCACTCCCCCTGCTTGTGTTCTGTCTCTCACTGTGTCTCTCTCTGTCAAATAAATAAATAAAATCTTAAAAAAGAAAAAAGGCAAGCTTTAACATGTAAGATTTTACATTAAGGTCTTTGATCTATCTCAAATTAATTTTTTTGTGTATAGGGCAAGGTATGGGTTAAGGTTCATTTTTTTTTTTTTTCTTATGGATAGCCAGTCAGTCATTCCAGCACGGTTTATTCAAAAGAACTTCCTTTCCCCATTTTAGTATCTGACACCTTGTTGAAAGTAAATGGATTAAGTGTTAGCTTTTTTTTTTTTTAAGATTTTATTTGTATATTTGACAGAGAGAGACACATCGAGAGAGGGAACACAAGCAGGGGGAGTGGGAGAGGGAGAAGCAGACTCCCCGTGGAGGAGGGAGCCCGATGCGGGGCTCAATCCGATGGGGGATCATGACCTGAGCCGAAGGCAGTCGCTGAACCAACTGAACCACCCAGGCACCCCAAAGTGTTAGTTTTTTGTCTTTTTTAAATTAAATCTCTTATTCTGTTAAATTGATCTACTTATCTATTTTTATGCCTACGACAGTACTACATGTCTTGATCAATGCAGCAATATAGTAAATCTTGAAATAAGATAGTGTATATAACCTCTTTTATTTTCTTTTTAAAATTGTTTTAGCTGCTCTAGTCCCTTTTCTTTTCCATATCAAAAATTACTAGAGAGAATTAGCATTGCAACAATACTGAGTATTGTAATCCCCTGACATGATGTGTCTCTACTGGAATTTTGGGATGTCTCTGTTTAGTTCTTGATCAGTATAGCTAGAGTTTTTTCAATCTAGATTTTCTTGATTTTTCTCAATTGTTCACCCATGTTTTATTTGATTAATTTTCACTGTTGTCTTGTTTCTTTCCTTCATTCTGCTGACTTCAATTTTTAAGATTTTTAATCTTTCTAATATCTTAAGGTAGAAGCTTTGACCATCGATACTGAACCATTATTCTTTTTCTAATACAAGCATTATATTAGTTTTCTAGAGCTACCATAAAAGGTGTCAGAAAGTGGGCAGCTTAAACTATAGTAATTTTTGGTCTTTCGGCAACTTCTGGAGTCTAGAAGTCTGAGATCCAGGTGCTGGCAGAATTGGCTCTTTCTGAGAGTTGTGAGGTGGGATTTGCTCCAGGTCCCTTTCTTAGGTTCTGGTGGTTTGCTGGCCATCCTTGGCATTCCTGGTTGTATACCCGCATCATCCCAATCTCTACCTTCACCTTGACGTGGCGTTCTTCCTGTGTGTGCTTGTGTCCAAAATTCCACTTCCCTAAGGACACCAGTTCTATTTGATTAGGGGCCCACCCTACTCCAGGATGATCTTATCTTCCCTAATTCTGTCTGTAGAGATACTCTTTCTAAATAAGGTCACAGTCTGAGTACTGTAGCTTGGGGCTTCAACCTATGAATGGGGGGAACACAATTCAACCCATATCAAGCCTGAAAGTTCCCTTCTAAGTACTGCTAGATGGAATCTGAGAGATCCCGGTATATTATATATTCATTATCATTCAGCTTGAAATATTGTCCAACTCCCATTTTTATTTCTTTCCTAACACTTGGATTTAAAAATGTTTGATGTTTAATTTTGAAAGATTCAGTTTTCCGGGGTGCTGGGTGGTGCAGTCGGTTAAGTGTCCGAGTGGACTCTTGATTTTGGCTCAGGTTATGATCTCAGGGTCATGAGATCGGGCCCCGTGTCGGGCTCTGTGCTCAGCGTGGAGTCTGCTGGAGATTCTCTCCATCTCCCTCTGCCTCTCCCACTTGTGACCTTTCTCTCTCTCTGAAATAAATAAATAAATCTTAAAAAAATATTTCATTTTCTTAGATGGCCTATCTTTATTGGTTTCTAATTTATTTCTGTTGATATTGGAGAACATACTACATGTGATCTATTTTTAATGGTTTTATTGAGGTCTGATTAGAATGTAAAACAGTACACGTATTGAAAGTGTACAATTGGATAAATGTTAAATATATACACAGTCTGTGAACCTTCACCAGAGCCAAGATGATGAGCCTATCTATCAGCCCCCAAGGCGGTGTCTCTTGTGAACCCTTCCTCTCCTCCAATGACCAGGCAAACAGTGATCTATTTTCTGTAACTACAGAATAGTTTGCATTTTCTATTATTTTTCTATAAACTTTATCATACAGAACGCACTATTTTTTGTCCGCCTTCTTTCACTGACCATAATTACTTTGTGATTCATCCATACTGAAGCATGAATAACAGTTGATTTCTTTTTTATATTTGACTAGTTTGTCCAATTTTGCCAGGTTGTTTTCAGTGTTTGGTTATTACAAATAAAGCTGCTGTGAAAATCCGTGTGCAGGTCTTTGTGTGGGCATATGCTTTCATTTATCTTGGATAAATCTCTTGAAGGGAGTCAGGCACACATTCGCACAGGACCCCGGGGCACCAGCTGTATGTTCAAGTTTACAAGAAACCGACAGGCTGTTTTCCAAAGTGGTTGTGTAATTAATATTCCAAGTGGTAGTGTACAAGAGCCGTTCCACGTTTGTGACAACACTTGGTGTGATCAGACTTTTTAATTTCAGGCTCTCAGAATGATGGTTGTGTGGTGCTCTTCTCTCATTTTTTGGCTCTAATTTGCATTTCCCTAATGATTAGTCATGGTGCACAGGTTTTCCTTTGCTTATTTGCAATCTATATATACTCTTTGGTGAAGTGATTTTCTTATCTTTTACACAGTTTTAATGGATTATTTATTTTTAATTACTGAGTCTTAAGAACTATTTATGTATTCTGGATACAAATGTTTTATCAGATATGTGATTTGCAAATATTTTCTCTCAGTCTCTGACTTGTTTATTCATTTCCTCGGTAGTGTCCTTGAAGAGCAAAAATTCCTAATGCATTTTTAAAAGATGCTTTACTTCTATTTTCAGATTCTTTTGTATTATTAGCAGAGTGTTGGCTTTGGTCTAGGTAGGCAAATTATTTATTTGCAGATAAGCTTGATCTTTTTGAGCCTGTTTTTTTTTTTTTTTTTTAAAGATTTTATTCATTTATCCGACAGAGAGAGGCACAGCGAGAGAGGGAACTCAAGCAGGGGGAGTGGGAGAGGGAGAAGCAGGCTTCCCACCGAGCAGGGAGCCCGATGTGGGGCTCGATCCCAGGACCCTGGGATCATGACCTGAGCCGAAGGCAGACGCTTAACGACTGAGCCACCCAGGCGCCCCTTGAGGCTGTTTTTAACCTTTGGTAGGATGGGTCTATAATACCATTTGCTGTAAATCTAGATGAGCTCTTCTCCCATGGGGGCATTTGATGATTTACTACATGCTTGAATTGTGCAATGAAGCCACTTTTCTCCGACTGTTTGGAACTCAAATGCCTCCCCAACTTGTACAAATTCCCAGAGTATCTTAAAGCTCCTTTTATTTCTTTTCCTGGTCCTTTTTTCTTTCAAGTCCTCATGGAGTTCTGCCTTAAGCATATGTATTTTAGTGTTTGGCTAAACATTCAAGGGACATCCTGTGAGGATTCTGGAATTGTTTTTCCTGCACAGTTCCTTGTTCTCTGGTGCTCTGCCCCATAAACTGGAGTCCCTCCAGGGGCCCTCACTCTCACTTCTGTCTCCTGAGCTCAGCGAGACCGCTTGGTTGTGAATGGATTTCGCATCCTTGCACTTTAGCCTGGAAAGTGGTGCCAGGCCCAAAGCAGGAACTTCAGGGAATTGTATTTTTTTTTTTCTCTCTTCTTTCCAGGTTTTCCTTTCTGTGCTTCGTGCTATAAAACATCTGAATGCATTTACTTCCTATACTTGGTCCAGTTTTCTTGTTTCTAGTCAGGCTGCTTCATGGCTAACGGATGTCCATAAGCAAGTTTTAAAATGATCAAATCATTCACAGTTTCTGACTTGAACTACTTTCCCTGACTCATCTTGAACTTCCAGCTTCTTTGCTTCCTTCCCTGCTGGTAGTCTCTTTTCTTAGATAGCACTCTCTAGCACTTTTTTTTTTAGATAGCACTTTCAGGGATTTGACTTCCATTTCTCCTTTGTCAAGACCCACTCTTCAGCTATATTGCCAAGAGCTGCCCTGAAGAAATAAGTATTTTGCTTGCTTAAGCAATTTTGCAGGTTCACACAGGTGACTCCCTTTGCAGGTTAGGTCTCAACAATAATGAACACTGTAATGTTAGATAGGATTGTCTAGTTAGATATTGTCTTTTTTTTTATTAAAGATTTTTATTTATTTATTTGAGACAGAGAGAACGAGAGAGAGAGAGCACATGAGAGGGGGGAGGGTCAGAGGGAGAAGCAGACTCCCCGCCGAGCAGGGAGCCCGATGCGGGACTCGATCCAGGGACTCCAGGATCATGACCTGAGCCGAAGGCAGTCGCTCAACCAACCGAGCCACCCAGGCGCCCTAGATATTGTCTTTAAAGATCTTTGTCTTTGCAGTCCTTCCTTTCTAGATAAGGCCTTGTCATGATAAGAAATAATAAGCAGTCCAATTTGAGGGTAATCTTAAGAATGAACTAATAATTAAGTCCACTTATAAGGCTTACAGGCAGGGGTAGGAGAGAGGGGACAGGTGGGCTGGAGTTAGTCATAGCATGGTCTTGGCAGAGATTGATAGGAAATGATAAACCACAATGTCTCTGGAACATTTACTGGTCTTATCTTTAAAATGTATGGATCTGCAAGGACTTAACGTTAGATCAGTTTGTCTGTGATCTTATCTTGGACCATATGGATTCGATTGAACAGGTATTAAAAGAGTTTGCACTGAGCCTGTGATGTCCATCATGATGTGGTCTGGCAGTCTGTGTGTTTTGAGAGTCTGGGTACACTTTGCAAGTTCACTTCTCCGTCCCCATAGCCCAGATGCCTGCCAGGCCTTTTTCATTCCATTTGCAACACAAGAATTACCAACTGTATTCGAGATAGTGTGTCACGGAATTTAATTCCAAAGCTTAGAAAGCAATGAAGTATAACTGAATTGAGAATCTTAAGAAAATGTCTTTATGATTAATAATATTAATTTTCTGAAAGCAATTCAGAATTATATTCCCAGTACCAGACGTTTATTGAATGGATGAATGAAAGCAATTTTAAAAAGGTTATGAGACAAGAGACAGGAATTGGTAATGTGTGTAATCTTTTATCCTTGTGGACATAATTAAGTGAAACGTAATGTAGACACCTGAAATCTACAATTTAAGAAGCTATATAAAATTTAGATACTTCAGCTAGCTTCTCATGTAGGTGGTTCAAATCATTTCCAGTGGTTACAGATCTGATTGGATTAGGAGGGACAGCAAGGCATTGGGAGTTGCATAGACACTGGTCATTAGCCTGGTAGTTTTATCACTAGTTGTAAGATCTTTAGGAAGTAATGTTTCTCTAGTCTCTGTTGCTTCATCTGAAAAATGGGCACATTATTATGAATGGGAAGAGAATTAAGTGATTGACTACATATACTAAACATATTGCATCTGCTCAGAACATATTACTCAGCTTTGCTTCTCTTTTCATCATTGTAATCAATGTGTAAGTATATTAAGGTAATATTATATTTGTTAATAATGGTTATTTATTTGTTACTCTGTTTAAATGCAGATCCCCATACAAAACGCTAAACTTCTGACGAAAGATAAGAAAGAGAAGGGGAGAGAGAGAGCAGAGAGGAAAGATATCGAGGGCCATACAGAGAGGTCAAGTTTCACCCCAAATGAGTTATATCTTATGCTCCAGATTTTGAGTGCCTATGGAAATAAAAACTCTTAGAGGGAAAACATAGGTTAGATTATCTTTGTGTGTGTGTGTGTGTGTGTGTGTGTGTGTGTGTGCGGGGGTATTGTTCATTCAGTTTATTCAACCATCATTTGCCAATAATTTACCAAATGCCAGAGTGGACAAAATGCCAATAATACAGGAAGGGACTGTAAACCATAGAGTCTATCAGGAGAGATGCGTATGGTGCGTGAAGATTCGTGTTACAAAGGAGAGGAGTTGTAGCTTTGGGGTCATGTAACAAGGACCCCTACGTAGGCTGGGAGAGGACATCTGGGGAATCTTCTATGTGGAAGGGATATTTGAGCAAAGGACTAAGCATTGTAGAGTTTTCTAGGTCAGAAAGTGGCCTGAGAAGTAATGTGGGGATAGAATTCTTTGAAGATTCATCATCTCCACAAAGACCCTGAGAAAGGAGAAAGCATGGTTTGCACAGAGACTGAAGCAGAGCTGCATGAAAGGGACTGGTAGTGCACAAAGGACAGGGTAGACCAGGACCCCCTAAGGGGAGGCTGAAGGAAGTCCAAGACTAAGTAACATCGGGTCTTATCTGCTATGTTAAATATTTTGGATTTTAAGAGCAATACGAAGTCATTGAAAGGTTTGAATCAGGGCAATGCAACTGATTTGTGCTGTAAGAGAATCTTTTTCTCTGCAGTGGGATGCATATGTTTGAAGCTAAAAGAGTGTTTATGCAAAAAAAAAAAAAAAAGCCAGGAAATTGGTAGCTTCATGCAAGGCATGTCTAACAAGGATTTGCATTAGGGTGGTGACAGTAGGAATGAATAGACCAGGATAAGTTAGGAAGGTAGTTAAAAGTAAGCATCAACAGGGGGCACCTGGTGGGTTAAGCATCTGGCTCTTGATTTCAGCTCATGTCATGATCTCAGGGTCGTGGAGTTGGGCTCCACACTGACCTGGGAGTCTACTTGAAGATTCTCTCTCTCCCTCTGCCCCTCCCCACCTTTCTCTCTAAAACAAATGAATAAATATTAAAAAAAAAAAAAATTAGCATCAACAGGATTTTGCCCAGCAGGCAAATTCTGCCCTAAAAGCCCTCCCAACCTCCTCTACCCTCCTCCTTACTTGGAGAAGTTCTATGCATTCTTTAAATTTAAGCTCAAGTGCTACCTGCATTTTGATGACCTCCCTTCCACAGGCAGAGTTAGCAAATTATTATTAGAGTACCTGGCAAATTAAAGGATTTTTAGACAGTGGATTTCAACTCTGGATATACATTGAAGGCATCTGGGGAACTAATACCTGCCTCCCACCCCAGACCAACTCTTTGTGAGTAGGGACAGAGTAAGAGTCTTGCTTGAAAGCTCTCCAGGTGATTCTGATATGTATGAACGGAAGGGAAACAGCACCTAAAGGCATTTACCATATTGGCATTTCTGGCTGCTTTTTCCATTGGGCTGTACATGCGTGGACCAGGACTGGTTCTGAGAGTTTAGCACAGCAATGATACATCTTAATTTTCTGCTATATACTTAAATAAATTAAAATATGCAACTTGAATTACTTTTGGCCAATTGAGGCTTCTCTGCCCCTAAAGATGACTGAAAATAATTCAGAGGAGATCCATGAAGTGTCTGCCCTGGAAACACCTTACTGAGGTGGAAACAGGCATTTAAAATATAAAGTGTGTAACTGTTGCCAAAATATAAACATTGTTGCCCATGGCAACGTACCCTGACCTGGGCTCTGCCCAAGGATTTTTTTTTCTGACCTAAAAGATAAACTTTTTTTAAAAAGTATATATTTCAATAAATGTACATTCCCCTAAAATACACAAGCTACTGGGCTACTTTGACCCTAATACCCAATCTGTTCCCAGGCATGGAGGCAATCTCTAGTCTGGTGGGAGTAGAAAAGGTGCAGACTGATTTCTTCTACCTATCCCCACTTCGTCTAGCTCAGGGAGAGAAGCATAAGCTGATTTCTCTGAAAGCCTTATCATATTACTGGTTTTGGAATGACACTGCAGCTTGTCTATTACCAGAATTCATGGGATGGATTTCACTGGCTTATAGTACAGCAGCTGTTTAGTTTCTAAAGAAGCTGTTTGATCCCAACATAAAATGAATGACTGCCCAATTTCACATGAAGCCAAACAAATTTCAAGAAGGCTCGGGGAGGAGCAGAGGGACCCTTTCCATCCTGACTCGGACTCTGGCCCCACAGGGAAGCGTCTGGACACCCATGCACACTGGTGCTGAATGGCCTTAGGGCTGTCATTCTTTCCTCTCATGTTCACACAGTATGCGTTCTTAGAAAGTGGTGGTTCTATCAAGGAGGGGATAAAGGACCAAATAAGAGACCTTAGCTATCCTGGCCTTCCTGTCTGGGAAGGAAATGAAGGTAGGGGGCGGGGGTAACCACAGAGCTGAGGCCAAATCCAAAGCAGAGGATTGACACAGAGGACAGGCTGAGAATGAGTCCAGAGACCCAGCTTTGAGGGACTCCCTGAAGTAAGATCCTAGTACAGGGTGAGACTTCACCTTCTCCTTGCAACTCAAGTCAGAATAATAGGATTTTCCATGATTTTTTAAAAGGTTTATGGATGGGCGCCTGGGTGGCTCAGTTGGTTAAGCGACTGCCTTCGGCTCAGGTCATGATCCTGGAGTCCCGGGATCGAGTCCCGCATTGGGCTCCCTGCTCGGCAGGGAACTGCTTCTCCCTCTGACCCTCCCCCCTCTCATGTGCTCTCTCTCTCTCGTTCTCTCTGTCTCAAATAAATAAATTTAAAAAAAGTCTTTAAAAAAAAATAATAAAAGGTTTATGGATCTTCCAGGTCTCATATCTGGTCTTTCTTTCTTTTTTTTTTTTTTATTTATTTTTTTATTCTTATGTTAATCCCCATACATTACATCATTAGTTTTAGATGAAGTGTTCCATGATTCATTGTTTGTGCATAACACCCAGTGCTCCATGCAGAATGTG
>NC_138379.1:93183709-93206489 GCF_054177405.1 Leptonychotes weddellii | reverse complement strand
CTCATTGAGGTTTTGATTTGGATTTCCCTGATGCCGAGCGATATTGAGCACTTTTTCATGTGTCTGTTGGCCATTTGGATGTCTTCTTTGGAAAAATGTCTGTTCATGTCTTCTGCCCATTTCTTGATTGGATTCTTTGTTCTTTGGGTGTTGAGTTTGATGAGTTCTTTATAGATTTTGGATACTAGCCCTTTATCTGTCATATCTGGTCTTTCTAACCCTGTTAATACCCTGCACCATTCTTGGAAGCGTAGATCCAAGTTTCTGGTCTACCTCTGCAGAATTTCATGGCATGAAATTTGTTCACTAATCTTATTCTTGCTTTCTATATTAATTTCTTATCACCATGTGAAGAATGACCACAATCTTGGTGGTTTAAAACCACACATGCTTATTTAAAAACAACAACAACAAAAACATGTTTATGGATCAGAAGACTTAACATTTTTTTAAGTAAGCTCTATACCCAAGGTGGGGCTGGAACTCATGACCCTAAGATCAGGAGTCTCATGCTCTACTCACTGAGCCAGCCAGGTGCCCCAACACCCACACACACTCATTATTTTTTTAAAGGTTTCTTTATTTTAGGGAGGAAGGCAGAGGGAGAGAATCCTCAAGCAGACTCCCAGCTGAGCACAGAGCCCTCCTGCAGCTTTTATGTAGGCTGTCCACAACAGGGTTGTTTCTTATTTCAGGCCCATAGGAGAATATGCTCCACTCCCAGTCTTTCTGGTCTCTTCTAAGGGCTCAGCTGATTCTGTCAGAAGGGCCCAAGATAAGTTCCCCGAGTTAAAGTCAATGGATTAGGAAGTTGGATAATACCTGAAAAATCCCTTCACAGAAGTACTAGGCTAACTAGCAGGCATCACTAGTAATCAGTAACCAGGCATTCTGGTTACTACTGTTGCAGCATAAATTACCCCCAACTTATTGACTCATGGACATAGTTTATGTGAGCCAGGAATTTGAGGAGGGCTTGGTTAGGTGTTTCTGGTTTGGGGTTTCTCATCAGACTGCATTCAGAATGTGGCCGTTTTTTTTTTTTTTTTAAAGATTTTATTTATTTATTTGAGATAGACAGAATGAGAGAGAGAGAGCACATGAGAGTGGGGAGGGTCAGAGGCAGAAGCAGGCTCCCTGCCGAGCAGGGAGCCCGATGCGGGACTCGATCCCGGGACTCCAGGATCATGACCTGAGCCGAAGGCAGTCGCTTAACCAACTGAGCCACCCAGGCGCCCCAGAATGTGGCCGTTTTTGATTGTTGCTCACAGTGAGCTTTTCTCTCCATTTATTTGTCTCCGTTTCTCTCTCTCTCTCTCCACACACCACCCCTGCAGCCTTAGAGACTCAATCTGTCTGTTTACACAGGTTTTGGGGGCTGCTTATGGAATGACAGCTTCAGGGAAGTTTGCTGCTCACCTGGGGGCGCAGGACTCCAACACGAGGCCTTTACTGAGTTAAATAGAAGCTGTGTCACCTTTTCTAACCAAGCCCTAAGATCTCACCGAGTGTCACTTTTGCTGCGTTCTAAGTGAGTTACAAACATAACCTACCTTATTCAAGGAGAAGGGAATTCTACTCCCTACTCAAGGGGTGTGACATGATTATAAAAGAACATGGGGGATGAGAGATGACATCAGGAACATTTTTGTATGATACCATTTGCTCCAAGAGGGAAGAGCCAGATGTGACAGTGGAATGTGAAATATATATAAAGGAATGCACATATATTTAACCATTTAAGTAGGAACGTTATGATTAAGGCCACTTTTTAAGGGACTCGATATTTTTATAAACATCATATTTATGGTTGTTTGCATGTTTGCTGCATGGCTACTTCAATATAATGAGGCATTCACAGGTGTGTATGTCCTGGACCAAAAACAATGTTTATAGACTGAAAGGATGAATTAATAGATCCTGTTAAAGATTGTTGCTTTGGATGTTCTGACAAAAACATCTAGAAGGCAATTTAAAAAAAGAGTTTAAGTTTCAGGAGAAATACCAGGATCAGGGAATGGGGTTTGGGAGCATCTACACAGTGTCACTGACCTGGTCCAAGAAGACCAGCATGCCCATCTGGACTTGCATTGATACAGGAATGTTTGACTCAGGTTATCTGCATGAATGTGATGCAGTTTGGGGTCATTTTTGTCCGTGAGGAGGATGCTGTCTGCTCCACTCAGTTGACTCCTTCTTCCCACCCCTTGTCATGATGATTCTGTGACTATGAGGAGCCAAACCCAGACTCAGCCCGGCCTTTCTACTGACTCCTCCCTTTGAGGCCAGGTGGGGTGGGGGGGAGGGTGGCAGCTGTCCTAGCATTGTGGCTATAAAAGGTAGGTTTGGGTGAAGAGAAAGCAGCATCCTGAATCCTAGCCCTGTTGGGTATCAGCTCTGTGACCTTGGCCTTAATCCTTAGCAGCCTGTGTTCTCATCTGTAAAATTGGGAAAATAATACCTGGCAGAAATTATATGAGATTGTGAATATACAATGTAGAAGTTAATCAATAAATAAAACTACAGTTCTCTGGCTCAGGCTGATGATTCGGATGACTAATGGAGAAAAAGCACTGAATGCTTGATCTGAACATTTTCGGCTGTTGTCGATGGGTATCGGGTCAACTGTGAGTTAATCCATGAATTGTGAAGATTCACCTGCATTGATGCACAGAAACTCCCCAGATTTTACGTTGAATATTGACGTCATGCCTGTGTGTAGCTGCCATTCAAGTGAAATACTGAATGACTTTTAAAAATATAGATGAGTGGGCGCCTGGATGGCTCAGTTGGTTGATTCTTGGTTTCGGCTCAGGTCTTGATATCGAGCCCCGTGTTGGGCTTCGTGCTCAGTGCAGGGTCTGCTTGTCCTTCTCACTCTCCCTCTGCTCTTTCCCCCGCTCATGCTCTCTCTCTCTCTCTCTCTCAAATAAATAAATACTATCTTAAAAAAGTGTAGATGAGCATTTTGCTTCACTGGAGTTAAAGCAGATTGGGCTGAATATCTGATATAATCTCTGATTATTTAACTACTTTGAATCCTTAAAATTATTTTGGTGTTTTGTTTTTTTAGGGCTTGCTTGGGTCTTAGCTCATCTTCCTTAAGATGTATAATTCCTCATGATACATGTTAGGTGCCCAGAATATTAGATGATGTTCTCTTGGGAAGCTCTTTGCATCCATTTGATAATCAACTGCTACCGTGTCTTCTTGCTTTGTCTTAAGTCCCTTGATTCATATGAAGTGCTTTCACCCGTATAAATTAATTTCCCAGACAGTTTTCATAAAACATCTGTTTTTAGAGGGTACATATGTATTCACAGAAGAAGTTAGTTGTTCTGCCCCCAGTAACCTTAGAATGATAGTTAGAACACTTTAGACCTCATTTTACTCATTCTTAAAAAGTTCTTGAAGTGTTTGGCCTTTAAAACGTTATACTTTCTAGCTTTGCACAGTGGCAGTATCGTAGCCAATGAGGTTTATCCGAGGTGCGATTATTGCTAATTAAAACGTTATACTTTCTGGAGCACCTGGGTGGTGCAGTCGGTTACACGTCTGATTCTTGGTTTCAGCTCAGGTCCTGATCTCAGGGTCGTGAGCTCTGGCCCTGCGTTGGGCTCTGCGCTCAGCCAGGAGTTGCTTGAGATTCTCTCTCCCTCTGCCCCTTCCCCCAACACCCGGGCCTCTCTCTAAAATAAATGAATAAATAAATCTTTAAAAAGTTATGCTTTCCATTGTTCTAAGACACCTATTTACCAGTAAAAACAAAGTTATGAGCAGTAACATTTTCTTCCACTAACCAGAGTCATGAAGTAAGTTGAGGTGTGAAGTTTGCCTTCTTGTTGTGTCTGAATAATGGGTCCAGTGGGTTCCCCTGAGGCACATGGTCTCTGGCTTGCTGCACCAGCCACTGCCTTTCCCACTCTTCTCCACTCCCGTGTTTCCCAGCTCCTGGAAACTGGATTCATGGCTAGTTTCACCGATGGCCCAGCCACGCTTGTTTCTAGCCATGTCTGGAGGCAGCCCACTCCCATCCAACCCTTGTCTTACAAAGTGTGGAACTGACTATTTACCATGGAAGTAAAATTAAAAATTATTAACTATAGGGGCGCCTGGGTGGCTCAGTCGTTGGGCGTCTGCCTTCGGCTCAGGTCATGATCCCAGGGTTCTGGAATCAGCCCCGCATCGGGCTCCCTGCTCCGCGGGAAGCCTGCTTCTCCCTCTCCCACTCCCCCTGCTTGTGTTCCCTCTCTCGCTGTGTCTCTCTGTCAAATAAATAAAATAAAATAAAATAAAATTATTAACTATAAAGGTTATAAAGACCGCAAACATCACAATCCAGTCAATGAAGTAATTTTCATACTAATTAACTACCTGACAACAAATTTGTAATATTTTTCATACATTATTTGGCTTTATATTTACTGAATAATTGGGGTGCCTGGGTGGCTCAGTAGGTTAAGCGTCAGACTCTTGATTTCAACTCAGGCCTTGATCTCAGGGTTGTGAGTTCAAGCCCTGTGTTGGGGTAAGCATGGAGCCTACTTAAAAAAATAATAATAAATTAATAGATTTATTGAATAGCTATTGATAATGGTATTATAATATAATTTTCTATAGAAAATAAATAATTCGGTCTTTCCTCTAGCAGGGTTCACTGAAATGTTTTTTAGTACCGATAGCTTAGAAACATTTATTATTCACAGCCCACTCCTGATAACATGATGTACATTTTTAGGATTATTGTAAAGTTTTGAAAATCCATATTTAGATATGGTCTCTGGCTCTTTTTGTCAGAACCTCAAATGACTTGGTGGTAAGAGCATTGTAAGAAGCCAAGCTTGTATCTGGCTCCCAACAACCCCTTTACAGAAATGACTGAAAACCACATAAATAACCATCTCACTAAATCCTAATGAAATGTGTCCCTAACTCAACTTCCTCTTAGCTGGGTTCCAAAATCACCCACAGCCACTCTAAAGGAATTTGATAGAAGGGAGCTGTGAGGTAGAGGAAGAGGTGTTTCATAGGAATAGTGGTCCTCCCTGCAAAAATGTTTCACTTTGGCAAATTATACAAAACCGTATGACAATATGAATGAGAGAAAGTTGTGTAGTTGAGGGATCCTGAGCTAAAGCGTAGCACCTTCTGAGTAAAATCCCTACCCTTCACCCATTCTGAAGTCCCCCTGCTGGAACAGCAGAAGCTGGGGCCAGAGCCTGGGGCCTTGGTAATGACTTTATTTTGCCATTCCTACTGTGAAGCCTCATTGGCCCCATTTCTGAGCCAGCTGCTGGGGGTTGGAGATGGGGGCTCAGCTCACAAACACAGGTTCCCGCAGCTCCAAAACGAAACCGTCATCGAATGAACACATAGCCGCAGCTCCCTAGATATCTGCTTTCTCCATTCTTGGGCTCACTCACTTGTAGATCCCACTTGTACTGGTTTTGTGATTGCATTTGCCCTTGGAGTCATGCCAGCCTCCCACTACAGCTTCTTCCTAATCACACGCTGTCAGTCGTGTTCCAGAGTCGTAAAGCTTTGGGGTTAAAATCAATTGTGAATACCCGGAGCTGTCTGAATCATGCAGAAAGAGAGACCCTCCCTTCCCTGGTCATCCACATAGTGGCCTCATCCTTATTGGGGTGAGAGAGAGCAGACGCCTAGGGGATGGGTCTGGTGGGCCATCTCCCAGGTGGACACATAACTCGAGGGGAAGGGAGAGATTTTTAAGTGGAGACTTCTACATTCATTGCATCTACAATAAGAGCCCCGGAAGGAAGGAACAAGCCCGCCATGATGGAGGATGGAAAGAGTGAACTTCAGTGTTGGGCTGAGATCTGGATCATCAGGAACGTCAGTTAGCATACCTCTGGCTCCACAGGATTATTGAGTGACAGAAGCCGAACGGGGCGTTAGAAATATCCCAGGTCTTATTTACATCTTCTTGTGCTTCAGGGAATTCTAGTCATGAAAAACAGGTTGATCTGAAATTTGCTTTCCTTGGACCTTCCTCTCTTCTTGGTGGCTGGAAAGGGGATCACATCACTTCTAAATGCGAGACATCACATGTTTAAGGAGCCCTTAGGACTAACTGCTGTTAACTTATCCTCAGCGGAAGCCTTCCTTTCGCAGGTACTTCTGCTACTCCACCTCACATTCACAGGGCAGTTAGATCTTTAAACCCCAGAACAGTAGGACCTCAAGTGAATCCCAGTCTAAATCTCATCAGACTCGGTTCCATCCTGTCCATGTCTTTCTGCATTGAACACATTTGCTTTACCTCCACCAGCTCCTTTCACTGGTGAATGTGATTCTGAATGCTTTGAACAAAACATTAATTTAAAAAGATCTATAGCATGCTACTAGAAACACGATGGTTTCTAGGGTCCGCATGGTGCCTCTGTACCGTATTTTTTTTTTTTTAACAAAGATTTTATTTATTTATTTCACAGAGAGAGACACAGCGAGAGAGGGAACACAAGCAGGGGGAGCGGGAGAGGGAGAAGCAGGCTTCCCGCTGAGCACGGAGCCCGATCTGGGGCTTGATCCCAGGACCCTGAGATCATGACCTGAGCCGAAGGCAGACACTTAATGACTGAGCCACCCAGGCACCCATGTACCGTGTTTGAAAATAGGTGCCCTTTCTCATGACAAAAATTAAACAATACATGATTTTTTTTATAACAGTAATAATGAGACACAAACAATTTACTCAAATTTTTGAGATTAAATAATAGAAAATTCAAATTTTAATCACAGTAAATGAGTACTTTAAGTAATTTGCATTAAAGTAGTTTTTGTAAAATACATATTTTGCTTTCATGGAAACGGAAATGTTTATGACATTTTCAGTGATCTGATAATTGTGGTCTTTTTAAAAAATAATTACTAGATTAAATCTTCTTTCTTAGACTTTGACCTTAAGAAGTTTTTAAATGACTTTTAATGTTGAAATATTAGTTTCCTCTGGCAAATAATATTAACAAAATTAAATATATTCCATAAGCTATAAAAATTCAAAAACATGACCAATAAGTTATTGCTGTGAGCATTATAGGACAGAAATCATAATAGATATTTTTAAAAATTTTTTTAGGTCTTCAAAAATCTTTGTTATGTTTAGCAATAAATTTTAATGATACATTTTTACTTAGTTTCAGTAATCTATGTTCCTTGTAATTCTTCAAGTTACAAATGTAATCTCGAATATAAGAAAACTATGATATTTTTTCTGTATCATATTTATTTTAAAAATGAAAGTGTAGTAACCAATATGAAAACAAATTATTTTGAACTTTACTTCTGGGTTGTAGATGGGATTCTGTTAAAATAAGTTTTCTTCTTCCCTCTTTTAGTATTTTCTATGTTGGAGAAGCTGCTATTGATAACTGTCAAGATGCTTTGTTATACTTTTAGCTTCAAATATAGTATATGGTATATGAAGAGTATATGTTAGATGTCTCTTTGGTAAATATATGTATATGTATATTTGGCAAATGCAGTTTCTTAGTTTTTATTCAAGTATTTCCTTAATTCTCTTGATTGCTTTAGGGTGTTGGATTATAGTTCCTTTATAATTTTTGTTATAAAAATAATTTTACTTAAAATATCTTGCACTACGTATGAAGAATTCTGGCAAAAGCAGGTAAACTAACATTTAATTAAGCCTCTAGCTATTTGCCATTTATAGTAAAAGAGAATATAGAAACAACTTAAATGATACCTTAAGAAAGAAAATGCATGTATCCAGATTATGGACTATTTTAAACCTTTCTGGAAAAGAAAAAGAAAAGGAGGTGTAGAGACAGGGCTTCTCTTGAAGGAAGCATCCCTAAGA
The DNA here is from genome assembly GCF_054177405.1 of Leptonychotes weddellii. NCBI lineage: Eukaryota > Metazoa > Chordata > Mammalia > Carnivora > Phocidae > Leptonychotes > Leptonychotes weddellii. The sequence continues at coordinate 93,198,649 of NC_138379.1, read as the reverse complement.
GACATAGAGAACAATTACAGTGAGTGGAGCTTGTTTGTTTTTAAGTTTATTGAAGTGTAATTTATATATTTCAGTACATCATAAAGGCACAATTTTAGAGACTTTTGCGATCAATCCATATTCTCCTCCTGCCAGGCCCAGACAACCACAGATTTGCTCTCTGTCCTTTTGAAATTCCATACAAGTGCAATCATACAGTATGTGGGGCATTTTTGTAGGTGGCTTCTTTTGTGTAACATAGGGATCCACAGCCTTTTTCTCCTATGGGCCAAATACTAATTATTGTAGGTTCTATGAACTTTGTGGTTTCTACTGAGGCCACCGAGCTGTGCTCTCAGTTTCTCTCTATTTAGAGTGACATTACCTGTGGGTGTTTCATAGGTGGCCTTATTATACTGAGGTATGTTCCATTTAAACCTACTTTGTTTATGGTTTTAACACGAATGGATGTTTTACTTTGTCAAATGCTTCTTCTGCATCTATTGAAATGATCCTATGGTTCTTATCCTTTCTTTTATTGATGTGATGTATCATGTTGATTCATTTGGGAAAATTGAATCACTGTTACAACTCAGGATAAATCCCACTTGATCATGGTGAATGTTTTTTTAATACCTTGTTGGATTTGGTTTGCTAATATTTTGTTGAGGATTTTTGCATCTATGTTCATCAGAGATATTGGCCAGTAGTCTCTTTTTTAGTGGAATCTTTGTCTGGTTTTGGTATCAGGATAATGCTGGCCTCAGAATGAATTTGGAAGTTTTCATTCTTTTTCTATTTTTTTTGAATAATTTGAGAAGAATAGGTATTAACTCTTCCTTAAATGTTTGGTAGAGTTTGTGAAGCCATCTGGCCCTGGACTTTTATTTGTTGGGAGTTTTTTGATTATTGATTCAATTTCTTTGTGGGTTATCAGTCTGTGCAAGTTTTCTATTTCTTCCTGTTTCAGTTTTCGTACTTTGAAGGCTTTTAGGAATTTGTCTGTTTCTTCCAAATTGCCCAGTTTGTTGGCATATAATTTTTCTTAGTATTCTCTTAGAATTGTTTGTATTTCTGTGATGTTGGTTGTGATCTCTCCTCTTTCATTTGTGATTTTATTTATTTGGGTCCTTTATCTTTTCTTTTTTGATAAGTCTGGTCAGAGGTTTATTGATTTTATTTTTTCAAAGAACCAGCTCCTAGTTTTATTGATGTTTTATTATATTTTTAGTTTCTATATCATTTATTTCTGCTCTAATTTTTTTTTATTTCCTTCCTTCTACTGGCTTTAGGCCTCATTTCTTTTTCTTTTTCTAGCTCCTTTAGGTGTAAGGTTAAGTTGTTTATTTGACATTTTTCTTGCTTCATGATGTAGGCTTGTATTGCTACATACTTCCTCTTAGGACCACTTTCGCTGCATCCCAAAGGTTTTGGACCATTGTGTTTTCATTTTCATTTGTTTCCATATATTTTTAATTTCTTCTTTTATTTCCTTGCTGACCCATTCATTGTTTAGTAGCATATTATTTAACCTCCGTGTATTTGTGGTCTTTCCAGATTTTTCCTTGTGGCTGACTTCTAGTTTTACAGTGTTGTGGTCAGAAAAGGTGCATGGCAGGACTTCAGTCTTCTTATATTTGTTGAGGCCTGTTTTTTGGGCTAATATGTGATCTATTCTGGAGAATGTTGCATGTGCCCTTGAAAAGAATGTGTGTTCTGCTGCTTTAGGATGAAATGTTCTGAATATGCCTGTTAAGCTCATCCAGTCCAATGTGTCATTCGAAGCCATTGTTTCCTTGTTTATTTTGTATTTATTTATTTATTTATTTTTCTGTTTAGATGATCTGTCCATTGCTGTAAGGAGGGTGTTAAAGTCCCCTACTATTATTGTGTTATTATCAATTAGTTCCTTCATATTTGTTATTAACTGTTCTATATATTTAGGTGCTCCCATCTTGGGTGCATAAATATTCATAATTGTTATATTTTCTTGTTGGACTGTCCGCTTTATGATTATATAGTGTCCTTCCTTATTTCTTGTTACAGACTTCGTTGTAAAGTCTAATTTGTACAATGTAATTATTGCTACTCAGGCTTTCTTTTGATGTCCATTTGTGTGATAAACATCTCCAGAAACACTGCCTCTCAGGGATACACTCAGAGAAGAGTGAATACTCTCTCCTCCCGTTGCCCCAGGCACTCTGCAGATGGGGCTGCTTCCCTGTTGTATGCCCCCGAGTTGTTTGCCCGCTTGTCTCTGAGAGCAGTGTAGTCCCTCCAGGCTCTAATCCAGCCAAGCCCTCTGACCTTTGAAACTCCAGGATTAAGCCCCATTGGTTGCAAGAAGTCATGAAATTCAACCCCTGTGCCTCTCTCTCTCTCCCTCTCGTCTTTCTTCATGACCTCAGCTCCTTCTCCTCCTCAGCAGCCAGGATCCATTTCTCGCCTAAACCACATCTTTGTCTTTGCACTTCCTACCATCTTTGATGTGGCCTCTTCTCTTCTTCTGTTGTGGAATTTGTTCTGTCAGTCTTCAGGTCAATTTCTGGAGTATTTAGGATGATTTAATAGTTATCTAGTTGTATTAGTGGGATGAGGTGAGCCTAGGGTTCTCCTACTCTTCTGCCATCTTCCTGTCTCCTCTAGATAGCTCTTATTTTCTAATATAGGCATTTATATCTATAAATTTCTCTGTAAGGGCTGCATTAGCTACAGCACATAAATAGTAATATCTTTTGTTTTTGTTTTAATTCAGTTCAACATATTTTCAAAATTCCTTTTGATTTTATCATTGATTGACATAACGGATTATTTAGAAGTGTTATTTATTTCTAAGTTGTTGAGGATTTATCTAATTCTTTTCTATTATAAACATCTAATTAATTCCACTGTGGTCAGGAAACGTACTTTCAGTTATTTTAATGTTTTTAAATTTATCAAAACTTAGTTGAGAATGTTGTTCAATCTTCTAAATCCTTGGTGATTTTCTGCTTAGGTTCTATCACTGACAGAATTGGGCATTAACATCTCTAATTATTATTGTTCATTTTTGTATATTTCTCCTTTCAAGTCTTTCCATTTTTGCTTCATGTATGTGGTGCTCTGTTGTTAGGTGCATACCTGTTTATAATTGTTATATCTTATTGATGAATTGACATTTTTACTATTAAGCCATGTTATTTGACTCTATTAACATTTCTTAAAGTCTATCTTTTTTGTGTTAAATATATAACCACTCACTTATAGTTATCATGTGCATGTCTATATTTTCATCTTTTTTTACTCTCCACTTTTTTGTGTCATTGAATCTAAATTGTGTCTTATGCATATTACATATAGTTGGACTTATACAAAATCTAGTCTGATAATCTGCCTTTTGATGGACTGCTTGGTGCACTTATATATATTCTAATTTTTGCTATGGTTGGATTTATATTTACCATTTTTTATTTGTTTTCCATGTGTCGCATGTATTTTTCTCTTTGTTCCTCCTTAGCGTTCCATTTCATTAATTTTTTTACTATATTTTTTGAGTTATTTTCTTAGTGGTTGTTCTAGGGCAAATGTATTTCAATTTAGCACCATCTACTTTAAGTTAATACTCACTTAATTTGGTAAAATATGTAAATTCCATTCCAAATTAGTTCCATTTCATCTCCCTCCTTAGTGCTATTATTGTTAAACATATCACATCTATATATGTTGCAATTCCAGCAATATAGTGTTCAGAACATTATGTCAGTATTTGTCCTTTTTTGTTTCATAGTCTCTGTTTTACACCAGTGATAATTACGTGTTTTCTTCTAATCAGATTTTAATTTTGAATGATTTAAACTATTATTGATGAGTAATTTCTTTATATGTGCTAAGCATGTTTGGTAAATGTCAACCTTTATGCACATTTTTAATCTTTAGTTTATATTTTCCATTTCCATAGGACTTCAATATGACAAAAACTATAGAAACTTGGGGGTAGAATAAACTAATCAGGACATAGTGATTTTATTTACCTTTGAAATATCTCACATGTTATTATATTTTTGAAAACTCCCAATCTTACTGTCTTTTGGAAATTTAAAACATTTTATGTGAATGTACCATCACTTAGTATAGAAATTTTATGGCTGTGTAATTGGACCTGCAAAAGTGAATTCTTTTATTTGTGTGAGCATGTCATACCAGTTCTTCAAAGCCCTCTTCAAATATCATATATTTCATACATATTTCTTGGTTCATACTAGGCCCCACATTCCTCTCTTTTCTGAACTTCTAGAACATACTGCTTTATTCACCTGGTTATTAATGTGCTGCTTGATTAGTAAGTTTTTCTCTTATGTTCATTTTTCTAAGTTTAATCATCATCCCAATCTTTAGCACCGTCATTATTATTAACACTTACTCAAACTTTTCGAAGTGTTTTACATGCATTACACCATTGAATATTTAGAGCACTTTTTATGTAGGCGTTAAGTGATATTCAAAATATTTGACAACGTATAAATCATGAGTGCTGGCCAAGCCGAATGGAGGTTAAACGACTATTACAATCATACTGATGGGCATTGGAGTAATATCAGCCAGGGAGGTATCATTATTATCATTTTAGTTTTGTAGATCTGTTGTTTGGAAAACAACAACAACAACAACAACTAGACTGCTTAGTCTGTGCCTGACAGAAGGCTCAGAAAATACAAAGATAAATGAAAAAAACATGTTCCTTACTCCCATGGAATCTATATACTAGTTGGGAGGACATAAATAACAGCTAGTACCTTCCTTTTTTTCTTTTTTCCAGAACTTAGCATAATGACTTCTAAATAATAGACAATCACAGATATTTGTGATTGCCAATAGTAATGATAATGATGGCCCTGTTAGGAGTTAGGCAGGTTTGGAAGCAGCCAGTTTTCATATTAATAAGTGTTTTGAAAATGCACATCTGACTCTGATGTCTTCTGTACGTCTATAAAAATAAATAGGAGAGAACAGCAAAGAGGAGGACTTGACGGTGAGCTTGTTTTCTATTTTAGTGGCTAATCTCAGATGAATTAGCAAGAAATAGAAATTGCATTAGAAAGAGCATGAAACCTTGTTTTTCCAAATGGATTTTACTTACCAACCACATTATTAGATAGGAATGCCTGCTGAGAAATAATATTATTTCTTCAGCCTCCATTCATATTTGTAAAGATAATGAAGCTGTGTCAAATATTTATGTAAACCCATTAGAAAGCTCATTCTTGAAATATTGCCATAAATAATCATTAAATATTATTAGTAGGCATCTTCATTCTGATCCAAACTGAAGTGGTTTAGGTGTTCAGTACCTAGTTAAACTAAATTAAAAATCTATTTCAAATTAAACCTAGAGGTACTAAAAATACTGCGGAAGCAAAAATACTATTGTGGAAATAGGACAGTGAACATCTTTCCAGGGCTGGGCTTCAGTGTGACAGACCTTTCCATGGGGACTCTACCCTGGGATGCTTAATGCGAGGCATTTCTAATCACAGGTCTCCTGTTATAAATCTCCCCACCGCCCCCCAACATGCGTTCCCCCCCGTTCAGGACACTGGTGCCAACAGATCCTATATCTTAGTCCCAATTTATGAGCGTTGATGGATCATCACAGAACATTGTTATTCTTTGGAAAGATTGCTCTTCTTTCAATTTGGAGAAGAAAGGCTCTGTTTTAGTCCCAAGGAGGAGAGATCATGAAATGTGGCGTCAGAAGACCCTGACTCAAGGCCCTGCTTTGCTGTCTGTTAGCTCTTGGACAAGAAACTCTGTAAAACTTCAGTTTGTTTAACTGCTAAGTGGGGAGAGAGGTCACATCCCCTCACTGACATCTTGGGGGCATGACTTGCAGTGAAATTGCATGAAATGGAAAGCTAGTAAATGTGTAACATTATGTAAATAGTAGTATTTGTGATGTAATTAAGTACAATGACTACATCTTATTCAGTCACCAATCATCTCATTTAATTTTCCTATCCCCCTTAGGGACCCATCACCAATTTTGTCCCAGAGACAATGGAAACTGAAGCTCAGAGAGGTTCAGAGATAGCCCAAGTGTAGCAGCAGAAACAGGGCTTAAAACCAGGTTTTATAATGCAAAAATCAGTTCCACTCCTCCTCGGATGTATATTCGGCAAGCCATTTATAATCGAGTGAAGGGGCAGGAAGCCTAGCAGGTGGCAGGAAGCAGAGGTTGCGTCTCTGAGACTTAAAGTAGGCGCGGCATATGCCTTTTGCCTTAAGGAAACTTAATTTAGGATAATCCTAAAATATGGAAAAATGAAAATTAAAGATAGATAGTATGTTTGTACTCAGGTGCCTTTCTAAGGTCACATGACCAGGGACATTTAAGAAGCTCTTTCTCGTACACAAAATTCTGTGCATCTATAAGCCTGGCTGCCATGTCCTGTTTCTCTTTCCATGCTACACCCCCATTACACTTTCACAGGTGAATTACTTTCACTACGGTACACTAGCTAATCTCTACGCCCTCCTGAGTGGGAAAGATATTTTTCTTTATGTAGATCATAGGTATTGTTTCCCAGATCCGGGTTTAGAGTGGTGAGGAATGTGTGAAAAGGTGGTTGTATTGGTTTTCTATTGTTGCTATAACAAATTAGCACAGATTTCTTGGCTTAGAACAATACAGCTTTATTCTCTTATATTTTTGGAACTTAGAAGTCCAGAATCATCCAATAAGGGGTTAATATCCAAAATATATAAAGACAATATACAACTTAACACTCAAAATCAAACAATCCAATTTAAAAAAAAAAAGGGCAGAGGACCTGAATAGACATTTTTTCCAAAGAAGACATGCACAGGGCCAACAGACACATGAAAAGATGCTCAGCATCACTCATCATCTGGGAAATGCACATCAAAACCACAATGACCTACAACCTCACACCTGTCAGAATGGCTAAAATAAAAAAAGACAAGAAACAACAAGCGTTAGAGAGGATGTGGAGAAAAAGGAAACCTCTTGGCTGGTGATGAGAATATAAGTTGGGGCAGCCACTTTGGGAAACAGTATGGAAGTTCCTCAAAAAATTAAAAATAGAAATACCATACCATCCAATATTTCTAGTGTCAGGCAGAAAACAAGACAAAAACACTAGCTTGATAAGATATATGAACCCTAAGTTAATTACAGCATTATGTACAATAGCCAAGACATGGAAGCAACCTAAGTGTCCATCAATAGACGAACGGATAAGGCAAATGTGATTTATATATGCCATGATATATTACACAGCCATAAAAAAAGATATCATGCCATTTGTGAACACATGGATGGATCTAGAAGTTATTATACTAAGTGAAATAAGTTGGTCAGAGAAAGACAAATACCATATGATATATGATGCCACTCATAAATGGAAGCTTTCAAAAATGAATAAAGAAACAAATAACAGAATCAGAACTATAAATACAGAGAACAAACTGATGGTTGCCAGAGAGGAGAGGGGTGAGGGGACTGAGCAAAACAGATGAAGGGGAGAGGGAGACACAGGTCTCCAGTTATGGAATGAGTAAGTCACAGGAATAAAAAGCAGAGCATAAGGAATACAGTCATTGATATTATAATGGTGATGTAACAGGACATGTGGTGAGCACAGCAAAATGTATAAACCTGTCAAATCACTAAGTTGCACACCTGAAACTAATGTAACATTGTGTATCAACTATACTGGAAAAAAAAAAAAAAAGTCCAAAATTCATCTCCTTGGTTTGAAGACATGATTTTACCAGGGCCTGGTTCCTCCTGGAGACTCTAGAGAAGAATCTGTTGCCTTGTCTTTTCCATTTTTTAGAAACCACCTGATTCTGTGGCTCATGCCCATCCTTCATCTTCAATGCCAGCAACACAGCATCTTCAATTCTGTCTCTTTCCTTCTAAAGCTTACTTTGTCATTTCACCTTCTCTGCATTTGACCCTCTTGTCTCCATATTCCAAGGACCTGTGTGATGACCTCATTAGGCCCCTGTGAAAAGATCCAGGCTAATCTCCCCAACTCAAGATCCTTCATGACAGCTGCGAAGTTCCTTTTGCCCTTTACATAGGCTGAGGTTCTGGCGATGAGGATGTGGACATTTGGGGGAGGGAATGGAGGGCATTATTCAGCCCACCATAATAGCTGATATTTTTATTTTGAAGTTGTTTTCACAGTCTTTTAATTTGTAGATATAATTTGTGTTTTCTACCAGATAACAATGTGAAGTGTAAAAATGGTTAATCATATTCTTTTTTTCTACTAGTTAAAAGAGGACTCAAGATTATATCTCTCTAAAGGCAAAAAGCAAGCCTCAGTCTTATGGGTCACAGTGCTTAGGACAGTATTTTCTTGTTATTTTAGTGACATACAGGATAGATACTGTTGGGTTTGGTACAGTAATTTAGGCATGACGAGGTCTGTGCTATCAATGAGTTTGGGGCTTATTAAATTTATTATTTCTAAATATACTATCAAGGCGTATATTCCATTCTTTACCATATACTCCAACAATCTTAGATAACAGAATTAATCACTATAATGAACAGACAACAAAGATGTTTTGTAAAAACCATAATCAAAATACACTAGTCTTTTCAAAGCTCTCCCCCATAGTCAAAAATTCAAGACAGATTCAGAATCTTTAATCTATTTGTGTTGTAACAATAGAAACAGAAAATAGAGTTTAAGATGAAAGTGCTTTATATTATTTAGCTTTTCCTTGTCCTTCACTGAGCACATCCTCAGGGACAGTGGATCTTTTCAGATAAAAACGCACAAGCATAAGATCTTCAAGGTGTGTTGCGAACGGTTTCCTACTGGAATTTGTGTTTTACAGGGTGGGTGTTTTTTAGGCCTGAACTTACAGAGTGTGGTTCTGCATGTCATGCCTTTGCAAGCAGCAGTGACCAAGCTGATGTGGGGTCTGATGTGGGGATACGTGGTTTTCCCTTGCCTTTCTCCTCTGGCTGGAGAACACGGCCGGGGCAGGCTCTCCGCTCAGAGCCCTGCTGACTCAGAGAGAAGATGCTACAGCATCAGGAAGAGCCATTCCCGGAATTTTGCTAACTCACTTCCTGGGCCCAGTCCGTGGCATGCCCTGCTAGGACTGCTTCAGCGATGTGTGTGTGTGTGTGTGTGTGTGTGCAGTTATTCTTCACAAACTTTAGGCCAGTTTCTGTACTCATCCTACTACAATCTCATCATCGTTGACCTTAAACAGCCTCTCCTTACCTGCCAACAATTTGTTTGGGTTGCCTTCATCAGCACCCTTCACATTTTTTCAAAAACAAAAAAGCAACTTCACCATTTTCTTCTAAACGATGACCCTTCATCCGCAGGTAATTTGCTGCAGAAATGGAAGCCCCCAGATGCAGACTTCGCACAGTGAAGGGTCACAACAGCTTCTTGCTGTCTCTCTGCTTGTTAACAAACAGCGCTCTCTCCTTGCTGGGCAAAACGGTGTTGTTGGTTTTGTCTCCTGTGTGATCATCCGATTCCCATGGTTTCCTTGTCCCTTATCATTTACACATGTCAAATCTCAACAAGCTTAATAAACAGACCAGAAAATAACAAGAATGGAGATTAAGAACAGGTGCTCAGAAATCAGAAAAGCTGGATTTGAATGCAGGCGCCACAAGCGGGCACTTGGCCTGACCGTGCCACTTTCCAGAGCCCGCCTGCCCGTCTTCCCTCCTCTGAACAAGTGGATGATTATGGTAGACTTCACAAGGCCGTTGAAGATGAAATGATGCATGCAGAGGGCTTACAAGAGCTCCTGGCATGTGGTCCACACTCAAAGTTGGTGGTTAGAATTATTACTCTTCTTACCCAACACATATTAAACATGCATTGAATGTTGTTTGCTGTGCTGTTGTTATCCTCTGGCCCCAGATGCCCTCACGTAGACTGAGTGATTTGGAAATAAAAGTCTATTTATATTTATGTTCTTCCAAGGCGTGTTGTCCGTGGGATCTTGTCCCTGCAGGATGTGACGCCTCACTACCTTTCAGCCCCGTCCCTGCCTCTCCATGCGCTCTGTCTCTGTGCTCCAGCAGGGCTGGGGTGTACTCAGCTGCTTATTTAAATATTTCCAAGGGGGCGCCTGGGTGGCTCAGTCCTTAAGCCTCTGCCTTCAGCTCAGGTCATGATCCCAGGGTCCTGAGCCCCGCATCAGGTTCCGTGCTCGAGGTGGGGGGGAGCCTGCTTCTCCCTCTCCCTCTCCCCCTGCTTGTTTTCCCTCTCTCGCTGTGCCTCTCTCTGTCAGATAAATAAATAAAATCTTTAAAAAAATTAATATTTCCAAGGCGTTTTAAACAGTGGAGTAAGGACTCACTGTATGCAAGCTATTATTTGTATCTTTTCTATTGTTAATAACAGCAGGCTTTGCTCCCTCCCACCTGCCATCCCCTGTGGTGAGCTGTTGTCTCTTCTCAGAACACCTATTGTCAGGGGCGCCTGGGTGGCTCAGTCGTTAAGCGTCTGCCTTCGGCTCAGGTCATGATCCGAGGGTCATGATCCGAGGGTCCTGGGATCGAGCCCCGCATCGGGCTCCCTGCTCTGCGGGGAGCCTGCTTCTCCCTCTCCCACTCCCCCTGCTTGTGTTCCCTCTCTCGCTGTGTCTCTCTCTGTCAAATAAATAAATCTTTAAAAAAAAAAAGAACACCTGTTGTCAGGCTGAGTCCAGGGCAGCCCATGGAAGAGTGCTTTCATTTTCTTTAAAATAAAGCAAAAAAAGGGGGCGCCTGGGTGCCTTGGTCAGTTAGGCATCTGCCTTCGGCTCGGCTCGGGTGGTGATCCCTGGGGTACTGTTTCTCCCTCTTCCCACCCCCTCCTGCTCTTTTTCACTCTCTCTCTCAAATAAATAAATTCTTGAAAAAAAAATAAGAAAAAGAAGAGAGGAATGTTGGTCTGTTAAGCAATTACACGTTTCTTGCGGATTTCTGGTTTTAGTGTTCTATTTTTCTTAGATTTGTTCCAGTTTTACTGAGATATATTTGACAAACAACATGGTGTAGATTTAAGGTGGACCGTGTGGTGATTTGATAAATGCCCATATTGTCGGGTGGTTTCCACAGTTAAGTTAGTTAACGCATCCACGGCCTCCTGTAGTTTCCCTTGTTACCCAAGGACTGGTGCATCTCTCTCCCCCTCTCTCTCAATCTCCCTTGTGTTTGCCTCGTTTACTGACTTCCTGCTTCTCCCATAAGACTCGGCTCAGGTGTGAACCGTTAGCTGGAAGGCTCACTTGTCTCCTGCCAGCGGCGGTGAGCGAGCCCTCCCCGTCCACCCACGCCGCCCTGTTCAGCCCTCAAAGCCGAGAACATAGCCCACTGCGTCCGGATGTGCCCCTTGAAGCAGACTGAATTTAAACACTTGGGTGTTCCTCCTCTTTGCACCCCTGCTTCTAGAAAAGTGTCTGACACTAAGTCTCTCCTCCACTGATGCTTACAGAATCAAGTAAGCAATAATTTGGAATTAGGATGCATGAATAAGTGGACTGATTGTGAGTTGGAAAGACACCCCCAGGAGGCTGAGCAAAGAGCAGGGACAAACGGGGATCCTTCCATTTCCAAAGTTCCCATCCGCCTTTTATTCTCGGTAACTCAGTCTGAGTCACCTTGGCCACCAGGCCTGCCAGGGACAGTCAGTTCCCAGTAAGCCACTCAGCAGGTATATGAAGCTTCCTCCTAATTGCTCGGAACGTCAAAGTGATACAAAGTCTCTGGTCCCAGTAGCAGCAAGTGTGTTCTTGCCAGTGTAATAATCCCACGTGGTGGAGTCCCACCAGGGATTTTATGCCATCATGTGAATGCTTCCTTCTCCTTTTCTCCGGTTGAAAGTCTCACGAGGACACCTACCTGTCGGGAACCATGAAGTGCGTATAACTGCTTCCTCATTCTGCTACGCTCTCTCAGGACCTCAGAGCAGGTCTCTACGATTTACCTGCGGTGGAGACGGAAGCAGTTATTCTCGTGGTCCAGGCTGAGAAAGTGGCAGGAAACAAAGCCAGCCACGTCCTGACTTAACTCATGTTCCACTGAGGAGCTCTAAGGGAGCAAAGGGGAAGGCAGGATTTCCCAAGGGTGCTTTGAACCTCCTGTGTGTCCTGGTTAAGAACACCCAGTCCTCCGAGGACCTGTTAAGATGGGTTGTGATGGGAAAGCCTCTCTTTCTCTTTTACTTCATCAAGCATTTCTTTTTTTTTAATTTTATTTATTTGACAGAGAGAGAGAGAGCGAGCAAGAGAGAGCACACAAGCAGGGGGAGCAGCAGAGGGAGAGGGAGAAGCAGGCTTCCCGAGGAGTAGGGAGCCCAATGCAGGGCTCAATCCCAGGACCCCGGGATCATGACCTGAGCCGAAGGCAGATGCTTAACCCACTGAGCCACCTAGGCGTCCCTCTTCAAGCATTTCTTAACAGAGGTCTCCACCTCCCCTTCTCTTTTCCTTCTTTTTTTCCCCCTCCTCAAGTAAATAAACCCCAAGGGAAACTCACTCAACTAATAGAATGTGAATATGGAATATTAGAAGCTATTTCCAACGATTAGCCCTTCATTGGCTTCCTGCAAATATTCCTGCATCAGTGACACAGAGAGACATCCGGGATGTCTGACCCCTGCTGACTTGGACAGACCCTCCCGGGGCGGGGGGGGGAATCAGTGTTTTTTTTAACTTAAACTTTAAATTTTCAGTTCCAAAATGATGGCAATGACAATCTAAGATACAAAGACCTTTTTGTGGTAACTTTTTTGGGGGGGGTTAGAGTTTGCTAAAGAGGCACAGGGAAAGGAAATGACAATGGATCCCTAGGGATAGAGAAATAAAGTGTTTCTTACAGCTCAGGACAGATGAGACCCCAGCAATGTCCCTCTGACAGTGGGCTTGCTGAAGAATGAGCTCATCCTTTATCGATGGTGAACTCTGAGCCTCCTTTTAGGGAATAACTTCTTTCCACTCATTTTCTTTCTTGTCCTAGATTCTCGTTGCCGTATGCTTTTCATAGGGAAACATTAATCTTGAACTAAGGAAAAACAGTAATTGTAGTTAAGACTGATATTTAAGCTTTACATCAGTAAATCCTTGAATATCATTGGGTAGAATGTTATTGCTTAGAAATTTTTCATTCTATTTTATGAGTTCTTTTTAATCCTACTGTCAATGGGATGTGTTCGTGTAATTATTTCTTGCATAGAGGGGGTAGATTTTAAATAGGGTAACTAAATAATCTACACAGTAATTTCTGTATATGTAATGGTAAAACATAACATTCTATATGTAATATAGTCTGTTCCTCTATTATTTCAAACCATCTAAAACTGATTTTCAATATAGGCACTAGTAAATAATTATTGTGTCATATGTTTAATCTTAAAGATCCTAAGGATTATAATTTTTTATTTAAAAATAAGCACAATAGTGGACTAGAAATAACATTAGTTTGAGTGCAAACATGGGGGTTTTAATCCAGTTCTGCCATGTGATAAGTAACAAGTGACTTTTCTTTCTGGGCCTTGGTTTTTTTTTCATGTAAAATGGAAATATTACCTATCAGGTCACCTGGTTGGCTCAGTTGGTTAAGCATCTGCCTTTGGCTCAGGTGATGATCTCAGGGTTCTGGAATTGAGTCCCACATCGGGCTCCCTGCTCAGTGGGGAGTCTGCTTCTCCCTCTGCCGCTCCCCTTGCTTGTGCTCTTTCTCAGTCTCTCTGTGTCAAATAAATAAAATCTTAAAAAAAAAAAAAAGAAAGAATACCTACCATGCCTCAGAGTGTCTCACAGGGCCTTGGTATGAACCAAATGCAGTCATGTTTGGCAAAAGCAAATTTGCATTGGGTTATTATTATTTAAAATAATAAAGGTAAAATAGATACCTGGTTTGAAGAATTGCAGCCGTATCTTCAGGAAATAAAGTTAAGCAGCATCAACAATAAGATTAGATCCTCAAAAGTGACCTGAGACCACCTGACCAACTAAAGTTGTGAATCACTGGCTGGTTCACTGTATCATAATATACCTTAGAGAACAATCATTTTTACTTATTTTGATACCAGACACTGTGGAGATTACAGACCCTTTTTTCAAGGAGTTTATGACATAGCTATAGCTGGAGAATGATTTATTTCCATAAAATCATAAGAAAATGATATAAGAAGATAAAAACATAACAATGGCAGTTGGAGAGCAGGCATCTTGATGGTTTTTAGTCTTTGCTTCAAGGCGCAGGTGCTCCAGTCCGCTGGACAAGAATAACTGAAAAGAGCTTTGTTAACAGTCTCCTGTAGAATGTCAAGGGAGATCCATGAACAACCTTTAGTGAAAGCTCTAACCATCTTTCATTATCTGCCCCTTTCTCGATTTCCCACAGAATGCCTAGGCATCCTTCGCTCACCTGCCAGCAAACCTCCAACCCTGACGAAAAGCAGAGGTGTTCTTTTCTGCTTTTTTTATTTTTATTTTTATTTTATTATGTTATGTTAGTCACCATACATTACATCATTGGTTTTTGATGTGGTGATCCACGATCCATTTTTTTCCTATAACACCCAGTGCTCCATGCAGAACGTGCCCTCCTTAATACCCATCACCGGGCTAGCCCATCCCCCCACCCCCCACCCCTCTGGAACCATGTTTCTTTCTCAGAGTCCATAGTCTCGCATGGTTCATCTCTCCCTCCAATTCCCCCCCGCCCATTTTTCCCTTCCTTCTCCTAATGTCCTCCATGCTATTCCTTATGTTCCACAAATAAGTGAAATCATATGATAATTGACTTTGTCTGCTTGACTTATTTCACTTAGCATAATCTCCTCCAGTCCCAACCATGTTGATGTAAAAGTTGGGTATTCATCCTTTCTTATGGCTGAGTAATATTCCATTGTATATATGGACCACATCTTCTTTATCCATTCATCTGTTGAAGGACATCTCAGCTCCTTCCACAGTCTGGCT
>NC_138379.1:93086438-93183209 GCF_054177405.1 Leptonychotes weddellii | reverse complement strand
CTGTATTTCTGGTTTCTAATTCATTGATCTCTGCTCTAATCTTAATTATTTCTCTTCTAATGCATGGCTTAGGCATCATTTGTTGCTTTTTCTCTAGTTCTTTAAGGTGTAGAGTTAGTTGGTGAATTCGGGATTTTTCTATTTTTTTGAGTGAGGCTTGGATGGCTATGTATTTCCCCCTTAGGACCGCCTTTGCAGTATCCCATAGGTTTTGGACCAATGTGTTTTCGTTCTCATTGGTTTCCATGAATTGTTTAAGTTCTTCTTTGATTTCCTGGTTGACCCAAACATTCTTGAGCAGAGTGGTCTTTAGCTTCCAAGTGTTTGAATTTCTGCCAAATTTTTTCTTATGATTGAGTTCCAGTTTTAAAGCATTGTGGTCTGAGAATATGCAGGGAATAATCTCAATCTTTTGGTATCGGTTGTGTCCTGATTTGTGACCCAGTATGTGGTCTATTCTGGAGAAAGTTCCAGGAGTGCTCGAGAAGAATGAGTATTCTGTTGTTTTAGGGTGGGATGTTCTCTATATATCTATGAGGTCCATCTGGTCCAGTGTGTCATTCAAAGCTCTTGTTTCTTTGTTGATTTTCTGTTTAGATGATCTGTCTATTACTGAGAGTGGAGTATTGAGGTCTCCTACAATTAGTGTATTGTTATCAATATGACTCTTTATTTTGGTTAACAGTTGGCTTATGTAGATGGCTGCTCCCCAGTTGGGGGCGTGGATATTTATAATTGTTAGATCTTCCTGTGGAATAGACCCTTTAAGAATGATATAGTGTCCTTCTGAGTCTCTAACTACAGTCTTTAGCTTAAAATCTAATTTGTCTGATATAAGAATTGCTACCTCAGCTTTCTTTTGAGGTCCACTGGCATGGAAGATGGATCTCCATCCCTTCACTTTCAGTCTGGATGTATCTTTAGGTTCAAAATAAGGCTCTTATAGACAGCATATGGATGGGTCCTGTCTTTTTATCCAAACTGCAACCCTGCGCCATTTTATGGGAGCATTTAGGCCATTCATGCTGAGAGTGATTATTGAAAGATATGAATTAATTGTCATCACGTTGCCTGTAGAAGACCTTGTTTTTACAGATTGTCCCTGTAAATTTCTGTTGTATATCACTCTTGGGGTCTTTCTCCTTTTATAGAATCCCCCTTAATATTTCTTGCAGGGCCGGCTTAGTGGTCACATATTCTTTCAGTTTCTGCCGGTCTTGGAAGCTCTGCATCTCTCCATCCATTCTAAATGACACCCTTGCCGGATAAAGTATTCTTGGCTGCATGTTCTTGTCGTTTAGTACCCTGAATATGTCTTGCCAGGCCTTTCTGGCTTGCCAGATCTCTGTGGATAGGTCTGACATTATTCTGATGTTCCTCCCTCTGTACGTAAGGAATCTCTTCCCCCTAACTGCCCTTAAGATGGTTTCCTTGGTTCTAAGATTTGGGAGTTTTACTATTACATGCTGGGTGTTGGCCTGTTTTCCTTGATCTTGGGAGGGGTCCTCTCTGCCTCTAGGACACGAATGTTTGTTTCATTTCCCAGATTAGGGAAGTTCTCGGCTACGATTTGCTCAAATATATCTCCTAGTCCTCTCTCTCTCCACCCCCTCTGGGGTCCTGATAATTCTGACATTGGAACGTTTCATGGTGTCACTTATTTCTCTGATTCTATTTTCATGGATTCTGAGTTGTTTTTCCCTGGCCTCCTCTTTTCCCTTTTTATCTATTAAATTGTGTTCCAGGTCACTAATTCATTCTTCTGCCTCACTTACCCTAGCTGTTAGATTATCTAGATTAGATTGGATCTCATTGATAGTGTTTTTAAGTTCTGCCAATTCAGCTTTCATTTCTGCCCATAGAGACTCTATGTTGCCATTAATTGATTTCTCCATTCTAGCTATTGTCTTCACAATTGCTAGCCTGGATTCCATCTCCAACATCTTGGTTATATCTGTATCCATTTGTAAATCTGCGGCATAAGTCATAATCTCTGAGTCTGGGGTTCCTCTTCCTAGTCATTCTGTTGAGGGGTGGTTGAGAGAATGTAGAGTCCAAATTACTGACCACAACCTGAGCAAGATGCACCTGTTTTCTACGGACCTTAGGGTTGCTGGCCTCTTGTTTTCCCAGCCTGTCTCTGGGGGAGAGGCCTGCTGCGCTGTGACTCAGACCACCCTGTTTGGGCAGAGTTGCCCTGCCCCTGTGGCGGGGAATGGGCTCAGGAAAAACCGGTTTTTTGGGGCTTTTGTTCTCTGGTGGCTTTCCCTGGCAGCTTTCTGCATCTCTTCTGCGAGTCAGAGCAGAAGAGACCGTTTCCAACCCTTTGCCTCAGAGCTGAGAGATCGCAGTCTGTTCTTCAGTGAGCTCTCCAGGCCATACTATCTCTGTTTCTGTCTGTGCTGCTATAAACTGCAACATCCTGGGTTGTGTGCCCCTCTGCAGCGCTCCCAGTCCTCACTTCCAGGTCAGGGCACGTCTCTGCCTTTGCTTCTAAAACCGCCAGCTGCCCCCAGTTCGCACGTGCAGCCCTGCCACTCCAGTTTCCGTCAGGGGGGCTGCCCCACGGTCCTTTCCCCACCCCTATTGGTCTGCGAGTCTGTGTCCCATCCCCAGCGAGCAAGGCTGTCGCTCACTGGTGGTGTAGGATCCCCATGGCCAGCCTCCCTCCTGCTGCCATTTATCCTCCAATATCTGCCCGCCGGATCATGGCTCCCTGCTTCGTACCTTGAAACCAACCGCCTGTGATATTCTGTTTGTAGAGCTCCAGATCTATCTTCTTACATCTCAGGCTGATTTCGTGGGTGTTCAGGGTGGTCTGGTAGATATCAGCTCAATTCCAGGGACCGGTTGGAATAGGGTCCCCTACTCCTCCGCCATCTTTTCCCAATCCCTTTTCTGCTTTCTTTTGCCTCCAACTCTCCTCATTGTGTTATGGACATCCATTCATCACCTGCATTCTCTTGAGTTGGCATTCCCCATCTGCATCATCTCTTTCTCTTTCTTCCCTCCCTCACTCCCTCTTCCTTGCTTTCCCTCTCACTGTCAAATAAGGCTATTTCTCGCTGCATCAAATTGATACTGAACCAAAAAAAGTTCTCAGCGTCCTCTTACAGATTCCTGAAGCTTTCTACTTCCCTAGTGATGGAGTTAACTCACACAATACATCTAAAGCAAAGTGGTGGTATGATATCCTTCCCCCAAATTGCCATGAGTCACTGTGATTAACCTCCTGTCTGATAAATTTGGAGTGGCCTTGGAACAAATATAATGATAGATGAGGATACAATCAGATTTAATCAAGTTATGAGGTCTTCCTAAATGGTTTTTTTATGTGACTGGTGATAAATCAACATACAAAAATTAAGATGAAACGCAATCTCTGGAGCCCTGTTTACTCCCTAAGGGAGACATCCTTGTCCAATTCAGTGTAGAAACCTATTTAAAAAAGCCACAGATTATTTCATTTCCCATTGGTTTTTGTTTTTAAACTTGCTTCAGGAAAACATAAACAATCTATTTGCAGTAAAGGTATGCTACATTTGCATAGTAAAACCAAACAAACAATTTGGTTTAATTATATAAATGTAAATAAAACAGCAATAAATAGTTCTTTTTTAAAATATTTTACTTATTTATGTAAACCAGGCTTAAATTATTCTGACCTATTTAATATTATTTAGTGTTCTGGGTGACTTCTGTTTTTACCATTAAAAAAATGTTTTTTGCTTTTAAAGACATGAAATTAAAACTCACAAAATATATACATTCATACCTATATATGACACATATCATTGTCATATGAACATACACACTTATGAAAAATATTTTTGTCAATATATGTGTCAAAAAATATGTGCATGATAAATCTATCCCACATAAAGTACGGACTGCTGTAATAGCCTTGAAGTCTCTTTCCGTGTTGCTCTATGGACATACACACCTCTATTAGCAGAGTCACCCCAAAGATATGGAGAAATCACTAATCATCCCAGCTCAGTTAATACTGTGTTGTTTAAAAACCAACTCATAACTGATGCCAATAGAGGTTGAACCCACTAAAATAGGACGTGATTGAAGAAACAAAGTACACTTGAAGCCTTCAAAAAAAAAAAAAAAGGCCTGATGTGAAGACTTGCTATAAAGCTCATTAATTAAGGTACTGTTGTATTGGTGTGAATGGGATAGCATGCAAATCCAGAAATGGACCGCCATGAATATGATCAACTGATTTTTTTTAAAGATTTTATTTATTTATTTGACAGAGAAAGCAAGTGAGCATGAACAGGGGGAGCAGCAGAAGGAGAGGGAGAAGCAGGCTCCCCGTTGAGCAGGAAGCCTGATACGGGACTTGATCTCATGACCTGAGCCAAAAGGCAGGTGCTTAATTGACTGAAACACCCAAGTGCCCTGATCAACTGATTTTTGATAAAATTGTAAAGTCTATAAAATAGAGAGGGATAGTATTTTAAAAAATGGTGCTGGATGTCCACTTGCAAAAACATGATCGTTGGCCTATTCCACACATCTTATGCAGACATAAAGTTATAATGGATCATAACATAAATGTAACACATTAAACCATAAAAATAATAGGTAACAAAGACAGTAGAAAATATGCATGCCCTTGGGTTAGAGTGAGAGTTTTTAGAGATGATACTAAAAGCATAATCCACAAAAGAAAAAAAATTGATAAATCGGACTTTATAGAAATTTAAAACTTTTGCTTTGTAAAAGTTACTACTTAAGAGAATGAAAATGCATGTCACAGATATTTATAAATTATATTTCAACAAATAATCTTTATGCAGAATATATAAGTAATACTCTCCGTAATAAGTTGACAACCCAATTTTGCAAATGGACAGAGATAGACATTTCACTGAAGAAAATTTATGGATTGCAAATAATTATAGGAAAATATTCTCAACACTAGTCAATAGGGACATGAAAATTAAACACAGAGTTTCCACTATACACCCTTTAGGATGGCTAATTATAAACAAAAACAAAGGGAGAAAAACTTGACAATTTCAATTGTTAACAAGTACATGAAGCTACTTAAGTTCCCATATTTTGCTGGTAGAGATGTAAGATTGGACAGGCACTATTGGAATCAGCTCCAAGGTTTCTTATAAATTTAGGCATCCCCAAGGGTGCCTGGGTGGCTCAGTCGGCTAAGCATCCAACTCTTGGTTTCAGCTGAGGTCATGATCCCAGGGTCATGATATCAAGCCCCACATCGGGATCTATGCTCAGTGGGGTGACTGCTTAAGATTCTCTCCCTCTCCCACTCACTCTCTCTCTCTCTCAAATAAATAAATAAATCTTAAAAATAAAGTTATACATGCACATATCATGTGATCTGAAGATTTCAGTCCTATATATTTATCCAAAAGAAATAAAAACTTAATGTTTGCCGAATGTTTGTGTGAATATTTACAGCAGTTTTATTTATAGTACTAAATAAGTGGGAACAAGTCTGGTATCATTCAATGGGTTAATGGATAAACAATCTGTGCTACTTCTATAAATGAAGTACAACATAGCCATTTACAAAAAAAAAAAAAAAAAAGTTGTGGGGAATAGTGTAGTGCCGGAAAGTGAGGAAGTACTTGAACAACAACATAAAACAAGATGTAAATACGTTGAAAGGGCACAAAGCAGCACCTAATGGCCAAAAGTGAAACAATTTATACAACCAAATAAATCATAATACTGGATTATAATACAAAGAATAATATATATATGTTCTAGTCCATAATATAAAAATATTTAGTCCATGTTATAAAAATAACTAAGAATAAATTAATGGGAGAGAATGGACAGTTCTTCCTTCTAAAAGAAATCCAATTAATAAATGTAGAAGGAATGAAGGAAATAAAAAAATTCTCCATGAGAACATCATGGTAATGACTGCAGCATGCAAGATCTGCGAATGGATGCAAAAGTTAACGGACAAAACCTTAAGGAGAAAGAGTATATTTGCATAATTTCAGAGTATTTTCTACAACACAAATATTAATTACAAGGAAAAAACATAATAACTTTACATTAGAAGAATATGGCACATTGCCTAACCAATGGATGACATTTAACATCAGCAGAATATGATCCATCAATGTCGTGCACCTCCAGAAAGATGCACTTAGGCGCTTCACCTTTGTGGCGTTCTTTATGGGGATGCGTAGCCTCAGTCAAATTTCGAGAGGACACATGACAAACCCCAATTAAGAGACCTTTTATAAAATAAAATAATTGATCAGTGCTCTTTAGAAGTCTCAAGATTGTGAAAGAGAAGGAAAGACTGAGGAACTGTCACAGATCAGAAGAGACTAAGGAAACATGATGACTAGTTGAATTGAGGACCCTGAACAAGATCCGGGTGCAGGAAAAGAACATTCATGGAAGAGTTGGTGAGCTCCAAATAGGGTCTGTGGTTTTGTGCATTCTAAGGTACCAGTGTTAACTCCTTCGCTTTGGCAGCGGTGCTATGGTTCTGTAAGGTGTCGTCTTTAGGAAAGGCTGCATCACTATTGGAACACTCTCTACTACTTCTGTAACTCTTCTGGACATCTATTTTTTTCCCTTAATTTAAAAGGAGGTGGAAAGTGTTCAGAATCTTAAAATTGGTATTTTCTTCTCTAGGGATCTCTTCAAAATAAATAGCCTAAAAGATTATGACCTAGAAGGCGAGTTGTTAGAAAATACGACAGGTGTGCGGTCAACCACATAACAAGGCAGCTCACAAAGAGGCCATCGGAACCAAGAGAAAAGGTAAGGGAAAAATGTGAGAGACATCACTACAGTTCACGGTGCCGAACAAAAGGAAGGGTCTCATCTTCACCAAGATTCTGGCCAGGATTTCATAAAGCTTTATTATTTTGTACATCAGCCAGCAGCCTTTAACAGGGCAATATACAATTAGGTTAGAGTTGGTTTTGTAAATAAACCAACAAAAGGTCCTGAGAAGAAAGTAGAAGTAGAAGAAGTTCTCAAAAACAAAGCCTCTGTGGGAAGGGCATCACAGATCCAAGCAGAAAAGGGACAATCCCCTTTGAGAATGAGCATATCCGGTCATGGGTTCTGGAGTTGCCCATTAGGCCACAAATCTTAGCATTTGTCCTCACTGTTCTTCAGACGTGACATATTTGCTTTCCTTTTATAGATTTGCCAAGTGCAAAGATATGTGTTCTAATATATCACTAGTTTCTTAGATTAAACTATGAAGAAGCATGTCAAAACAGGAAGGCCATCCAGAACAACAAACACGAGCTCTACCTTGCATATTGGTGCTAACATCTCCTGATCTTGTCCGTTTGAGGCCGCTGTTTCCATTCCTGGCTGAGAAAGTGCAGCCAGAAGAGGATACTCTGAAAATGATCTTGAGATCATGAAATTTGCCTATCTCTTTCTTAATCTGACTACCTGGATTTTAGGCTGTTCTGTTAGTGGGAGGAGGGGCAGAAAGATTTACTATTTAAAGGAATCAGTAGTTTACTCTTCACACTTGTAGGAGTATAAGAGAGAACTTGGATTGGTGGACCCACTTCTGCCATCACCAAAGGAACCAGGCTCATCTTGTCCCAGCCCATCCCTCCCTTTCCCTCTTGCTGCAGGGCTTGGGTCACCAGAGACCACTGTCTACATTGCTGAAGCCTTGGAGTGCTACTCAAATTTGCAAGATGTAGACTTAGTAATCTGTGAAAGGAAAGGGGAAAGAACCTAAGGAAATGGGGTTTTACTCTGGGAGCAGTGACATTTTTCTCATAGATGGAGGTAAAGATTCAGAACAAGAGGTGAATGTAAAAGGCACATGAACTTCAAGTAAGAGGAGCTAGATTAGGAATCAAAGGGCATTCTCAGATGAACCCCTCTTATGAGAGTCCATTGCCTTCAAGTGTCTTTTTCCTTGATGTTCAAAAAAAGTTCATATTAGAGCCTTAGTTTTCCTTTTTTCTTTATTGCAAACCTCTTTAATCCTTTTCATATTATCTTAAGCTCTCTGTGGAGAGGGACTCTGACTAATTAACTAGATTATAAATTTTTAGGTGAGGAACACTGTCCATGATGCTCAAAAAAGAAAGGTGCAAGAGATTCAGAAAGAGGTCTTCTGCTGACATAGGAAGCCACTGGCTGTGTCCTCTTGAAGGGGAAGAGAGAGGACTTGGTGGTCTCTCTGTTCCACTTGTTCTTCATGCTTTGTTGACACATTTCACAACGTTTAGAGAGAGGTTTATGCAGGGTTATTTCTCTGGTTACAAAGAGCCAGTCCTAAAAGGGAATTTGGGACTTGGCATCCTAGGTATTTGGAAGGATCCATGCTTTTGAGTATTTCTATATACGTGTGTGTTAAATGTTTGCATCATTGTCCTCTGAACATTTCTGGAGACCACCAAAGCCATAAAGAGCTTCTAAGGATGTGAAGTGAGGTTGGAGGGGAATGTACATATGTGTGCTTCTGTTATATACTTCTGTGTGTGTGTGTATTTGTTTTCAACCATGTCTCTCTGTATATTAATCCTAGGTGACATAAATTTTACTTCAACATTTGAGAAAATGGATGCAGGATAGATTGTGATAAGTGGGTTGACCTCTAATTAATTCAGTTCTAAGTTACAGAATATTCAAATGGTCTTGCTCCTCGTGGGAAAGTGAGGGAATTACAGCAAGTTGAGAATTCTATAAAAATTGATTCTGATGTGTGTGTCTTATTTTCCTAAATTCACACAGATTATGAGGGCCAAGGCTGCACCTTATATACTTCTTTTATATTTTCTTTTTTTTTTTTAAAGATTTTTTTTTATTTATTTATTTGAGAGAGAGAGAATGAGAGACAGAGAGCACGAGAGGGAAGAGGGTCAGAGGGAGAAGCAGACTCCCTGCCGAGCAGGGAGCCCGATGCGGGACTCGATCCCGGGACTCCAGGATCATGACCTGAGCCGAAGGCAGTCGCTTAACCAACTGAGCCACCCAGACGCCCTCTTTTATATTTTCTTTCCGCCACAATACTAAGCATGTAATAAGCCCATATTTAATTAATTAATAATGAGTTAATAATAGAGAAGTATTATATAAATTAAAAACTCAGATATTCAATATGTTGCCAATGATGGATGAAGGTTTTAAAAGAGCATGGAGAATATTTCTTAGAAAATCCGGGTTTACGACTAATTGGATGCATAAATTTGTTGTGTTTAAAATTGAAATTGGGCTAATAAAATTAGTGCAATTCATGTTCAGCTTGGTCCCAAAATTTGCATTATCTGATAAGCAATAGAAAATGTGAAGGCTAAGTTAAATATGAAGATAAAGTAGAGATTTATAATTTAATTTTAATAGGGGAGTCAATAGTGTCTGAAGAAACCTAGACTATTACTTATTTCCTAGAACAGGATCCTCACTGAGCCTGGTGGTCCTCATGAATCAGAGCCTTGTGTCTAGAGACACATGGCTTGCATTTGAATTTCAGATCTACTAGCTCTATGACCCTAAGCGAGTTTCCTAAGCTCTCTGTGCTTCAGTTTACACTCCACAAATGGGGATAATGACAGAAGCTACCTCTCAGTCTACTTGTGAGGATCTATGGGTTGATTAATGGATTAATACATGCACATACTAAGTGTGTAGAGATGGCCTGGCACACATTAATTGATCAAAAATGTTATTTGTGAGCATGAAGTTTATGCTCATTTCCTGTTGCTCTTATAACAAATCCTCAAAGTTAGAGGCTTAAAACAAGACCATTTTATTATCTGACTATATAACCTTAATATCTTACAATATTACCTTTTTATCTATCAGTAGGCTTCAAGTTTGATACAGGTCTTACTGGGCTAAAATTAAGATATGGTAAGACTGTGTTCCTTTCTGTAGGCTCTGGAGGAGGATCTGTTTCTCTGCTCATTTGTTTTGTTGTCAGAATTCCCTTCCTTGTGGTTGTTGGATCATTCTCTGAGTTTGTTGGCTAGGAACAAAGGCCATTTCCAGTTTCTGCCTTGTTACTTGGCTCATCTTCCTCCATCTTCAAAGTTGATACAGGCAGATGAAGTCCTTGTCCTGTCCCAATTCCTTACCTTCCTCATATGGTTGTGTATCCCAGCCAGGAAAGGATCTTCATGGGATTGATGACACTGAGCCCACCCAGATAATCCAGGATTATCTTCCCACCTCAGAATCCTAACCCTTAATTGCACCTGCAAAGTTCCCTTTGTCATTTAAGGTGACAGTCACAAGTTCTGGGGACTGCTGTATGGAAATCCTTCCAGCCTGGAGGGGCTGTTACTTGTCTTACTGTGCTGGTGATGGCCTTGCAATTGAGGGCAAGATTGCAGAGTCAGAAATCACTGCATTGGTCAGGTGATCAGCAGGGGATTTTCTAGTTTCTTGTATGTTTTTCAAAGTGGGAAGGAGGAAGTGACAACCTACCCTGGAATCTCTGTCTGTGGGAGTGTTTATAAAATGCTCTGCCAGAACTTTTTTTTGGTGAGATAACAGGCATGAAATGAAAAAAAATATATGTATAGGAAGGCTCATGGCTTTTTGTCAAATAAGGCTGATACATAAAGCACGTTCAATCTGATTTTTTTAAAGATTACTCATTTATTTGAGGGAGAGAGAGAAAGAGCAGAACTAGTGAGAGAGAACACAATTAGAGGGGAGGGGCAGAGGGAGAGGGAGAAGCAGGCTTTCTGCGGAGCAGGGAGCCCGATGCGGGGCTCGATCCCGGGACTCCAGGATCATGACCTGAGCCGAAGGCAGACGCTTGACTGATTTAGCCACCCAGGTACGCCTCAATCTGATTTTTTAATGGAAGATTATTTACCACCCTTAATATGCTAACGTTCATTGTGACTTTCCAAAAAGGATGGATAGTGTTTCCTAATCTTATTTGACTATGGAAATTTTATTTTTATTTATTTCTTGAGGGCCTCTGAATGACCTGTGGAAGTGATGGTCCAGGCACATGTCACTGTAGCAATGTTCTCAGCGAGCCGTGTGGACAAAGTCTCTCCTTGCTTAGGAAGCAGATCTGCAAGGAGACTCTACTCTGGCCATATTTAAATGTTGTCTTATGTATAACATCCTCTTTGGAGCTTGTTTTTCTTTCACAAGATAGAAAACATTGTACCCTACTTAGTGTATTTGGAAGCTTTTGTGCTAGTGGACATAGCCAATGCCTTCTGTCATTGGTAAAATATTAATAATTGTCATCAATATTGTTGAATTTGTGCTAGGCACTGTGTTAAGGACTTCATGAGTATTATTTCATTTCATCCTCATGACAACACTTGTGAGGTAGGTACAGTGATTATGAAGAAAGTGAAACTTGAGCAAAGTTAATACAGTAACTATTAGGTTTGGAAATCTAACCTGGGCTATGTTATTTCACGGCACGTCCTCCCTTTTTCTGTTGCCGTGCTGCTATGCATATGGTTACAAATATGGAGCCTGATGCTACCGTAGATTTAAGGGTGGTCTTTATTTGGAAGTGGATAGCGGGGACTAAGGGACAATCTGAGGGTCAGGTGTGCATGTCTAGATGTGCCCTAGGGGTGACAGTCATTGTTTCTCTGCACAAGTCCTTTTCCTGAGAAACTGCCTCACTCCCCAAAGCCTCAGCTGACTTCCTTACACAACTCTTGTCTCCCTCTACTCTGACCCCACTTAAATAATTGTACCAGATAGAGAATCTGGACTCCAAAATAACCAATCTACGAACGAGCCTGAGCCCATGAGATCATAGCTTGAGACTCTGAATTGAGTCACTGGGAACTGAGCTACATGAAAGTGTCACAGAAAAAGGATCTAGTGTGAGGACCCATACAGAGCAGAGAGGTGGGTGCCCCCTGGAAAGGGCATTTGAAGTAGGTTTCTTCTACAAAACTGAAGAGACTGGAAAAGACAGATACAAAAGAGAATAAGAATTTCTACAGGGCTGGAGAGTGAGAACGTACAGTCTTTATGAAAGACTAAGAGTCCCTGTCGATTGGGAATTCTGCCAGTTGGTGAGAAGTGCCTGGTCACTGGGGAGGGTGATTCATCGAGCTGCCACTGCTGGATTAAAATATCCTGCAAAGTCTTCAAAATTCCCTTTGTGATATTTTTATGTCTGCTGAGCAACCCTCTGATCTTCATTTGTTTCCCATAGAGGCCTAACAGGTGGCAAATGAGGGTGACAGGAATATTGCTCACAGTGAATCACTAAATCATCATTCTGATTGGTAAATCGGTTTCTCCTCAGGAAGGTCGGGAAGAATCATAAGGTTTGATCACCTTTAGGTGAACAAATGGTTAAGAACCCTGAACTCCTTGAGGAGATGAGTGGCCAGATCCAATTCACCACCTCAGAGGCCTGAGTTGACCACCGGACAGGCACTTGCTCATTCGTTCACTAATTAATTCAGCGAATATTTGGTGGGTGCTTCCCACATGCCAGGAACTGCTCTAGACGTTGGACACCATGTTGTCAATAAAGGAGAAGTGCACGTCAGCCTCAGAGAAAAAGGAAACACAGTGATTTGTAAAAGTAAAGAAGTAGATACATGGATAAACAAATAAATAGATAGGAAAAATATCAGTGATAAGTGCTATCAAGAAAATTAAAACAAGGTACTATTAGAAGGTAACAGGGTGGCAGTCTCCTGAGAGACAGAGCAGAGCTGGTGAAAATCATAACCTTGAGATACAGGATCAAATTTATTTCTGTCATTTACTAGTGTCCGACCTTAGGCAGTTTTCTTAGCCTCTCTGTGCCTTAGTTTCGTCCTCTGAAAGTGAGGTTGATAACCATAAGGTTGACTTGTAGTTTTGTTATTGATACTGAGTTTATGTACATAAAGCATTTAGCATAGTGCTAGGCTTGTGGTGTGGTGTGAAAGTGTTGGTTGTTACTGTTTTTCTTACTTTTATTTAAAGACATTTTGCTGAGATTCGAATGAGCAGAAGGGCCGACCATATGAATCATGCAGGACATTTCAAGCAGAGGAGAAAGCAGGTGCCAAGTCCCAAAGGCAGAGAAGCAGGTGGTCTTGTTAGGGATGGGCCTGCAGGCTGGTGTGGCTGGAGTGTGGGCGGGGATGGAGGAGTCTGAGGAGGAGTCCCATGTGTGGTAAGCCAGGCTGGGTCAGGAAGGGCCCCAAACAGTGGGTGGGACTTGCTTTGAAAACATTACACTTGTTTTGCTTGGAGACTGGAGAGAGGGTTATGGAGTAAGAGTAAGAGAAAAGAGACCAGTCAGGGTGCTATGTCAAAGCTAGGATGTATTACACCCACTTCAAAACCAACATGTGAAGGGACTTCACTAAGGAGCCCCTCTACCTATATGTGATGATGTAGTTAGCAGTGAAAAGGGAAAACAGAAACAGAATCTCTGGCCTCATGGAGCAACAATTACATTGTAAATCTTAACTTTGGGCGAGAAAACTTTCCCTTGGGTGTTCCCATCCCTTTTCCTAGGGCCCTTCCCAAAACAAATAAGTGATATTTCTGGGACACCCACAGCTATAACTTACATCTCTCTTAAAGATGCTTATAGCATATGGATGTCATTCATCTCATATGGAAGGATCTTTCATCATCCCTTCAATTTGTAGAATGCTGAGATATCAGTTCGGGATTTTGTCACACCAGTCACTGTGTTAATGTATCAAAATGCATGCATTTACATGTGGATCAAGAGTTGGCTAGGGGTGCCTGGGTGGCTCAGTTGGTTAGGTGTCCGACTCGTGATTTCGGCTCAGGTCATGGCCTCAGGGTCGTGAGATAGAACTCAGTGAGGAGCATGCTTAAGATTCTCTCTCCTCCCTCTGTCCCTCCCTGGCCCTGCTCGTGTGTGCATGTGTGCTCTCTCTCAAAAAGGGGGGGTTAGCTATGTGTATAAAATATGTCATTATTGGTAGAAGACAGGAATTGACAGACTTCCTACACTGTGGCTCTTCTGTCCTTCTTGTGCACTCTCGGTACAATTTACCTAGCTTAGTTTAGTTGGAAAAATTTCTAACTAAACAAGGTCAAATTGGCATAGATTTCTTTAGGTATGTTTAACAGATAGGTGATTTTGCCTTTTCTTTAAAGAATCAAACCTAGAACTTAGTCTCATTCTACTTACTATCTCTAAAATTGCTCCGACATCAAAAACCAGTTTTCAAAGTCGTGGGCTGTCTGCCTGATCTATTTACATCCCATCAACTGATAACTCAGCTCTCAAATTGTTCATTTAACTCTGGTGGTTTCCTTTCCACTTATACCAAAAAAAATTAAAATAAAAAAAGAGAAAGTGAGATGCTGATTCACTCTTTTTCCCTTTTAATAATAAATAATCAGTTAATAAAATAATTGTGTAATAGCCTACTTTTTTGTAACACTAATTATTTCTGGGGTTTATTTTTCTGCTCAGTGTAATTTTTCAAGATTTCCCAAAAGATTGCTTAAATATATTCCTATATATAAGAAGAGAATGTGTCTTAAATATACTTTCCCCTCCGGGGAGACAAGAGATCAACTAGAGAATGTTCAAACCTCCTCATCTGCCTGGACTCTCTTCTTCACACAGATCTTACAGGCTCTAAAATACACAATCAGATTTTAATTAATGTATTTATCTACCTTTTGAGGTTTTCTTTAAAAAGTAATTAGTGCTGTAAGTGCTAAGTCTTACTGACTTCACACTTGACCTTATTCTGACAAGCCAGGCATTACAGAGAAGACTTGCCTAGAGCCTGGAGCTGCATGAGTAACACTCAAAGAAAAAGAAGATCGTAAAATAAAGTGAAGAGAAGAGAAACACTTGCCCCTCTTTATCACAGCAATGGTTTGCATTTCCCCAAATGGCGGCCATCTTGCACCCACCCAACCTGTTCAGTGCACAGCGTTGAGCTGAGTTTCTTTGTTATTGAACAAGGATTCCAACGCACTCAGACGAAGTTTGGGTCATTACTCTGTTCTCTGTCATGAGCACTGCTCTCACTAAGATGTAGTTGATTCTTGAGAAAAAAGAATGAAACCAAAACCAAAACCTCGACATATGTTTTCACTATTCCGGGCAGCTGAGAAAACAAACAAATAAGCAGACAATCCAGGTAGAGTGGGCTGCATGTGAGCAGAAAGGCAATTGGATTCTATAAATATTTAAGTAAGAATTGCCCTCTGTGACTCACCAGCAGGAATGATCTAGGTGGACCCCTTCCACCTGCAGTAAATGCTGCTAAGAACAATGAGGGAAGCTCAGAAATGTTTTGATCAAATCATGCAAAACTCTGGGCAAACGCTTTGCCCTTAAGTGAAATCAACCCTGCAATCCATATGCTTTAAGCCTCTGTAGATTGTTTACTGCTGTCAGAGCAGATGGGTCTGAGGATGCAAATGCAGCTTCCTGTTTTAAGACAAGCAGGCCTGTGTGCACGTGCGCACACACGGACCCAGACACCAAGGCACCATATGGCGCTGCCTATTGACCTTTGCAACATCAAGCTACCAAAATATATATGCTTATTTTAGGTGTAAGACTCATCTGCTTGACTTCTAATGAGAACTATTACCACACTCAAAAGTCTGTTTTAACTTCTGGTTTGATCTGGAGCCCAGTTCTATGTGTTCCTTACAACCTGAATGTCCTCCATAGCCTGGAAACTTTCTCCCTAGAAGGCGCTCTGCTTACATCCAGAGAAGCAGTAAACTATGGCTCACTTCTGCTCTTTCTGCCATCCTTCTGAAGCACACGCACTCGCGGGATCACACCTTTGGATTCATACCAAACTCTAAGACGACTACAGTTGCAGGCATGATGTGCTGTCTCTCCGAGACCCAGGCAAAGAAGACTTCCTGACCCCTGGGGTAGAAACTTTATTGGGCTCGCGTAGCTGGGCTAAGCTAATATATTGATAATTTTCATGACATGGAGCCAGTGTGAATCTCAGAGTCAAAAGGAAAACGGAGGCTCGTGCCATTTTATCCATTTATTATAAATGGTTCTGGGACTTACCTTCAGTTATTCGGCAAATACAGAACATTTAACAAGAACTGGGAATAACGAAAGAGTGGAACCACTAACTTACTTGGCACTAGGAGGTGTCCACAGCTTACGGTGTGCGAGGACTCTGCCCGGTGCTCTATGACAGCGTGGTGGACAGGCACTGCGCTGGCCCCGGCTGGGCTTACCCTGGGTGGACACAGTGGTTCACATCAAGAAGCTCACAGTCTGAAGGAGCTGAGACTTATGCAGAAGTAACGGTGAGCCTGTGTGGGGATACAGGCACCGCATGAGCTCACCGCTGGAGGGAGTAGTAGGGCCACAGGGGGTACAAAGTGGGGGTGGCAGAGGCACGACCTGACCTGAGCTCCGAAGGACAGGCAGAGCCATAATGTGTCTCGGGAGGGGAACGGGCACGTTCAAATTCTAAATCTAGGACAGCACAGAAAATATTCTCATGTTAGTGGGAAGAGCAGACCGGGGTGAGGAAGCAGTGGGTGGGATGAACCGTCACTACTGGGTGCCTCCTCCCAGGACAAGGATAAGAACTAGGAATAACGAAAGAGTTATCGCCCTAGCCGGGCAATGTTCTCTGCCCTGGGGCACGACAGCAAACATAACAGGACACTTATATGCCATAGCGATGTGATGGGCAGCTGGTGAAATGGTCCCCAACGAGCCCTACCTCCTGGAGGTTCTCTACTTATGTAACCCCATCACTCTTGGGTGTGGACTGGACCTCGGGACTTGCTTCTAATGACAGAATGTGGCAAAAGTGACGGGATGTCACTTCAGGGATCATGTTATCAGGAGACGGTGATTCTCATCTCTCTCACTCCTCCCAGCTGTCATGGGGTGAGCTGCCCTACGGAAAGGTCCACGTGGCAGGGAACCGGCCAGTAAGAAACTGAGGCCAGCTGGCTGTGACTGAGCCTAGAAGTGGCTCCTCCCCCAGTCAACTTGACATGACTGCAGTCCTGGCCAAAAATTTGATTTCAGCCTTGTGAGGATCCCTGAGCCAGAGACAACCAAAACGATGTGTGATTTCCTACCCCCACAGAACCTATGATATAATACATGTTACACAGACATAAATAACTAGTGTAGTGGAAAATAATCTTTCTCTCTTTTTCCTATACATACCTATAATGACTTATACAGGATAAAGGGGCCAATTGGGAGCTGGGAGTCCCAGGGATCAGCTGGAGGAGGTGGTGTTGCCGTTTTGTATGGAGTGATGAAGGATGACCACTAAGATCATGAGATATTTGAGCCAAACCCTCTCCCAAGGAGGGAGAGGGAGTGGGCAGTGTGGATTGCTGGGGGACGATGAACTAGGTCAAGAAGTCCTCAGGTACTAATACCTTGGACAGCGGTGTGTGGGGTTTATTTGAGGAAAAGCAAGAGGCCAGTGTGGCTACTGGGCGGTAATGGCTGAAGAAGGGGTTGGTTATCTAGGAAGTCAGAGAACTAGTGGGGGCAATGAATATATAGGACTTTAGAGGATATGGGAAGGCCATTGGATTTAATACTAAGTAAACTGGAAAGCTTCTGAAGGGATTTAAGCAAAGGAATGACATACCTGAGTTACATTAAAATATATGTGTAACTGACTGCTTTATAAAATGCTCTATAGGAAGGCAAGGGAGGAAGCAAAGGTATTAGTCAGGAGGCCATTATAATAACCTTGGTGAGAAACCATGGGTGGTTCAGATCCAGGAGGTAGCAGGTGGTAGGGCGGGAAGAAAGTATATTTTGAAGGTGGAGAAGACGTGATTTATGGATGGATTAGATGTAGGTGGGAAAGAAAGACAAGAGTCAAGAAAGACTCCCAATACCCTGGCCTGAACATCTGTAAATGAAATTTCCATTTACTCTGTTGGAGAAGACTCTTTACAGAGGAGGATTTTTGAGGGGTGGGGAGAGTGCTGTGTAATCTGGAGTTGTTGTTTGTTTTGTTTTTAATCTATAAAGCTTGGGTTACTCCATACACATTCACGCAAAGATGGCAAATAAGCTCTGGGGAATCCGAGTCTGGAGGTCAGGGAATCCAGGCTGAAGTTCTACATTTAGGAACCATCAAGGTACAGATCACATTATGAGGCTAGTTATCATATCCTGCATAATTTTAAGAGGTGCCACTTTCTTTTCATTCCTCAGAACATTATTCGTATTGAATACTTTGAATACTGTGAGGACTAGGACATTGGAATGATGAAAGACAGTCACCCTGTATGAGAGTGGGTGATACAACTCAGGCATTAATGGTAGGAAAGAAGGGGAGAGGTCTGCAGACTGGACCCTGGGAAGCCTAACATTGGATCTTAGGGAGCAGAAGGGACCAGCAAGGGAGGCTCAAAAAAGGAGGCCAGCTATGCAAGTGGGACGTGTCTAGAGAGTCAGGGAAAGAAGTTCTGTCAAGAAGCATAGAATAAGCAACTGTGTGCAGTGCTGCTGCAAGATGAAATATGATTAGTATAATCACTGGACTGATTGATTGGACAATGTGGAGATCCTTGATGACTTGGTAAAAACTGGTCTGTAGAGTGGAGTAATGGTAACCTAATGGAGTTGATCCCATGAAACACAGGAAGACAGGAAGTGGAGGTCAGTGCACACAGCTCTTGTGTGGACTTCTGCAGTGAAGAGGGATGAAGAAATTGAGAGGTAGCTGCAGAGGGAATGAGGTCAAAGCTGTGTTTGTGGTGCACAGTTTCAACTTTTAAGACAGAAGAAGTAGCAGTATGTTTGTGTAACTGGTAGGAACACTCCGGTAGAGAGAGGAGAAAATCAGATGGGCAGGAGGAGACTCAAATTGTCAGAGTGATGGTCTTGCTTGTGGGACAGATGAAGTGCTGAACCCATCGCACAGACATGCTGGTAAATGTTGGATTAGAAAGCGGGGTGTTCATCCACAGGGATGCACAGTAGGGTCAATCCTGGCAGGTGGACAGGTGGTTCCGGGGAGCCCATGGGATTTCTCTTCTGGCTGTGACTATTTTCTCAGTGAAATAGAGAACAAGGTTCCTGAGAGTGAGGCTGGGGGAGGAAGGAGAAGCAGGAAGTGAGTGGAGACAGAAAGAGGTAGTTAATTGTCATCTCGGAGCGTGGAAAAGGGACTAGGCTACTGGCACCATTCCTCCATAGCACTGGGGGCCCGCCTGGTGTTCATCCAGTCTCATTCAGGGTCCACACATGCAGGGAGACCAGTCAACATAATTATGCGTTTTTCTGTAATGTTTCCTTTGTCCTGGAGCAAAGATAGATTAGGTGCAAAGTGGGATTTAATGAGGGGCTGGGCTTTTGCCAAGTGAATACAATAACACGGAGAGGAACAAGAGTTGGAATGTAAGCTGTCTAAGGGCAGAAACAAGGACAGGGGGATGAGGGATTGTAAAATAGTAGCATCGATGGACTTAGAAAAAGCAGAGGGGTCAAAACTTGTTGGGGTAGTGGTACTAGAAGGAGCAAGCAGGAGAGATAGAAGATGGTGGTTAGTGAGTGGGGCTCAGGCTGCAGAGCCAGGAAGCCCCTTCTTCATGAAGGAAGGATAGGACGAGCCACTGTGCCTGTAAGACTGATCGGATAGGTACATACACGACAAGAGGCAGAGGGATGTGTATGGACCATTACGATAGCAAATGACTGATTACAAAATGCTTGTTTAATTTGCATTGTTTTACACTTAACATCATCATCTGAGAATGAGTCTCCCTTAATGGTGATTCTTTGAAAAAGGCAAAGATAGATTTCTTTCCATCGTGCACCTGCAGCTGGTCTCTCCTGTCAGTTGTTCAAATATCATTTGCCAGCTGGTGATGAGACAAAGGAAATAGTACTGCCTGGGTGTATGATGACATCTTGTACCTGCAGGCTGTATGTTTGGCCAAAGCAGGAGATTTGCACGCACTCGGGACTCTGCGAAGGAAGAAGGGAGGGAGGGAAGGAGGGAGGGAGGGAGGAAGGAAAGAAGGAAGGAAGGAAGGACTGGAAGGAAGGAAGGACTGGAAGGAAGGGCTGGAGGAAGCAAAAGTGAAGCTAATGGGCATCGTTACCCTACTGTCCAGTACGGGCTTTGGAGAGCTGTGTAAGGCAAGCCATATAGGTAATGCCCATAGGAAAATACCATGGAAAGGAAGTGTGAAAGTCACCCTTTTATTGAATAGAAAAAAATGTATTTCACAAATGATTGTGCTGTGGTATAATTTATAACTTTACTTTCAATGTCAGCATTTGAGTATAATGTTAGAAAATCATAAAATGAGAAGAAAACTAACATAACTTCTCTCCCGATCTCTCACCCCATCGAGATAAAGGCATCCCTTGTTATCTGATCGCAAGAGCCCAGCAGTTTCAAATAGTGTTTTTGAGATAAGGTGGTTTGGAGGAAAAGGACTCCCTGTTTTTGTTACTGGCTCTCTGAAACTAAGGAAGTAAACACATGGGGGAAAGAACGTCTTCCTCAAGATCCAGACTTGCTCTTCCCAGATTCAGAACCATGCAGATTTAAAGAAAAGATGTTTTTATTACATAAGAGATAACCTTATTATAGGAAGTTCTGTTGATCCTTTCTCCTCCTATACTCCTTAAGAGATAATTGTATATTAAATGAGAGATATTTATATTTTCTTTGAAATGACCTAAGATTATTTTTTTACTCTCTGAATATTAATCAAAGTTAGGTCATTGAAAGCTCATCAGCAAAATTTTCTAACTTCTAATGGGATCTTGGGAAAGACTTTCACATATCTTTTTATTATTATTTGGCTTCTCTATGAAACAGTGGACATAAGATCAAAAGCTCTTTACTAGATGTGACCTAGCTCTCCAAGGCAACAATACATCAGGCTAGCCTCAGCGTGAAAGTTCCAAAGGACTGGAATAAAACTGAATTGTTGCTGTCCTACTCCTCAGAATAGTTGTGAAGAATTACAAATAAAAATCTCTGTCAAGAAAGTGTCAAAGAAGGCATGGAAGGAAGGAAGGAAGGAAGGAAAGAAGGAAGGAGGGAAGGGAGGGAGAAGAAGGAAGGAAGGAAGGAGGAAGGAAGGGAGAAGAAGGAAGGAAGGAGAAGGAAGGAAGGAAGGAAGGAAGGATGGACAGACTGGAAGACTTAAAAGCAAAGCTAGATGATTGAGGACATTTGTGACCCATTGATCAGGAAAGTCTTAGCACCCTGATTTTCAGTGTCTGCACTCGAAGACAGTAAAAGTGCTCCAGCTGCCAAATACTGTAGTCCCCTTGAGCTGTTCCAATCAACTGGAATATGTTTAATTATATTTCACTTATGTTTCCATAAGGAGGGAAATTCAAGAATTTTCTTTATCTCATATCAAACTCAAAGTTATTCTTTTTACCAAAAGGGACACAAAATAATTGCCCACCACCGAGTGTGAACATGAGGGAAATCTGATATAACATCGTGACGCTGCCTCTGTCATTGAGATTTGAATATGTAAAAGAAAACCATTTCCAGAGTAAGGAGTAATTAGCAGCAGATATTTTGCAGGATGTTTTGGGAGGAACAACTCTTAGGGCACATTAATAAGTAATCAAAGTTGAAAGGAACTTTGATTAACTCTAGGTGGTGACTGAGAATATCTGCAAACACTTCTTTGAACCCTGCTGATGGGGGAGAACAATCCGGGTGCAGTCAGCTTGGTCCAAAGGAGCACAGGGGAAGGACAGAAGTCAGTGGAATCTGAGCCCCCAGCTCAACTACCAGGATCGCCGTCAAGACGATGGCTGCCATCATAGCGAGGCTTACGGCTACTTAAGCACTTACTAAAAGTCAAGCACTATCACAATATTGTACATGTATTAACTATTTAAGGAAAAAGAGACCATAAGCTTCACGAGGAGAGAGACTAAACCTCATTCAGCTTCATAATCGAAGGCATCAAGTACAGGACTTGACATAGAGTAAGCACTCAATAAATGCTGTTGAACTCAACGGAAGAATAATCCAGGCTAGATTAAAGCTTGATTTATGCTGCCCAAGGGCTTTCACTGGTTCTTTAGTAAGGAAGAGCAGAATACTGGTGTTAGAATCTTAATACATGCTAGGTCTTCCTGGAAGACAAGCCCATTCCCTCTCCGAAAAGCATGGCCAGATGTGTCCCATGCTTGATTTCTTAAACTTGCAGCAATTCAGACTCCTCTGTTTTCATTCTTAAATGCCTCCTCAGTCATTTCCCCAAATGTTGACTTGTCCCAAGAGAGCTATATTGTCCCAGGCTCTACTCTCTGTTACATGGAAGACCCAGTGTGCATATGTGGGGGGTGCTTGGTAATATTCGGGGCATCAAATAGGGTGCTTAGAAGGCATTGCCTCAGTGGTGGAGAAAAATTGACCCTGGAATAAAGCTGTTGTGGTTTAGCTTGAGAACTCTTTTTAAATTTTTGTTTACATTCCAGTTACTTAATATATAGTGTAATATTGGTTTCAGGAGTAGAATTTAGTGATTCATCAGTCCATACAATACCCAGTGCTCATCACAACTAATGCACTCCTTAATGCCCATCCCTCATCTTTCCCATCTTCTACCCACCTCCTTCCATCCACCCTCAGTTTGTTCTCTATAGTTAAGAGTGTCTTATGGTTTGCTTCCCTCTCTAGGTATTTATGTAAAGGATACAAAATTACAGATTCAAAGGGATACATGCACCCCGATATTTATAGCAGCATTAAATAATAGCCAAACTATGGAAAGAGCCCAAGTGTCCCATCGACTGATGAATGGATAATGAAGAGGTGTTGTATATATATGCAATGGAATATTACGCAGCCATCAAAAAGAATGAAATCTTGCCATTTGCAACACCATGGCTAGAGCTAGAGAGTATTATGCTAAACAAAATAAGTCATTCGGAGAAAGACAAATACCAAATGATTTCACTCATATGTGGAATTTAAGAAGCAAAACAGATGAACATAGCCTGAGAACTCTTAAAAAAGAACTTGAAAAACCAAAGTTGCCATATAACTGCATTCCATAACAGAGCTCAAGAATATTTAAAGGAATACAAAAACTGTCTAGCATCAACAAAATAAAATTCACCATGTCTAGTATCCAAAAAAATTAACAGGCATGCAAAGGGAGAGAAAAATATTTAATAATGAGGAAATCAAAAAATGACACAGATCCACCTCATGCCTGTTAGAATGCCTATCATTAAAAAAAAAACCCCATAAAAACAAACAACCCCCCCAAAAAAACAAGAAATAACAGGTGTTGGTGGGGATGCAGAGAAAGGGGAACCCTCTTGGTCTGTTGGTGGAAACGCAAGCTGGTGCAGCCACTCTGGAAAACAGTATGGAGGGTCCTGAAAAAGTTAAAAATAGAGCTACCGTATGACCCAGCAAGTGCACTTCCGAGTATATACCTAAAGGAGACAAAACGTTATGTCTGAGAGAGAGCTGTACCCCTCACGTTCATAGCAGCATGATTTACAGCAGTCAGGACAGAGAAACAACGTAAGTGCTACTAATGTATGAATGGATAAACGGACCCCCCCAAACACACACACACACACACACACACACACACAATGGGCTATTACTCAGCCATAAAAAAGAAGGAAATCTTGCCATTTGTGACAACATGGATGGGCCTTGGGGGCATTATGCTGAGTGAAATAAGTCAGACAGAGAAAGACTAGTATGATTTCACTTATATGTGGAATCTTAAAAAAAAAAAAAAGCCTCATGGAAAAGAGAGATTAGATTTGTAGCTACCAGAGGTGGGAGTGGGGAGAAGGAGGATTGGAGGAAGGTGGTCAGAAGGTACAAACTTTCAGTTATAAGATCATTGAATACTGGGGACATAATGCTCTGCATGATGATTCTAGCTCACACAGCCCACATGGTACATTTGAAAGTTGTTGTGAGAGTAGATCGTGAGAGTTCTCATCACAAAGAAAATGGTTTTCTCTCTCTCTCTTTCTCTCTCTCTCTTTTTTTTTTGTATCTATGTGAGATTATGGGTGTTAAGTAAACTTATTGTGGTGATCACTTTACTCTAGATGTAAGTTAAGTCATTACGCTATACAACTTAAATTTACTCAGTGCTGGATGTCAATTTTAAAAAGGGCCAAAACATTCATGAATTTGAAGGCATAGCAATAGATATGATTCAGAGAAGCAAAAATACTTGAGAGAAAGAAAGAGAGAGAAAGAGGAAGGGAGGGAGGGAAAAAGGAAGGCAGAAGGAAAGAAGGGAGGGAGGGAGGAAGGAGGGAAGGAGGAAAGGAGGAAGGAAGGAGGAAGAAAGGAAGGAAGGGAGGGAGGAAGGGAAGAGGAAGGAAGGAAGGGAGGAGGAAGGAAGGAAGAAAGGAGGAAGGGAGGAAGGGAGGGAGGAGAGTGCGTCAATGAGCTGCAGAGCAACCTCAGTCTGACGTACATAGAGAGGGAGGCCAAGAAAAATACTTGAAGAAATAGTAGGGGAACATGTTATAAGTCTGATTCACCACAGAACCTCACAGATCCAAGGAGAGCAACGAAACTCAAGCACAAGAAAAATGAAACACATGTTAGACAAATTCCTCTCAGCCAGTGCTAAAGAGAAAATCTTGAAAGCAGCACGAGGAAGAAGATGCTTTGGAGAGCATCTGGGGGACGAGACACAGGAGGGCTTTACCCACAGAGCACGGCGGGGCTGGCCAGGCCATGCATCACGTGCCTAAAACCTGCGTGGCAGCTGGACAGTGCCCACCGGCAGCCAGAGCAGCAACATGCTGAAAGGGGAAGAAACATAAAACCCCACCACCCAAAATTCTTTACCCGGTGACCATATCTTAAAGAAACAAAAATGAAGGTAAAATGAAGACTGTTTCAGACGTCCAAAGGGGAAAGCATTTGTCACTAGCGGCCTTGCACTAGGAGAACTGTTAAGGGAGGAACTCGCAGCAGGAGGATGACAGCAGATAGGAATCCGGATCTTTGCAAGAAAGAGATGGGCACCAGAAAGAGCAGGTGTGTGAGTTATAACTGCTCTCCCATGGTGGGCATAGCTCCCTTCTGATACCACATCTGCAGTCATGGCAGGAAAGCGTAGGTCCCGATGCTATGCCTGGACATAAACACGCCCATGACACGTGGTACCAGAAGTTTCCGAGCAGTGGGAGAGGAACAAGGTTTTAAAATGTATGTGCCACAGCTGGCCTGGGAGTATGTTTTCCACCCGTCAGATGTATAAAATATAAGTGGAGGGTTCTGTTCCCTTCGACAAGTGCTCAAATGGAAATTTTGTACATTTAGTCCTATAACTGATGTAGCCATGTTTATAGCTACAAATGTAACATATTTTTTTTGTTTGTTTGTTAAGATTTTATTTATTTATTTGACAGAGATAGACACAGCGAGAGAGGGAACACAAGCAGGGGGAGTGGGAGAGGGAGAAGCAGGCTTCCTGCAGAGCAGAGAGCCCGATGCGGGGCTCGATCCCAGGACCCTGGGATCATGACCTGAGCCGGAGGCAGACGCTTAACGACTGAGCTACCCAGGCGCCCCCAAATGTAACATATTTTTATATGTGCAATTTCTGAGAAAGAATTTTATCATAATGGTGTTTGTAGGGCACAAACCTGTAGCAATTCTATGAATATCTAATATAACCTTGTGTGGATCTGCTAATTATATACATATCCCAACATTTCAAACTGCATCAGGATATCTGACAGGGTTTTTTTTTTTTTTTTTTCTGATGAAGTCTCGTACTTCTAGAAAAAAAGAGCCTTGCAAAAGCACCATCAATGCAGTTAAGCTGAGGAAGCAAGAGTTCTAGCAACAGAACTCCTACACATACCCACCAACAGATGATTGTATGCAGCAGAAGAGTAACTTGATTCAACGTTATGTAGTTCAGTACAACAGGGCGGCAATTTAAAGTGCTTTTGGATTACTCTTGTGCAGGCTTTAATTTCAGATTAATTTTCTAAATTATCAATAATTAAAAACAAATGACAGCCGTAGTGAGGAATAGCTGAATTATCTTTTTATTTTCTCTGTAGAAAACTACATTATGAGAGCTTCATCATAGGAAGAGAAGATCCAGTGTATTCAGCCAGAAACTGTAGGAAAGAAAGAGTATTCCAGAGGGTATTAGAAATTTAGTAATAAAATATTATGTTATTTTCTGGAATTTATGATACATTTGTCAGTTTTTAAAAATTGATAATTTGCTTTTATCTTATTTTCTAAGTGCACATTTATTTTTATATGCCATTTTGCATTTGTTATTTTGATTATATTTCTTAGGACTTGACTTTAATTGGATAATCTTTCAGCCCCACAAAACCTGTATCTCTACAGCACAGCCCCAGTAGGCATTAAACTTTGGTGTGCTATCTCCCTGTATGTATTTTAAAATGTAGCTCTTACGTTAGACACTTTTTTTTTTTTAAAGATTTTATTTATTTATTTGACAGAGAGAGACACAGCGAGAGAGCGAGCACAAGCAGGGGGAGTGGAGAGGGAGAAGCAGGGTTCCCGCCGAGCAGGGAGCCCGATGTGGGGCTCGATCCCAGGACCCTGGGATCACGACCTGAGCCGAAGGCAGACGCTTAACGACTGAGCCACCCAGGCGCCCCCGTTAGACACCTTTTTTTTTTTTTAAAGATTTTATTTATTTATTTGAGAGAGAGAATGAGAGAGAGCACATGAGAAGGGGGAGGATCAGAGGGAGAAGCAGACCCCCTGCTGAGCAGGGAGCCCGACGTGGGACTCGATCCCGGGACTCCAGGATCATGACCTGAGCCGAAGGCAGTCGCTTAACCAACTGAGCCACCCAGGCGCCCTCCCCGTTAGACACTTTTGATGGAGGTTTTATTGTCTCTCTTCCTCAGGTAATTATATTGGGGATAGTATAGTATAATCTATCCAAAAGGAAGAATTATTTGTTAGAGAAAGGAAGATGAATTAACAAGAGATCCTGGGTCTTATCAAACTGAATGGTGATTATTGGATGAACGGATCATACACAAAGAAATTTAACATTTGCATACTCGGGAGTGAAAGCAAAACTCTGTGATTCAAAGTCTATTTTTATTTTCCTGCCAGCCATGATCATGCTTTCCTCGGATAATGCAGGTGTCTTCTGGAGCTCTGGGTCCTTTGGAAAGGTAGGTTTTCTCCAACCGTCCTTCCCTCCCGTACCTACGATTTCTCTGCCTCGAGAGATTTATCCTTATGCCAATAGTCTCCATTTATCTCTGATTAGTCAGGTAAAATCCTGCCTCTCTCCACATTTCCACAAAATGTTCATTCATCCTGTAACTTTAATGAACCACCTTGGGAGAAGCTGGGACATTGACCAGCTGTAATTCTAGTCCCATCTTTCACCTGAGTATAGATAAATGGAACTTTTTTGACAGGTTCCAGATAGAAACATAGCTCCATGAAAAACTGATGAACCTGATGGTCCCAATGTCTTAGTGTGAAAGATTACTTTTGTCCATTATACCGGACATGGTGGGAGGAAATTTGCTTCTGTTTCGCCCAGGGACATTGCTCTGGAATTACAAATTCTCAGATGCCCATCCTTGAGCCACCAGGGAGGTAGCCCCAAATGCTCATAAAAGATTCTCTTATCTATTCCTAAGCTTGTACAAGTCTTCACTGTGTTGATTTCCTGGTTAAGTCAGTAACTTATCAGGTAAGTAAAATGATCTACCACCAGATAATGAATGGGAGCAGAATTTACCATCCCTTTAAGTTAGTGAAGGTCGAACAGAAGCAGGGCCTGGTTGGCTTATTCCACAGTTCAGAGGAATGGAAGGTTTTCTTCCTTCTGTGGGGTCCAGAGGAGAAGCAGTGCTTTGGAAAGATGACTGGGTGGGAGATTATAAATTTCCTGCTGAGCTTTGAAGTTCGATCTCCTTTAAAAAAAAGCTTAAATTTGTTGGTGATACTTTTCCACCTTCCAGAAACCTATAATAGATACTCTAAGATGATCACTTTGATCTAGTCTTTCTGTGTGTAGAAATGTTATGTGCGGAGACGCTTGTGATTGACATCACATAGGAAAGGGGTATAATAGGACTTGTCTGGGGATTGCTGCTCCCTTCAAAGTTAGGACAGGCCTAGGCCCCTCAAGTCATGAAATGTTTGCTATTTCTGAGCCAAACTAATACTTTACTGAGTGCCATTTCTAATCTTAAACACTTTTTTTTTTATTTGTCTCAGAGGTAGAATTTTGTGATTCATTAGTTGCATGTAACACCCAGTGCTCATTACATCTACTTATTTTTTTAGGGA
Organism: Leptonychotes weddellii; assembly: GCF_054177405.1. Taxonomy (NCBI): domain Eukaryota; kingdom Metazoa; phylum Chordata; class Mammalia; order Carnivora; family Phocidae; genus Leptonychotes; species Leptonychotes weddellii. The sequence goes on along the minus strand of NC_138379.1, from coordinate 93,154,983 downwards.
GACAGAGAACTTAAGTGGGAGGGGCTGAGGGAGAGAGGGAGAGCATCCGAAACAGACTCCGCACTGAGCGCGGAGCCCCAAAAGGGGCTTGAACTCGTGACCCTGAGATCATGACCTGAGCCAAAAGCAAGTCAGAGGCGTAACCAACTGCACCCCCAGGCGCCCCTTGAACACGTTCTGATGAGCCGGTTACAAAGCCCAAAGGAGACACATCTTGTGTGACGGGTAGGTTCGTGCCTGCATTTCCCAGGAACACACAGGTACAGAAGAGAATACTTATAATCACTTCTTCTACCAGATACGAGTTCTGAGGCTGCTGCTCAATACTCTTACCCTGTGTTGTTTGAAAGGAACACCTTGGTTTGTTTGGACATTCATTTGTAGTTAAAGAGACGACATTTATATTTCATTTATTTGGAGCTAGGGATTTCTGTAGGTGGCATACGACTGCATGGATGGGTCTGTTCATTATTTATGTAAGTGAATCATTTCTCCTGCTGCCCATTGCTAACTGAACGTAATTTGGAGAATGAAGCAACCTTTGGGCAGGTTAAAATAGAACCAGAAAACAGTTCTCTTGTGGTTCACACGGGCTTCTTGCTCGTCTCTTAGTGGGTCTCTTTATTTAGGATGACTGTGAACCAACATCGGATAATGTTTACTATGTACTCCACCCTCTCCCTGCTCCCATCCCAGCCTACATAGACTGAATGGCTATTGGAGAATTTGACACCCGGGAGAACTACTACTTTCCGACTATGATGTGTACAGGGGATTTTTAAAAATGGAGAAAAGTCTAGTTTATGCAAAAATTGCTTCACCATCTGCTTGCCCTTGTGCCTGAAATTACTGCAATGGGTATTACATAAATGGTAAGACTTTGAATGTGTATTTATTTCTAAGCAAAATATCCATCACTGACCCAACAGTTTACCCATTTAGCCAGCAGAAACCAGAACGATTCCATACTTTTATACCTAGTGTCTTAACTCAGTATAAAGAAGGAGTTTAGAACAGGTGCTTTGCTTTTAAAAGGTCGTGATTTAATCTACAGACCTAACCTTGTATACACTTGTGCTTTCTCATATGATGAAATCCCTTTCTATCAGTTCCTCCTGACTTTGGCTTTGATTACTCAACTCCATGTGACTTTGGATCTTGCCTTGACTCATTTTTGTCTAAATATCAGTAATTTCCTCTGCCCCAAAAGTCAATTCTCCAAGAACATTTTAACTTGTTTTCTGGCCTTGATTTTGATGATTTGGCTCTCTTTTCTATAATATCAGAGATTAAAAAAACCAAAAAAAACAAAAAACTGTAGCTAGGACAGCTTCCTCCTCTGACACCTGGAGTTTTGCAAGTTTGCGGATGCCATGAGAAATGGAGAGAGAGATTTTAATTCAGAAGACGTCAGGGGGAAATGAATGGCTTGGAGAACACTAGTAGTATGTCAACAGAGGAAGATCGTTCATCCTTGGGAGAAGGTAGGAATCCAGAATACATTTTGTCAGTTTGGTTATTGCCAGGTAGAGACCTAGCCCTAAGTGGGTACTGACCCTGTGGAGTCCAGACTCCCCCATGTGCTAAGCCCAGGCTTGGAGGATTTCTACAGGGTTTGCCAGATGTTTCCAAGTAGGTGAGACCTACCAGTAAATCTCGCAACTCTGCCCCAACTGCTTGTAAGGGAGTCACCCACAGTGTTTGTCTCTTTTTAATTTGCTTGGAGACCCTAACCTCCCTAAAGCTGTCCCCCTCACTGGTGGTCTCTGGGCTTTGGGAGCCTCTGAGCTTCTCCACAGTCCGCATAGTTTTGAAGCAAGAATAAGAGCCTTCCTTGCTCCTTCTTCCTCTCAGCCCAAGTATCTTCCCTTTTGTGAGAATCTTGACCTGTTGTTGGGTATAGATCAGGACTTCCTCCTCTTTGTCAAGGTTCGTATGTGTCTCTAGCCACATTGTAGTTATTCCTTGCTTACCTGTGTGCCCCAGGTCTACCACACCATCGGAAATGAGTGCTGTATTCATTTCCAAAGCCTTCCTGACCCAGGGCCTGGTGAATAATAGGTCCTTAAGAATACTTATCGAGTGAATTGACTCTAACAATCTTTTGGACTTGCGTAACATGTTTTCCAAAGCTTCTAAGGTAAACATTTAACTTATTTAATAATATTGCTATTCTTTAGAGGTGGCGTATGTATAAAAATGTGGAAGTCACTGAAAGTGGTCTCAAAAAACATTTTATTTCCTGTTTCCTGTTTGTGATTTGGTTTCGCAGTATCGTTTCTTTGTTGTTCCTTTTCATTGCAGAAAAAGCTAGGAAAACGAGGCTCCTAGAATCACATCTTTATCTTTTGGAATTATTCAATGGAATATTCTGGAAAAAAGCCTTATGGCTACATTATACTTTTTCAGCTATAATCATACTTACTCAATCTGTGGTAGTTATATAAAAAAAAAAAAAAATGATTGGCACAGATAAGAGCATTTCCTATCTACTTCCACAACTGAATTTCCTGATTTTTATCTGACAAGATGTGTTATGTTGACAAGGTTTAGAATAAAACCTGTTATCCATTGCTCACTTTTCCCAGTATATTCCTCTTGTGGTACATAAGTCTTCTTGCTCTGGGTTTCTTCACACTTGAACTTGGAGAGTGCAATGGATGTCTGAAGTCTAGTTATACTACCAGAGATTGACTAAACAAAATAAGGATCCTGAGCAGCTGCCTGAACTTGCACTCTTTCCAAGGGCAAATTCTTCTAAGTTATTGTATTGATTTAATTTGCATTCAAATTGCTCAGAATTTTGGCGGTGTGTTTTCACTTGAATGATTTGCTATCAAGTGGAGAATGAATACATGACATTCAGCTCAAGTGTGGAGCTGAATTTTAAAATATTTACTGATTTTAATAGAACCATATTAATACCATAACAAAGGATAAACTATTGCAGCAAACGGTGGGTTAGCATTATTTCTTAAAGAAATCCTAGAAGGAGGCATTGATTGTGAATTATCTTAATGAATTTGGTTTTACTTAGCATAAACATGCATGTTACAGTTTTGTTAATTTTATGTTGTTGAGTTTAAATTATTAATTTTTCATTTTACTGAAATTATAATTTAAATCCGTAGTTCCTTTTGATGCCTGTTAACCACAGGATGCAATAACTATCATTTAAATGTTCATTTTATAATCTGTGATGTATATTTAATGTGTGATATGTTTATTATTCTAACCATCTGACTGCTTAAAATACAAATAGAAAAAAAACCTTTCATTGCGTGTTTTGGCATTCTTGTCAGTAGTTAAACCTGCCTTGGGACCTACTGAAAATTTTAATAGTCAGTAATATTTGCACTGTCATCTGTCACCACATGGTGTCAAATCCTGTCCATGTAGCGATTGCTCTTGGCTTTTCTGGGTTAAGAGAATACTAGTGTTTCCTAGAGCAAATACACTGAGACTGCATGTAGATCCCGTTGGACTATATTCAGGCTAAGGTGAACTTTGTCTATAGTGATATATGTGTCTATAAGTGAAATGGAAAATGGGTTTGTCTTTTCAGGAACTTACTCCTTTTTGCTAGTGTTGAGGCAATATACTGGAGAAGAAAAATGTCTCTATTTTATGGGGTGGCAGATGGCAAGTGCTATTTAACAGGTGCTCAAATATTTTATAAATAAATAAAAGGAGGAAACAGGAATAAATGAAGTCAGCAGAGACACACAGTGGAAATACACCGGGCTCCTGACCCCACGGTAGAGAGACGGAAATTAAACTCTTCTTGTTTCTTCTTCAAGGTAAAAGACAAGAAATGAGCACATTAAGTTGTTAGCAGTTAAACGGAATAAATAAAATCACAACAATAAGTATTGTGTATTTGGAACCTACAGTGTACCTAGAATTACATATTTAATCCTCAAAGACCTCTTGGTAGAAGCTACTGATGTTGCCATTTTGATGAATTTGGGAAGGCTTTGGTGATTTTTCTCTATGCTGCATTTTAATTAAGCCCGGAATCACAAACAAGTCTGTCATACAGCCCCACTCATAGAACATTGCTTCCTCCTTCATACAACACTTGAGCCAATATTTATGATTTAATTGGTTAGTTATAACTAACATACTCCTAAGAGAATGCTGCTTTTGAGTTGCTCCATTTCCTGATTCCTTTGACTGACTACTTCAGAATTAGAGGTAAATATGAACCATATATCTGCTCTGACATTGCTGAGGGAAAATGGACTAAGCAGTTACTGAGGGAAACCATGGCACATCAGAGAAGTGTCAAGAAATGACGATGCAGAGTGCATGGGGGGACATTGTGGGCGTCAGGGCTTACAGAAACATAAGCATTGAATTATAACTTGGTAACTTGGCAGAGCATTTTGCATCCTAGATGTTTGTACATTGAACTCAGTCTTTCTAGAATTAAAAACAAAACAAAACAAACAAAAACAAACCAAAAAGCCTTAAGGAATGCAAGGTTAATTTTGTTATTTTATGAATTCGTTAAAATTCTCAGACCTATAACATAAATTCTATTCCTGAAATAGTTCTCAAATCATTAAGCAACTTGGCTTAGTTGAAAAAATATCTTCCTTTTCTAATGAGTATCTATACAATAAGAAGATAATTACAAACATTGGATAAAGTCCATTAAACTTAAAGAAGCCTTGTGGAGAGCTGGGAGCCACTGAAAGAGACTCTAGAAAGGCATGAGAGTGACCACAGGATGTGGGGGCATATGGTGGGCTATGGCATTACTGAAAGTCCTGGGTGGGTTATGGATTTTTCTGGGAAGTAGCAAGCTATGTTTAGGTGTGATTACAGATTATTGAACTTTGTCCATGTGACTAGTTTAATTTTTACAAAATATTGTTCTCAAAATATCACATAGAAGATGTGACTTGTGTATCCAGAGATTTTATTTGCTTTTTGTTTGCAGGAGTAATATATGTCAAGAACGAAGCCACTCAGATGATGGAAGGGTGGAGCAGGGATTGAAGATTCAGGATGAATTAAAGAGGTTAGTCAAGAACCTTCTCTGTTGGGAAAAGTGAGTTTTTACTGTAAATCGTCTCCATCTCCTTAATACAAGACACCTTTCATTACTTCCTGGCTAGACTAATTGTTTTCCAAGCTGAAGTGATTTTCTGAAGAACACCTCTGATCAAGAAATCCTTTGTTCAAGAAGCTTCAATGGTTTCCATTGTATATTGAACAAAGGTACGGAGGAGGAAATAGATTTATTGAATTTCTAGACACTTAATGTAATCTCATTTAACCTTAAGCAAAACTCTATGAAGTAGGTAAGATTGTATAGAGGAGAAAAGAAAAAAAAAAGGAAAGCAAGCTGCCAGGAACCTCTGGGAAGGAGATACTCATGTATCTTGCTCATGTCTCCAGGATCCACTAATGTCTGGGAGACTTTCCAGACATTATCTGTTGAATGAATGAATTTTACAGGACTGCTTTTATACTCTTTACATTGGTCTATACTCTGTTTTGTGAATTTCATATCCCCATGTAACAGTCATTTACTTACTAGACCTACTATGTACGTGTCATACATTATATAAGCAAGATTGGGAAAATATTTGGCTGTTTTTTCCTAATGGACTTCTGAGGTCTAGCTCCACTAATACCTTACTGAAATTATACAGATGGAATTTTCTTCACCAATCTTTGATTTAGGTCAAAGAGTTTCAAGCCGTGTTTCCTGCACCATGTATGATTTCCTGTTTTGACTTAAAGGCATGTGTGAGGCAATCGGAATTCAGAATCCCTCCAGGTTTTATAGTTTTCCCTGTTCTTTAACAGTTGTTTTGCCTATAAATAATCCCATGATGATTATTGTAGCAATTCACACTTATTGAATCTTGACAAAATATTCAACTTAATTCATAAAGCAATAGCTACCTTTCTTTTTATACTCATTATAAGAATACACAAACACAAATTAGTATAAAAGGTTGTGCATATGGGGAAAAGAAAACACAGCTGACATGGGGTGAGCATACAAACGCACGCCTCACCTCTCCTTCTGCCTGTGGTGACTTTGTTGAGCTAGGACTAGGGCAGGCTCTGCGGTGACCCGGTCTGGATTTACCCCACACAGGGAACACCTCTACTTTCCAGACACCTTCATCACTGATGGAGTAGTAGTAAGGAATATTGCAATGGCCTTTGTACTGGTAGTAAGTAGTAAGGAAAGTGGTAGTAAGGATACTCTTTTAGTATAAAGAGTGAATTTAAAAATTGTGCTTTTTAAAATCGTGTAAGTAAAATGAATTATTGACGAAAAGTTGAAATTTCTCTGCAGAATTTACACCGCATCTCTAGTACCCAAATCTAATACAACCAGTTGTTTTCCTACCAGAGTTTGGGATTTTCCAGCAAGCAGATATGGGCACTGAGGAATGCAAATAGTGTTCTGGGTCAAGCAACGCATCTTGAAGCACCCATTCACTTATGAACAGGAAAGAATGTGAAATGAGTAACAAACAGTAATGTCTAGACACATGGGAACAGATTTTAGGGTTCTAATAAAACCCGGTTTGGGGCGCCTGGGTGGCTCAGTCGTTAAGCGTCTGCCTTCGGCTCAGGTCATGATCCCAGGGTCCTGGGATCAACCCCCGCACCGGGCTCTCTGATCAGCGGGAAGCCTGCTTCTCCCTCTCCCACTCCCCCTGCTTGGGTTCCCTCTCTCGCTGTGTCTCTCTCTGTCAAATAAATAAAAATCTTAAAACACACACACGCACACACAAAAACTGTGGTCCTGGGGCACCTGGGTGGCTCGGTCGTTAAGCGTCTGCCTTCGGCTCAGGTCATGATCCCAGGGTCCTGGGATCGAGCCCCGCATCGGGCTCTCTGCTCAGCGGGGAGTCTGCTTCTCCCTCTCCCGCTCCCCCTGCTTGTGTTCCTGCTCTCGGTGTTGTCTCTGTCAAATAAATAAATAAAATCTTTAAAAAAAAAACCCTCGGTTTTAGATATACTTAATCAAGTATGACAATGATGACAGTAATTATTATAATAATTGAGAGGCAGAATGGTGTATGGGTAAGAATAATAACTGAGAAATTAGAAGACTGAAATTTCTGTTGCAGACTTGTGGCTCTGTGACGGGCATGTAGCCCAGACCTCTGATAAGCCTCTGTGCGTGTATTTGCATACTGAGAGGGAACGGCTAGGCTCCTCTTAGTTGTACCACTGTGATTCTATGGGATCCATGGCAGACTCTATGCCCACTCTTGCAAGAAGCATACCTAACAACCTTTAGTTGTAAAAGCTTTTTTCTTTTTACAAAGACCACATTCCCTTCTTTCTTGGTTTTATATATTACCTCACCCTTATGCATTAATTAAAAAGAGATAGGAAATATGCTAGACACTTTCCTTCCCTTCATGAACATAATATATGCTCTACAGTAAGGAAGTTATGTGAAGACACACACACAAAAGCCAGATAAGGTAAGTATGAGGAGTGTTTGATAGATAGTCCTGATTCTAGAGCACTCAGAATTTAAACACAAACTGCCTGGCTTTATGCGAGGGGGTCAGAGAATGTGTGTATGAAAGTTTTAAGATCTGCTCAGAGGCTTGGAAGACAGGAAAGGATTTAAGATCCTGGGGGTAGGGGTGGAGAGTGGGGGGTACACTCGAAGTGGGGAAATAGCACACTTTAGAGATCTGTTTAAGGAAACAATCCTTAAATATTTTTCTCTGGCCATATTTCCTCCCTTCATTCCTCTACCTCTCAGCCCCTTTTGTCTTTTTAAATCTCACTTTTATCTTCAAAGCAAATTTATATATAATATTCTATTTAAAGCCTCACATAAGCCCTAGACCATGGCTTCCTGGAGTGTGTTTCCTCAAAAACTATTCCAACCCGTGACAATAGGCATACCATAGAAAAAACTAATCATTCTATTGTAAGGATTAGCTGTATACATAGTGAAATCACCAAAAAATTAGGGCAGTGGAACGGTTGCAGAAAATGACACTGAATCTTGAGCTAAAGTTTTTAAGAAATGAAGGACAGTTGTCCCTAGGGTTAGTAGATGACTCAGATAAGGAGCTTTAATTTCATGATAAAGGATTCAAAGTTGGAGTTTTTAGGAAGGATGGGAGGGGACACTTGCCATACTACAGGCCCAAGGGTAGAGAAGAAGAGTGGAGGCATTCTCTGGTCATGCCAGCTTAGAACAAGGGACACCTACCCCAATCCAGGTCCAGAGGTGAGAAGGGTATGGGAGAACAAACAGTCCATTTTTGAGAGCCCTCCAGAAAGCAGGATCATCAGTAACACACTAAGTTTAATTACTACGTTAAGGAGATTGAAATGTTAGAGAGAGGACTGGGTATGCAGGGGATCCTAGTGATGACTGACTAGAGGGGCCGAAGAAGGGGACTCTGGATCTCGACAAGTAGAAGCTTACGGGGTGAGTAGGAAGATGTGCCGAGTTATATGGATTTGGCCATATGAGTATTGATGGTTTGGATTTGCACACTTTTCTTAGTAATGGGAATGGACGCCCAGTTAGAGGGGAATGGGAAAGATTGAGAGGTGAGGAAAAGGAGACAGTGACCATGGCCCCCACCTGAAAAACAGAGAGAAGGGGCATTAGCTCAGAGGAAATGTGAGGTGTTACTGCTTTTTTTCAACTGGGAGTATGTTTATAGATGATACAAATTACCTTGAAGTAAAAGATAAATACCTTACATAGGAGAAGGAAAATGAAGTGACAAGAGAGAGGTTTTTGAGTGGATGAGAGAAGTTAGACTCCAAAGCTAAAGTGTATGGATTGGGCTTTGCCTGAAGGTGGCATACTCTATTTGAGTACTTTATACAGTTTTTATTTAATTCCAAGAAAAACTGAGTAATATTGGTATAATTATGATCCTCATTTCACAGATGAGGAAATTGAGTCATGAAAAGATTAAGTAAAAATGCACCCCGTGTCACATAACCAGTAAATAGTAGAGTGAGGATTCAAATCTGGGTTGGTTTGAATCCAGATCATGACTCTTCAATATGGCAACTATCGTTTGGTTAAAGGTCACAAGGAGAATGCCTATAAGAGTCAAAGCTGGGGCGCCTGGGGGGCTCAGTCGGTTAGGCGGCTGCCTTCGGCTCAGGTCACGGTCCCGGGGTCCTGGGATCGAGTCCTGCATCGGGCTCCCTGCTCGGCGGAGAGTCTGCTTCTCCCTCTCCCACTCCCCCTGCTTGTGTCCCCTCTCTCGCTGTGTCTCTCTCTGTAAATAAATAAATAAAATCTTTAAAAAAAGGGGGGGGCGCCTGGGGGGCTCAGTCAGTTAGGCGGCTGCCTTCGGCTCAGGTCATGATCCCAGGGTCCTGGGATCGAGCCCCGCATCGGGCTCCCTGCTCAGCGGAGAGTCTGCTTCTCCCTCTCCCTGTGCCTGCCTCTCTGCCTACTTGTGCTCTCTCTCTCTCTCTGTCAAATAAAAAAAAAAAAAAAAAGTCAAAGCTATGCTGACAAATTTGTAAATGGCTATGATAATGACTAATATTATTAACATTTTTGTAAAAATCTCATTTTGCCTCTAATCTATTCAGTTGTTTTATTCAACATGTTATTATACTACTAATAGAACAACTAATCAACATATAAGTATACCCATCCTGATAGAATATGGCATTCTGTGAAAGCACAGGTTGCTTCTAAAATCAGTGTAATTGATTCTCTAGAGAAGAAGCTGAACTAAGGGAAAACGAAAATTCCTAAACTGGATTAGAGACCATGCTGTGGGTTCCTCAAGAGTCCTATGGCCTTTTTCTTCTGGGAGGAGGTAGAGGGTGTACATAGAGAGAGAATGCTGTTCTTTCAACCAGTTCAAACTTAAATATGCCTTGCCTTACTACTGTAGCTACAAATATTTTCATAATTCTACAGTTTAATTACTTACAAATTCAAATGTATCTTTAGTAGTTGAAATTTGAGACCACAGGAGATTAAAAGAATGTACAATATAGACTGTAAAATGATTTTCAAAAGAAGAGCAGCAAATGACTTCAGTTACATTGGCAACTTTGGAGCACATGCATTACACAGAAGGAAACAAACAGCATGCAGTTTTATAAACTTTGATGTATTTGTTAAACCTCAGTCATCTTGTTACATGTCCGTATCTCAGAACGTGCTTTAGAACCCAATCTAGCAGCATGTGTTGATGTGTATGGTTTTGGAGAGCTGAGGCAATGTCTGTCTTTTATATTGTTTTATTATTAGCACCTATTGCACTGCTTAATATTAGGTACCCAATATATATTTATTAAATTACAGAACAGTGCACACTTTCATTAACAAGAAATCTGTAATTTTGCAATAGTTTTAGCTTTACAGTGATTTCTGGGAATTATGTCTCATTTCATTTTACTCTAAGGGGTCATATATATCTACCAAATGAATAAAATCCATCTGAGAGCAACATTAAGTGTTGAGGGCAGATGTTAAAAAAACTGTGTCAATATAATTTTCATGGAACAGGGATTCATTCATTTCAAAAACAAAATTCAAAATGAAAGAATTGGGAATTGTGTGTGTATCAGAAATATTTTTCTGTTTGATGTGCTCAGTTTCTATTTAGATGTTAGTAAAACAAATAGAATAATTCATTTTCTCATTTGTTGATCCATTCGTTCACAGAAAGATACAATCTAGGAAAACAGTGAATTAATTTCAAAATAATCAAAACAGAAACATTTTTATGATTAAAGGCATAATACAGAAGGAAGCAGAGAATTCTTGTTTCTATACCATTGCTTCTGATCACAGAGAATACAATGATAATGAAATTTAAATGAAATTTGGTATGAAGTTATATTAGAATAAGATATTTATAATACTATCAAAAATACCCCCAAACTTTACACAATGTTAGAGTTTTTATTTTATTCAGGGAAATGGATATTACAAGAAACTCAAACTTATGCAATAGAACATTCAGATAAATCTTGAATTTACACAATCAAAATAATGTGAAAATCCCAAAGATGAGGAAAATACTTAACATTTAACATTCTTTTGGAAATGTTTGACTCATCCATCTGTTTCATGCTTCTAATTATGCTAAATATTTATAATTGATTTTCAAGGAATCGATTTCCTGACCAAGAGTTGACTTTTCTGAGAAACAAAAACTTTCATTGGACTTTGGAATAGTAAAGACTATGAATACAACACAAAATCAGAAGAATCAGTTACATCAAATGGCCAATATATTTTATAACATGCAGTCCAAAATTACTCAGTTTTATGTTGACAATAGAACTTCATTTTGCTAATATTATTAGCCATAAATTAATATTCTAAAAGGGGCTACCACAGTAATTTTGTCATGTTAGGTAGACATAGACTTTTCTATCCTTTGTCTATTAAATATAAATTCAATGTATCATGGCTACAGAGGTCTCACTGACAGGGATACTGTTCCTAATTAATTGTCTTACTTATCTTAGATCAATTCAGGTTTGGAAATCTTTGTTATAATTTTTGAGTTATTTCTTAGTGGTTGACCTACGACTTACAATAAACATCTTCACCTATCAGAATTGACTTCACTCTTATATTCCCTTAGATCCAATTAAATATAAAAATTTTAGTCCTATATTGTTCCATTACTGCAAATCCTTTTTGTATTAATACTATTAATATGAAAATAAGCTATTAAGAATATCATTTAGAATTTAGGAATGCCTGACTGGCTCAATGTGAAGAGCATGTGACTCTTGATCTTGGGGAGGTGAGTGCAAACCCCATGTTGGGTGCAGAGATTGCCTAAAATAAATAAAATTTAAAAAGAACAGCACTTAGAATTTAAAAATAATTAAACATTGACTTGAATTAAATAGTGTTACACACTTACAATACATTGATATAATTATTACTTTATATAATCATATCTTTTAAAGGAGTTGAGAAAATAGAGCATGTATGTACTTAGAGAATTTGTTTTATTAACATCTTATTTACCATTTCTAGCTCTATTAATTCCTTCCTGTAGCTTTTACATTCCCTCTTGTGTCATTTCCTTATTCCTTTACTCTCACCTACCCCCTTTGCACTACTGTCAGATATGTTACTTTTCTATATATGATAGACCAAATAATATAATTATATATGTACTGTTTATATAATTCCTTTTTAAATGAGTCAAGAAAAGAGAAGAAATATACATTGTCTTCCATTAATTATATGTATACTCACCTTTTCTTGTACCTTTTTTCCTTTTCATATAGATTTAAGTTACTGCTCAGTGTCACTTGCTTTCAGCCTGAAGAACTTCCTATTGTTGTTTCTGGAAGTCATGTATATACTAGCAATGAATTCTCTCAGCTCTTTTACATCTGGAGATGTCTTTAGCCTTTCTTTTTTAAGTTAGTTTTCCTAAAAAAAAAAAAAAAAGATTTTGATTGGCATTTTTTCACTTTCAGCATTTTGAATATGTTCTCCCATTCCCTTTGGCCTCCATATCTTTCTATTCAGAAGTCAGCTGCACTCTTGTTGGGGTTCATTATACATATGAGTCATTTTTCTCTTATTACACTCAGGATCATTTTCTTCCTCTCTGGCTTTCAACCCTGTGACTATGAAGTGTCTGTAAATCTTTTTGTGTCTATCCTACCTGGAGTTCACTGAGCTTCTTGGATGTGTAGTCTGAGGTTTTCCATCCAACTTGGGAAGTTTTGAGCCAGTATTTCTTTAAAATTTTAATATCTTCTTTTCTTTGTCTCTTCTCCTGATACTCCCATTACACATGGGGTGAACTTACTAGTGCATCACTCTTCTCTAAGGCTCTTCTTACCTCTCTACCCTTTCTCCTTTCTGTGCTTCATACTGCATACTCTCCATTGCTCTGTCTTCAAGTTTGCTAATTCTTTCTTTTGCCAGCACCAATCTGATGCTAACCTCTCCCAGTGAATTTATCATTTGGGTTATTATACTTCCAAATCCAGAATTTTCATTTGGCTCTTCTTTATAATTTATATATCTTTATTTATGTTCTCTGGCAAGACATTGTCATCACATCTTCCTTTAACTCTTTAAACATGGTTTCCTTTGTTTTCTTGAACATATTTACAATCACTGCTTTGAAATCTTTGTTTCTTGAACATATTTGCATTCACTGCTTTGAAATTTTTGTTTTCTAGATCTACCTGTGGACCCCTGCAAAGGTACTTTCTATTACCAAATTATTTTCTGTGTATGGATTATATTTTCCCCATTTCTTTGTATGCCTCATACACTTTTTTTTTTTTTTGGTTAAAAATTAGATAATACACTGTAGAAACACTGGATGCTGATTCCCTCTCCTCATCCTCCCATCCTTAGGAGTTGTTGTAGTTGCTGTTCGCTTGAACCTCTGTTTATTTGTTTAATGACTTGGCTAAACTAATCATGCAGTTCATTTCCACAGCAGTGTGTGGTCTCTGATATTGCAGTTCAGATTTATTTTTCTTGTTTTTAGGTTTTGATCTGGCTACCTATGTTTTGCCCATAGGTATGCCACTTACTGGTCAAAGATTAGATTTTTACCCTTTATTTGTACATGTGTGATTTGGAGTCTGCTGTCATGGTTCAGGGAGTTTCTATTTTTGCCTCCCATTCAGCCAGTGATTAGTAGTCTCAATGTTCCATCTTTGTTTTTTCTGGGTTTTTTGTTTTGTTTTGTGTGTGACAGGACATAGTCTTCAGGGATGAGTGTGATTTATCAGGAGTTTTGTTTAAGCTGCTTATTCCATAGAGGATTCATCCTCTGTTGATAGTCTGTGTGCAGTTTGGGGAAAGCTTTCAAGTCTGTTGTACATGCCATTTGAACTCCTTCTGAGCAGGTGCAGTCTAGTGTGTACAGGGACTTCCCAACCCCCAGAGTGACTGTGATCCCAGGAGGCTCTTCTTGCCTGTTTCTTTTCTTGGTTCTAATAAAAATAGGACTGTTCTGCTATTTTTCTTATATCATGGAGCTTCAGCCTTCTCTTAATTGCTTTCTACAAGATCTTCATCATTTTTGACAAGTCCCTTAAGCATGGAGTTCTCCACTCTTCCTACCAAATGAAGTCAGTCCCCTCTGGTAGAGCTTTGGAACTGTTGGTTCTTATGGTCTTTATTCCTAGGCAGGCACTCCGTGCCCTGAAACTGAGGATGGGGACCTGCTACTCCTGGAGTGACATCCCTGCTTTCCAAGTAGGTAGTGAAGTGGGTGGTTGGCACATTCTGGTCTTGTTTTACCTATCCCAGAATAGAGCCTTCATCCTATTAGTGGGCTGGGGGTAGTGATGATCAGTGCTCAATTGTTCTCAGCTTGCTACACCTGGTGTAGAGCTTCTGCTCTATGAGTGGAGCCTGGGTGGGGGAAGGGAGAGCTTGTCCTCTTGACCACAATTTTCTGGAAAAAAAGTTTCAGCAAAAATGGACTGGTAGAGCTGTAAAGCACCACTGGTAGTCTGCCCCTCCTTGGGTAAAACCACAGTGAGACTGGCAAACTGGCATGAGAAGAAACTCCAGTGTTCCTGGCCATACCTTGCTGGAGTAGAGCATTTGTGGTTGAACTTCCATAACACAAGAGTTGTGGTGGTAAATGAGCTGAGTGTAGCTCTAGTACCACAGATTCTCACTGTTCTTACTGAGAACTAATGTTTGAACTAATGTTATTCCTTTGGCTATATGCCCTTAGGACAATTCCCAGAGACTTTAATGATAGATTGTTTTATAATTTTCATTAGTTATATTGTTGTTTTGCTGGGAGAAGTTCTGCTAAATGACTCTAGTAGCAGCTGGTCCATTGTTTTTTAAATGAATTTCTTTTTACTTTTCTTGAAAGATTCTATCTATTTCAGAGAGAGGGAGTGAGTGGGGAGAGGAGCAGAGGGGGAGGACGAGGGAGCGGGAGAGAATTTCAAGCACACTCCACACTGAGTGTGGAGCCCAATGCAGGGCTCGATCTCACAACCCTGAGATCATGACCTGAGATGAAACCAAGAGTCAGACACTTAAGTGACTGAGCCACCCAAGTGCCCCTGGTCAATTTTTTTGACAAATGTTACATGCTTATTCACCGCGTTAAAGATTGTCCTTCTAATAACTGGTCCTGGAGCAATTGAATATTCACGTACAAAAAAATATCTTGAACCATTAATTCACATCATCTCTAAATAATGAGGTGACATGGATCATAGCCTTAAACATAAAATATAAAACTATAAATCTCCTAGAAGAATACTTAGAAGAAAATCACTGTGGTTTGGGACTAGGCAACCCCTTTTTAGGAAAGTTCCCAAATCATGAAGCATAAAAGAAATATTGCTAAATTGTGCTTTGGCAAAAGTAAAAACTCCTGTTTGAATTCTACTGTTAAGAAAATGAAATGAAAAATCACGAACTAGTAGGAGAATCTCTTCACAAAGCATAGGCCAGAATAAATAGAAAATCTTTAAACTCTATAATCAAAAGGCCAGGGACCCAACTCTAAATGGATAAAATAATGGACAGACACTTCTAAGTCTTATGTATGCTGATAAGCCGACTATAAGTTGTTCAACTTCATTAGTCATCAGAGGATTGCGAATTAAAATCATAATGAGGAGATACCACCTCACATCAGTCAGAATGGCTAAAATTAACAACTCGGGAAACAACAGATGTTGGTGAGGAGGCAGAGAAAGGGGAACCCTCTTACACTGTTGGTGGGAATACAGCCTGGTGCAGCCACTCTGGAAAAAATATGGAGTTTCCTCAAAAAGTTGAAAATAGAGCTACCTACCCTATGACCCAGCAAATTTTTTTTTTTAATTTTTGTTTAAATTCTAGTTGGTTAACATATAGTGTAATATTGGTTTCAGGAGGTGAAGTTAGTGATTCCTCACATATGACACCCAGTGCTTATCATAGTAAGTGCCCTCCTTCATGCCCATCACCCATTTAGCCCATCCCCCACCCACAACGCACTTCCCTCCATCAAGCTTCATTTTTTCTCTTTAGTTAAGAGTCTCTTATGGTTTGCTTCCCTCTCTCTCTCTTTTTTACCCTTCCCATATATTCATCTGTTTTGTTTCTTAACTTCCCCATATGAGTGAGATCATATGGTATTTGTCTTTCTCTGACTGACTTATTTACAATTTCTTGTAAAGATAAACACTTACCTTTTGATCTAGCAACATCCTTCATAGATATTTACCCAGAGGGATGAAAACACCTATCTGCACAAAAACTTGCCCATGAATTTAATAGTAGCTTTATTTCTAATAAGCAAAACATGAAAATAATCTACATGTCCAGTAACAGATGAGTGGATAAACAAAATGTGGTTTAATCCATTCAGTGAAATACTACTCAGTGATACATAAATGCATGCCACAACATGAACAAACCTCAAAATCATTATCTGGAAACAAAAACAAATTGTCACAAAAACAGATTGTCACAATTGTATATTGTGATTCCATTCATATGCAATTCTAAAGTGACAAAACTAATCTATGGTGATAGGAAGCATATCAGTGATTATTTATGGCTGAAGGTAGGAGATTTACTGCAAAAAAATATGAGGGGACATTATATGGTGATAAAAATGGGTTTTGGAATGGGTTGTGTTAGTGTCTGTATTTGCCAAAATTCATTAACTATATACTTAAAATGGCGGCATTTTTAATATAAAGTATACCTGAATAAGTTGATTTTAAAATCAGGTAATATGTTATAGGTATTAAAAAATCAGAGTAAGATAGTTACAAACTGTTTTATTACATTGAAATTTGAAGCATACTTCACTAAATTTTTCAAATGATACTTAACAAAACAACAAAAATGTGTTTAGGTTAGCTAGAGACAGAAATGTACTTATGCAAAGCTAAGTTACACTCACAAGTAAAAATGGAATTTGAATAAAACCATTCCTCATTTGAGAGTCTCATGAGCATTTGGGGGAGAAAAGGTGAATAAATTAATAAAAACTGTGTGTTATTTGTACCATGTTTTTATAAAGAAAATGTCTAGTCTATTTAGAGTTCTATAAATTTAGTTCATGGCTCAATCGTAATTTGCACCTGTGACTTGAAGTTGTTTTCATAATGATGATAAATATCTCCAAGTTTATTATGTTTTTGATTATTATGGTGCTTTTGTTTTCATTTCAAATCTCTAAGATGCCAAATAATTTTAAATAATATTTTTCTCAGGTGTATAATTAATATGTTTTGCACACACATTTGTGGACTGCAGGAACTAAATGCAGGTTTTAACAAGAGGATTTGGTTCTTTTTGACTCTAGTTATTAAAATGAATAAACTTTGAGTAAGCCATCTATGCCCTAATGGTGATTCTTGTTCTATCCCTTTTCTTATTATAATATCCAGATGTGAAAGAAAAATAGCATTTAGATTCCTTGTCCTTTCTAGACTACTTAAAAGAAACAAATCTGATGGGCAAAATAGGTAAAGGGATTAAGAGAGAAGAAGGGGAAGGGGAGGGAGAAATCCATTTGGAAAATGATCCTTTGCTCTTTCTAGGAAGGAATAAGGGCAAGCTAACGCATAAATGTTGGAACTGAGAACACAGTTTTGAAACTGGGACACAAATGTTCAGACCACTGCAATATTATTTAGGATTGTTATTTAATATGTTAAATTATTCTTGCCCTTGGAATACATCTCTAGCCCCTCAAGCCTGAGTTAGGAGCCATCCGGTATATTATGAAACCCTGCGTATAGCCTGTTCATCACACTTCTCACATTTGATTATAATTATACTTAAAAAGTTTATCTTTTCACTAGGCTGTGAAGGTAGGAGTAAAGTTTTACTCATCTCCCCAATTCTAGAACTACTACATGGCCTGGAACATTGAACTGATATATTTATCTTCCTGAATTTCTGGGAGAAGAGCCTGTAGAATAAAGCAGTCATAATCCAGTAAGAACATAGTTGGGTAGAGGCTGGTTAGGGGGTTTTCTGTTGATGAGATTTAAGAACCAAATGCATCATCACCAAGTTCTCAACTAATGCCACTATCAGTTTTCAAGCAAAACCTTCTTTCTGCACCCTCACCGTCAATTTTATGTGACATGATCACAACAGGTATTTATGATATTTATTTTTTACTGTAATAGGAAATAGCATGAATATGAGGTCTTAATTCATTTAGTAGAAGCAACACAGGGTAGTAGAATAGTTATTTTCTTTTATAATTGTAAGAGCTAGAGTTCATCAGACCAGATTATTAGAGATTATTAAAATAAAAAGATTGTCTATAAAACTGCTTTCCCATAGCCTTTGAAACATAATGTATTAATTATAAATCCCGATGTTTATACAGTGGCTCAAATTCCCAAATACCAGTTGTAACTGAAATAATAAACAAGGGCTAAGTTGGTTGAGCAACCAACTCTTGGTTTTGGCTCAGGTCATGATCTCAGGGTCATGAGATTGAGCCCCACATCAGGCTCTGCACTCAGCTGGCAGTCTGCTTGAGTTTCTCTCTCTCTCTCTCCCTCTGCCCCTCCCACTCCTGCTCTCTCTCTCTCTCTGTCTCTCAAATAAATAAATAAATAAATAAATAAATAAATAAATAAATCTTTAAAAAAAGAAATAATAAACAGTGGTTACCATTGTTCCCATAAATATGGTGGTTGGTATTATATAATGGTTAAGAGCTTGACCACTGGAACCAGATGAGTGTAGTTGCTTATTTGAATGATAACACCTACTAGCCATGTTGTCTTAAAGAAATTACTTAGCCATTCTGAATCTCAGTCTTCTTACTATAAAATGGGATAATAATAGTTCCTATATCTTGGGATCGTTGGTAGGGTTGGTAGGTTAAATAGCCTAATGCATTCCGTAAGTTATTTGGCACAATACCTGACAAGAAATGCTCCCTACCTTTAGTGTTTATTGTTATTATTTTAAAAATATTCTAATGCATAACTAATGTAAAGGAAAGGGCATAAAATTTAAATGAAAGTTTAATAAATTATTATAAAATAAACATTAGTGTCAAGAAAGGAACCCCTGGGTCAAGAATGAGCAGTAAATGCAACCCAGGAGCTTGTGTTTGTAGCCTTCTGGTTACAACTTCCTTCCTCCCCTCTAGCTTTAACAACTCTCCAGACTTGTATAGAAAACATTTTCCACTTTGTTTGAGTTTTTCTACCCGTGTACGCATTCCTAAATAATATTTCCTGTTGTTGACCTTTATATAGTAAAGAAATCTCAAAAGTCAACAATGGAAAAAAACAAACAAAAATCTAATTAGAAAATCATCAAAGTACATGAAGAGACATTTCACTGAAGAGAATGTACAGATGACAAATAAGCACATGAAACGATGTTCAGCATTGCTAACCATTAGGGAATTGCAAATTAAGACCATTAGGAGATATCATTACACAACTATTGAAACAGCTAAAAATTAAAAAAAAAAATGACCGTAGCAATTTCTGGTGAGGAGGTCGAGTAACTGGATCTTTCATACATTGTAGGTGCAAATATAAAATGGTACAGCCAGTTTGAATAATAGTTTGGTAGTTTCTTAGAAACCAAACATACACTTTCCCTACCACCTATCAATTGCACTCCATTTGTCCTGGAGAAATGAAAATTTATGTCTACACTAACACCTGTATGTGATTGTTCATAGCAGTTTTATCTGTTAGAGCCTCAAACCGCAAATGACCTAGATGTCCTTCAGGGTGTGAATGTTTAAATGAACTGTAGTACGTCCCAACCATAGACTACTACTCAGCAATAAAAAGGAGTGAACTATTGATAGACACAACAACTTGGTGGCTCCCGAGGGTATCGTGCTGATTTCTAAAGGTCACGTACTATTTATATTACATTCTCAGGGACAAGATCATATAGATGAAAAATAGAGTAGTTAGTTGCCAGGGATTAGGAATCATAATGGGTTGGGGGGTTTGGGCTGAGTGTGACTTCAAATGCAGAGTACAGACGGTATCTTTGTGGTGATGGAATAGTGTTGTTACACAACCATACATGGGCGTAGATACAAACACACATGTTATTCTAACATCAGTTTCTGGGTTTTGAAACATACACCATGTTATCATAACACCGATGAGAGAGCAAGTCACGGCACCTTCACAGGATTCTCACAGATGTGTTTGGACCAAAACGGGTTACCAAGTAAGACTGGCCATTTTGACCCACTGTTCAGATTTCCACAATTTCAACTGATGGGCAGTTCGATTAAACAAAAATTAAAACTGCCATCGCTGTTTTCTTTGACTTTCTCCTCCTCTTTCATTTTTAAGGCAAATTGCTCTAACTCAGAAAAACAAATTAGCTGAAATACTATGCCTGCCGTGAGTGGCTACCCGAGTTTTGTAAAATCACTGAGATGCTCCAAGGCTCGCTTTCTCCATCCCTGAAACTGACTAAATTTACCTACTCTCACAGTCTTCCTAGAGAAATTGCAATAGAAAAATTTACCCATAAATATGTGTGTTAGTATGGCTTTTCCTCATTTTCTCCTGAATAAAGAGTGATCTAGCCCTCACATATTCTGTTCCATAGGCTCATGGAGTTCATTTAGGTGGTTGGGCTGATGAGCTGTTACCCCTTTTATCATTTATGATTCTTTGAAAATTCCTAATGTGTCTTCGTGTTTATGGAAATGGCTCTTGATTCTTCTGAACTGAGGCTTATTACATGTATGATCACTGAAGAAACTCTGAACAAATTATGCCTGCCCTTAATTTAGATTTGTTGTTTCTATTGTTGGCTAAAGACTGGAGTTTTCTAAATAAACAGACATCAGTAGGAAATTCATTAATTAAGTTTATCTTAACAACTCTTTTTAATTATTAAACACTGATGGGCTGTGTATTAAGATTTCTTTGGCTCGTTTGCAGTCTTTGGTGGCCTGGCATAAAGAGAGAACAGAGTCAAGTTTTTCATTTTACATCTCTTGAAGCTGCAATTTAGTCACATGTCACGCTTCCACACAATAGCAATTAGGATCGGGGTTAAATGCACATGCTAGCCATCCCTTTTCTTTTTCGTTTTCTTTTTTTACAGATTTTATTTATTTATTTGACAGAGAGAGACAGCGAGAGAGGGAACACAAGCAGGGGGAGTGGGAGAGGGAGAAGCAGGCTTCCCGCCGAGCAGGGAGCCCGATGTGGGGCTCGATCCCAGGACCCTGGGATCATGACCTGAGCTGAAGGCAGACGCTTAACAACTGAGCCACCCAGGCACCCCAAGCCATCCCTTTTCTATGCAACCGTAAATAGTACTTCCATTGATAAATGTAGCAATTGCTCTTGTCTCTTCTGTGGTATAATTGCTATCTGTTCTTCACTGTAGAGTTCCATCTAGGATGAGTAATGTTCTTTGAATCTAGTATACTTGTGGCTAATTTAGGAGGTAGCAACTGTAGAATAGCCCACAGACATTGGTGTGAGATTTTTTGAAGCCACCCACCAACTATAGCTATGAGACTGGGGCAGGTTATTAAAGCTAAGCTGCGAGTTCTTCAATGTTAGAATGGAGGTACCAGTAACTTTTCCGGGATTTTGTAAAGACTGAAAAGACAATGCATGTGAAGCATTCAGCAGTAGCTCAGGAAATGCCACCAATGATGAGAGTGATTACTAATATTTCTAATACTGCTATTATTATTTTTCTTAGACTCTAAGTTTTCAAAAGGCAGGAAGGAATCTCATGTACACACAGAACTGTTTAAAGTGCTCCTAGCTAATGTCACTAAGTCAATATTTTGTTTTTGACAGTTTTTTTCCCTAGATAGCGCTGTCGGTCCCAATTTGTAACCTCTTACAGGGATGGAGCCATATGTATTTATCTTGCTCAATAAATCCACATCACTCTAACAAATATTTCTTGATTATGCTGCTGATTCAGCTGTCTTGTTTCCCCTAATCCAGTTGAGGATATTCCAGCATGCCTTCTCTTTTTGAACACACATTAATTCAAAATGAAAGAAAGATCATCGCTGGCTCAATTGGCTTGGCCTAATACAACCCCTGAGCTTAATTTTTGGATGAACACTGGTACTTCTGCCATGTCATTCTTTCTTTGGCTCCTTCTGCTGGGTATGATTTCAAGATGACAATTCCCTCTGGACTTTTGGCTGAAGGCACTTGTCACTTCCAATTCATTATTTCCTTGATATTTGCTCACTGCTGGATGTACATCTTTGTAATAGCAAGACAAATATAATGCCTGATTATAAGTTTAGGAACATACAGGAGGGTTATTTTACAGTTTTCAGAACCTTCCATGGATATATCTTATTTGTGCTGCTATTTGAATTTCTAGCAGGTATATTGTCTATGACATATCTCTGTGGAACAACATTAGTCATGGAAGGCAAGTCTGCTCTGCAGATGTTCTTCCTAGTAATGCCTCCTGCATCATGTGGTCTGACTTAAAATGATATAAGCTGGAAAGTTGCACATCTTTAAATAAACAAAGGTTGGCATTTCTTGCAGGAGGGAATACGTAAACAAAAATATCTATGAACGTACCTCATGAATTTTTTTTGACTCATGACACTTCTTGCTAAATTTTGTTTGTATTTCTCATTAAAAAAATGTTCAGGACTGCCAACGACTCTCTTCTCAAGCAGGTCACCAGTTAAATGTTCATAGTCCAGAAGCTATTGGCTTTCATATCAATTAATTCTGCAAAAGACAAAATTCTGGACTGTTGGACAAGTTATTACAGCCCATGAAGCCCCAAACAATTGAGAGTGTAGCATGTTATTGTGGGGAGAACAGTGAAGTTAGAATCAGGAGTCTGAACACTTCTGTCTCCTGAATTTGTGACCTTAGTCAGTAGCCTTCTTTGGGCCTATGAAATACCTGCTTTCCCTGGATGATAGGGATCTTGGAAGATCTATAAAAAGTGATAGTATTTAATGTATTTACAAGTATTTTAAAGTACACAGTATTTAATGTACACTGAAAGTATTTAATGTACATAGCACATTTGTTCTCTTGTGATCTAATGCATGAAAGAGTTCAATATTTTAATTTTTTTTTTCTTGGCAATTACAGCCTCCATCCTCTACCAAGCATTCCTTGTGCTTTACTTTTAAGAACAAGAATTCAGTAATTCATTCGATGCATATTTTTTAGTACCTTCTGGTATGAGGCCCTGTGCATACAGCAAAATCAAAATAGCAGGATCAAAACTAAACACAGAAAGGACTCTTTAATAGGGACAGCATATGGATGTTGTTAAGTTTCAGTGTTACAGCTTCATTAGTTGCTGTATTAGTTTATTAATTCATGAATTTTAGGCTAAAATAGATAAAACTACAAACAATTATAGTGCAACAAAGATAAAGCTTAACTTAAAGGAACAACTAAATTGAAATAAAAATAGTAACATGAGATTTACCTTGAGAAAGATGAATATTTTAAAAGCTGTTTTCTACATTATGAAAGAAAACCAAAACCGAAAACTCATGTGGCTATAAATTGAGAAATTCAGTTTATTAGCCAGATGTTCATTGTGAAAATGTGAAGGGATCTGGAAACCATGGTATTTGTCCCATTCTGCCATGTTTTGATAAAGCTGGATGTCTGGAAGGCTAGGGAGCAATTAGCTGATGATGGAAGAGCACTTTCCACTTTTCATCAACACACGTGGATTTCCTTGAGAAGACATGTAAATAAAGGTTTACAATGTGTGGTTTGCCCCTCCACACTGTGATGGGCATGAACAGTATGGTCCTCGGGCCGACAGTGGTCCATTAGACTGGACGTCTTTTCCCAGGTCATCCCATTACTTAGCACACGCTAGTTGAGCTGCGGTATTTTTTACCTATTTTCCTTGAGAGAAAAGCTGCTGATGGAGCTTGAACCCTCAGTCCGAGAAGATGCTCAGCCTCTTTGTACTGTGGACCATACGGAAAGTCAAGGCAGAGCCATGGCTGCTCATTTGACAAGGTTCCCTTCCTTTCGAAATCTCTAAGGGGTTTAATTTTCTCTCTCTACATATTGTCTTCAACAGAAACTTGACAGCAAGCTTTGTGTGGATTTTGGGTGAGGAAACTTACAAATGACTTCCACCATCTGCATCTTTCTGGTTCTGGAGATGAGAGTGAGGGTGTGCAGTTCACCAGAAGTGAGGTCTTATTCAAATACCCTGACCTTCTGACTCTCTGTTTCATTTTCTGTAACACATCTCTTAGCTCACTTGAACTCAGTGAGTATTTTTTGAGCAGCCAGGTGCTGAGGATACAAGAGTTCCTGGAATATTCTAAGTCATTAGTATGCTTTCAAGGGCACAAATAAATAATTTCCTATTATTCTAGGAAATGCAGGCTCAGTCAGGTGTGGCATCTCACTATTTGCAACACACAACATGCTTCTCTCTCCTCATTTTTTTTTTTTTTTGTAGTGTCTTCTTTATCTGGCATCTCCATCCTACCTAAATATGTAAATGCCATCCATATGTTAGGGACATAGCTCAAATCTTACCCATTTCATAAATCTCTCCCATTTTGAACTATTTCAATCCATGAAGTTTAATTCAGTGTATCATCTTACTATTTAGTTCCCCTTTAATTGTTTCAGGTATGTTAGTTTGGTTTTTTTTTTTTTTCCAGTTAGACTGTAAACACCTTTAGGTTATAAATTATATCCTATATCTCTTTTGCTGATCCACAGAATTTATCAAAGAGTTAACTACACAATGCATATCTAATAAATACCAATTCTAATTGCTTAGTTAATAAGTTTTTGGCTTTCAGCACCCAAAATGCTCCAACAGACGAATCAAGTATTGTTTCCCAAAATAATGCATTTGATGAACTGTTACCATTTTACTCTTAAGTAGATCCAGTATATCTCCTCTCATTTCTAAATTTAAAAGGCAACATTTACAGTATTATTTTTATGCTTACTATTTCAAGACATGAAGTAATTAACCAGAGATTCTCTTTTAGCTGTTGCAACCAAGTCCAAGTTTAAAGGTGTTACACTACATGACATTATAATTTTGCCCAATGATAAATTGTTTCTAACTTGAGCCCCAGTGAGGAATTTGACCTTTCAGTAAATTTTTACTTTTAAATAAAAGCCTGCTTGCTAGGAAAATGTTGCAGCAAGTTGCACAAAGAAGAAAGGAAATCCCTTACAAAGTTAAGAAACAAAGCAGGTAGCAAACGTTTCTGTGTAACATATTGAAGGCATTGAAAAAGTCATTGAAAATCTAAAATTTGGAAACTGATGCATAGCCAGACTAACCGAGTATTAAGAGCTCTCACAGGAAGGCAACACTGGAGAGACCAGCACAGGACAGAGTGCTGTGGGGCAACAGAAGGAACTTGCTCTGTCCATCCTTAAAGTGAGGGACTCTCCATGCTGCCCACACCCTTAGACAAGGTATGCATACATGTTTCTCCCTGGGTGAATTCATCTGTCAAGCCTCTGGCGCCCTGGGAGAACAAATTCAGGTAACAGGTGTTACCTCAGAGGATGTCGTGTTAATAAGAGTTATTCATCAAGCAGTAACTACAATTATATAGATTTTACTGTAGATTATGAATCATAGTTTATTAATTAACTGATACATTCACTAAGGCACTTATATCTTGCCTTCTATCAAAAATTAACTTGTGATGGCTAAGTCAAGAAAAATGTTCTTTAATTTTGACTCTGCTACAAACCAGGGCCTTTGGGCAATTCAGTCATTCTTTCTCGAACTCAGTTTCCACATCCGAAAATAAAGGAATGGAGTGAAATGATCCATGAAATCTCTCCTTGCATCTCTTTATACAACGCTCTGATTTCTTTAATATGCTTAGCAGGAATTTCCAGAAAGGGGGTGTTGTGAATAAAGTATCAGATGAAGAAGGAGGCTATATAAATGCAAAGTAATAATAATATAAATGCAAAATAATAATTATCCCTGAGATCTGGCTCTTTACTACCAGTGGTGTCATTGGTAGGAAAGTGATTCACAGAAGCATAACCACCATGATTAAGGCAATAATGAGAATGACTTAGAAGAAGCAGAGCTAAGTAAACACACAGCACGAATAAGCAATCACTAAGTGGTGGTAAACTATTTAAAAGTCAAAGCTACAAGGAAAGAATTAATTTTTGGTATCCAAGAATGGGGACCATCACAGGATGTAATGAATAGAAATTTGGAAGAAAAATATAGGCTAAATTTGATAAAATCTCCACAATAATGTAAAGTCCTAAATCTTTGGAGAGCTCAGAATTGTATACATTGCTTCAAATAGTAAGACCATTGGAGAACTTGCAAGATTCCACAACTGGTTTATCCTGAGATAGAACAATCCTTGTTAATAGCTTCCTTACCTCCATCAGGGCATTGGCAGATTCCCTAATGAGGGTCCAAAGCTGTTAACCTGGCGCCTTCAGGCTCTACTTGATGCTAACAGTCTCAGACCAAAATACTTTTCCTTTCTAGCACTCTGGCTCAGTGACCTGGCTTTCCTTTCTCAATCCTACAAAACACACCTTGAGACTTCAACTTCCTTCAATGTGTGGCAGTGGGACTGTTAAAGGTGGAGATGGGGATGGAGAGGGGTGGGGGAATGAGAGGGAGGTACACACACTAATTCCTGTTTGACTTGACCAATGTACCAGTTAATAAATCACCATGCAGATGGAAACATTCTCCTCGGACATCAGGATGGCAACCCTTGCAGCCTATTCTCTACTCTTGGATAAACCTGCTTGAAGAACTGTAGGTCGAGTTTACTTGATGATCTTTGTGAGGAGAACTTTTCTTACAGTAGGGGCTCTTTACCTGTTAGAGAGTTTTATATGTGCTATCATATTAATTCCTGTAGTTATTCATTTAAAAAAAACAGAGTGTAGACAATGTTATTGAAGGCCATTTAGTCAAGTGCTTGAGTTTTTGTCTCAAATATGCCAACAATAATTAATTCAGTCAAATCAGCAAAAAAATTAATGAAATTCAGTTAAATTACTATTTGGCAAGATTGTATTAAAAAAATCTTTGGTGGAAATTTTTACACTTTAGTTAATTGTTTTGGCATATTGTAAGTCATTTACAGATTTTAATTTAATAATTGCATTTTATATTTAAAGTATATAATTACAACAAATATTAGTTTCTAGTTTGATATTCATATTTCTTCCTATTCTTGCCCATATCTTTTGGGAGATTAGTCATACACTTGGAAGGATTATCTCTCTTTTAAAAATAATTTATTGTAGGATAAAACAAAAATACACAAAACCACACCAATCAACTGTATGGTGAAGCCAAAAAGTCAAGAAAGTAACTGCCAGTCCCTCTAGAAGGCTCTTTCCTGTGACCCATTCTAATTACTCCCCACACATAACCAGTATCCTGATTTTTATAGTAATCACTTTTGTGTGTGTGTGTGTATGTGTGTGTGTGTGTTTGATCCATGCATGCATTCCTAGACACCATAGATTAAACTCACCATTTTAAAATTTCAATTTAATGTATGCTTTAGGTAAGCATTTAGTTCTTTGCCTGCAGGATATTATTATCTGTACAGTTTTCCATAGACTTTGGGTTTTGCAGGTTAATATTTATGGTACAGTCCTTGTAAGAAAATATTCCAGAACAATACGATATCCCTTTCTCCCTCCCTCACACCCTCCCTCTCGCCTTCGTTTTTTCTCTCACTGAGGAAAGATTATGCCAGCACATGAGAAGAGGGTGGTGGTCAGTCACTCAATGAGAGAGACCTCACCAGGTGCTAACCCTGCGGGCTCCTTAGCTGCACTTTCCCAGAGCTGTGAGAATAAATGTCTTTTGTTTAAGCCCCCCAAACTGGGGTATTGCTATGAGCCCAGCCAGGGCAGACCAAGACAGTAAATGTTGACCAACCACCTTTCTGAAAAGCAACCAAACCAAAACAAAAACGATTTGTAGCATTTGCCAATCTCCTGGCCATGAGTGGCCAAATTCAAGCTACCCAGGTGAAATCCTTGGAAAGAGAGTTGCAAAGAAATGCTTCTAAGTGGTCCTCATGAGCTACCTTAGCTGTGAATATCATCATTATGCACAACCTCTTTCCCTTGGAACCTTCTTCGTTCTTAAACATATTAAACTATATGTTTAATATTTATCACTAACATTTGTGTCACTGACTCTTCTAGTTGTTTGGGTTGTCTGGGGCGCATCCGCTCAGAGTTCTCAGGAAGAGTGCTTTGCAACAATGTTTCCTGAATTCTGGCAGGAAGATACCGTTATTCTGTGCTCTTCATATTAAAGTAATTTGCTGGGTATGACGCCCTGGACTCATGTTTTTGCCCCTCCCAACCCCCAAGAATCTAAAATCTGCTACTCCCGTTTTCTTGCGGCATAAAGTGATATCAATGAAAAGTTTGATGATAACCAACTCATTGTCTTTCTTTTAGAAGTCACATGCCTTCACCCCCAGAATCTTTTTTTTCTTGTTCTTTCTTTTTTTTTTTTTTTAAAGATTTTATTTATTTATTTGAGACAGAGAGAATGAGAGAGAGCACATGAGAGGGGGGAGGGTCAGAGGGAGAAGCAGACTCCCCGCCGAGCAGGGAGCCCGATGCGGGACTCGATCCAGGGACTCCAGGATCATGACCTGAGCCGAAGGCAGTCGCTTAACCAACTGAGCCACCCAGGCGCCCTTTCTTGTTCTTTAAATTAAAACAAATTTAGTAGAATATATTTTGCTTTTTTTTCCTGGCCAGGTCAAGTATTCTCAGATATGTGGTGTATTCTTTCAATATATAGTTTCTTTTTTTATTTCAAGAGATTTTTATTAAATTATATTGCCTACTATTTATTTTCTTTAGCTTCTTTCCTCAGAGACTTCTGTTTTCTGTATGTTGAATTGTTTTTGTCTACCATCAGTATTTGTACCTTTCACATAATTTTGATCACTTTGTTTTTAAAACATGTTCTCATTTTTATTTTTTTCTACATTTTCTGATGTATTCATTCCTGTGTTCCTTCTATTTTATTCTTTCCACCTAAAGTGATCATTTTTTCTTTTATATCTAGTTATGTCCTGTGTCCTGCCATCTCATAATGAGTTTGTAAGTTATAATTTAGCTCATTTTGAAATAATAGTTACACTTTGAGTTTCATTTTTGAGCGTGTTTGTCTGGGTGCTGGGTGTGCTTATTGCTAGGAGCGCCTTGATGTCTCTTGTCCTTTATTTTTATGATAATACGTACGGGATTTAAGCTTATGCATTTCTGTTGTTCTTTCTGATGTGATATCAGTTTTGCTGAACTTTGGAAGGCGATGTGTTTCCGGGAAGATTTGTTAGCTTCACAGAACTTCCGTTGTTCTGTATAGTGCTCAGAAATGTGGGGACTTTATTGTGAGAAGGCTGAGCTCTGCTTCACTCCCACCCATGCCCCCCTTTTCCCCCTGGATAGTCTCTTTCTTCCTCCTCCACTATCCAAGCTTGTTCAATTTGGATACCACTTCCAGCAGACTTTCCTCAGTATTAGATCCTATCCTCTAAAAGAAGGGGGGGAAGCCCGTGTTGAAGTGGACGTCCCCTTTCCCATGTTACGGTGGGCCCAGATGGACCCGATGTGTTTTCTAGCAAATCCTCGTTGCTATTGTCAGATTCTTCTGTTTCAGGTCCATCATCCTCCTTGGTTGGTTTCCTCTTTTTCCCGTGCAGTTGCTACTAACACTCAGGGCTTGTAGCTGAGAATGTGTTTTGCTGTGTTCTCCACAGAGTTTTGATTTTGTCATCTAGATTCTGTGACTGCTTTGTATGTGGGGATTTGGAGAGATTCAAAAATGATGCGACCACCACTGTTGCCTTCTCACAATCCATCAGTACTGGCTCCTTAACTTAAATATTCTTGCAATTCTTCAGATGCTTATTTTTTGGTACCATGTCACCTATGGACATTTGCTTGTGAATCATGAGATGTGATCATCTCTTTGCCCACAGCGACAGAGTATGGTGTTCACTTAGGTAAGAGGTCCTGACATCAAATTAAAAGGAAAATTGAGGGACACCTGGGTGGCTCAGTCGTTTGAGCGTCTGACTCTTGATTTTGGCTCAGGTCACAATCTCAGGGTCCTGGGATCAAGCCCTGTGTCAGGTTCCACACTTAGCAGGGAGCCTGCTTCTCCTTCTCCCTCTGTCCCTCCCCCTGCTCTCTCTCTCTGTCTCTCTCAAATAAATAAATAAATCTTTAATCATTAAGATTCTTAGGCCTAGGTTTTAAACAAACAAACAAACAAACAGAAAAGGAAAAATGACATTGCAGCAGATGGGACAGCAAATAGAACATGGCTGAAACTAGAGAAACCATTTCTCAAGTGCAGTTTAATAGGCATTTAAATCTGACTTGTACTTTTAAGAGATTGTTGCAAAACTAGGGATGCCTGGGTGGCTCAGTTGGTGAAGTGTGACTTCAGCTCCAGTCATGATCTTGGGGTCCTGGGATTGAGCCCCGCATTGAGCACCCCACTGAGTGGGGGGGAGTGGCTTCTCCCTCTCCCTTGGCCCCTCCCCCCACTTGTGCTCTCTGTCTCTCTCTCAAATAAATAAGACCTTAAAAAAAAAAAAGAAATTGTTGCAAAAATAATCAGACACATACACAGAGATGTGTTGAGAATTTTCAGCACAGTTCAGGATAAATAGATAAACATTAATAGATAAATGGACACATATTAGAAGTGACTTATATGTCCATCAGTAGGAGACAAGTGAAAATATGTTAGGCATTTAAAATGATGATTTTTTTTTTTAAAGATTTTATTTATTTATTTGAGACAGAGAGAATGAGAGAGAGAGAGCACATGAGAGGGGGGAGGGTCAGAGGGAGAAGCAGGCTCCCTGCCAAGCAGGGAGCCCGATGCAGGACTCGATCCAGGGACTCCAGGATCATGACCTGAGCTGAAAGCAGTCACTTAACCAACTGAGCCACCCAGGTGCCCTAAAATGATGATGTTTAAGTATACTTAATACTTAAGGTAAAGAGGTCTATAATTACCCTTCTCCAGAATTATTAAAGCAGGATGATGTTTTCACAGGCATCATGCAGATATGCACATAGTTACATATATATAGAAAGATGACATTAACTTATGATGATATGATTTTCATTGATTAAAAATTGTTTGGACAAAATTTTTTGTATGGCTCTTTTTCTGCATGGAATACATTACTCTTATAACCAAGAGAAAGAGACAAGGAACACAGACAGTGGGCATGCATTGGTGTTCAAAAGATAGAATATCAAATACAGTCATCATCATTATTTATAGATTCTGTGTTTGCAAATTTGCCTATATGCTAAAATTTATTTGTTACCCCAAAGTCAATTCTCAAGACACTTTCCCAGTTGCTCACAGACACGTGCAGGGTGGTGAAATATTTGAGCTGCCCGAAGAGCATGTTCCTAGTTGACAGTGAACAAGTTGACAATTTGTCTTCTTATTTCAGCTCTCGTAGTGTAAACAGCTGTCCTTTTTGTGGTCTCTTTAGTGCCGTGTCTTTATCATTTTGTGTTTTTTGTTGGTAACTTCTCTGTTTGGCCCTGAGCATAGCGCCGAAATGGTGTCTAGCATTCTTAAGTGCAAGAAGGCTGTCATGTACCTTACAGAGAAAATACATGTGTTAGATAAGCTTCATTCAAGCATGAGTCCTTGTTTGCCATGAATTCATTGTCAACATATCAACAATATACGTTAAATAAGTTATCTTTAAACGGAAACACTTACAAAACAAAGTTAAGTATTGGTCAGTCAATAAAAACATTGTGGCCAGAGGCTTGCAGGAACATAAACCTCTATTTCCCCTAGGAGCAAGGAAGAGTTCCTGATTTGCTAAGTGGCCACAGGATCTTTCTAGAACATAACAACTATGAATAATGAGAATCAACTGTACTGACTTGTCCAGGGCTACTTAGCCTCTCTAAAACTACTTCCAAGTGTACAAAATGGTACAGTGGTTCTTACGTCTTGGGACAGCTCTGACTATTAAATGTCATTGTATACAGAAAGCCATGTTTTATGGTTGACACTGAGCCTGTGGGAGACTTGACTCACTCCCTTCTTGAAATGCTCACACCATCATTTATACTGATGATTTTTAACTCTGTATGCTCATACTGTAAATAATTGTTACCAATAATGTGTTTTATCTTTGTTGGAACTTCCAGAGTCTCTCGCATATTTACAGAACTTCACACAGTAAATCATATTAGATAATGTAAAAGTTATAGGAATTATTTATGTTTAATAAAGTTGTTGTACATGTTTGATATAGGAAACTATTCCTGAGAGCTGCCCCATGAGGAGAACTTAGTCAATGATATTTGTTTCTGCTTAAAATTCTGCTACTTTTTTTGTCTTTGAATTTGCCAGGAATGACTTGCTTCTTTGTGGGCAGTTCTGAACCCTCGGTTTCAATGTGACCAATTCTGACTGATGAGTAGCAGATGTGTCTCTGAGTGCAGAGAGGGAAATAATGACTCAACTCCTAAAAATCCCCGAAGATGAGGCTAGAACTAAAGCTAAAAAGAGCCATTTACGACCTACCATTCCTTTGAGGCCCGATTTCTTAGACACCAGCAGGGGGCTGAACTCTTGGTAGCAGCTGATTCCAGGAGTTCCACAGCTGGTGAGATTTGGGATGGAAGATTCCGGGGATAATTTAGTCAGTGCCATAAAGAAATATGACCACGTAGAATCCCATCCTACTTCATAATTCTTTAGTGCCTTCTAAGTTATTTCAAAAAACTCTTCTTTCATAAAGTTACCTTGGCCAGTGGGTCAAATGGCCATACATATATGGTCATATTTTCTTCCAGATTTAGAATTTTTCTGAATTACTGCGTATTAAGGTATATCTTAGAGAAAAACAGGGATTAGGAACATTAACTATGGCCTAGGGCAGAACGTATATACAGTAACTTTGTACCAACATATGCTGGGACTATAAAGATTCCTTCATACATTTATAACTTGCCAGGTATTAAGTATATCATATGTTGAAAAAAATGCCTTAGTTCCTTCACCTTACTTGTTTTTTCTTTACCTTACTTTATTTTTTTCACCTTACTTTAAATATAATCATATGAGTAACAAAACATATTCTTTAGGACTTTTATGGTCTTATACTGTGAAAAGAATGTGTTCTGTCTTTGATCAATCAAAATCTTAACCTCTGTTGAGACAACTAATGCAGATAGATTCTCCAAATGAAGAAAATAGGAGTTTAGATGTGAGTATAAGGGAAGAGGATGGTTTGGTGGATGTGAAATGATGGAGTGATTGGTGGTAAACAAAGGGTCTTGATCTGTGACATATATGCATATGTATATTGACAGAATGAAGGAGAGAACAAACTTCTAGAGTAAAGGGACAGAAGAGATTGGAATCATGGAGGTAATCAAAGGGTATGATACAGCAAAATGCATCATGAAACTGCAAAGTTGAATCTAGAACAGAAGTATCTGATAATTAACAGTTAAATTTTGAAAAGTTAAATAGAATGTATCTTTAGGAATCCTTCCTATTTTATACAGTGGTGCCAAATGTGCCTTTTGGAATTCTGGTCAGCGTCACAATAAAACATTGGACTTTCTTTGTTTTAAGATGAAAGAGAGTTGAAATTGCTATTGGATTGTTGCGCTCCTGGCTATTCTAGGCTAATGTATCAGGTCATTCTGAGGATATTATTTTGTACTACTTGTGTAAGAATAATTTTTTATTGGATATTAGTGAGACAGTTTTCAGTTGCCAGTAAAAAAAAATACTTCCAGAAGTCATTGGTACATGTGTCCTTTCATTGGATGGAGGTGCTCCTAGCAAAAACTGGGGAGACAGGATATTCAACTATGGTCAGGGCAGGACAAGTACACAGCACATTCTTAATTTTAGGAACATTTTCTTCATTTATCATTCAGAAGGATTTTTAATATATCCGTTTTGTTGTAAACTCAGTATCAAGCACAGGAGAAATCATATAAAAGAAATAGAAGACAGTCATTATCCTCAAAAAGTTTATTACAAGAACTGAGTGTTACAACATTTTAGCACAGCAAGGTCATCTTGACCCTGAAATTTTAATTTATTTTATTTTTTAAAAAGACTTTATTCATTTATTTGAGAGAGAGAGACAGCAAACATGAGCAGGGGGAGAGGCAGAGGCAGAGGGAGAAGCAGATCCCCCACTGAGCAGGGAGCCCACCATGGGGCTCCATCCCAGGATCCCGAGGTCATGACCTGAGCCGAAGGCAGACACTTAACTGACTGACCCCCCCAGGTGCCTCTGAAATTTTATTATTTTTTAAAGATTTATTCATTTACTTATTGAAAGAGAGAGAGAGGATGGGGGTGGGGGGAAGGGAGAGAGAGAGAGAGAATCTGAAGCAGATTCTATGCTGAGCACAGAGGCTGACACACTGGGCTTAGTCCCAGGACCCTGAGATCATGACCTGAGCCTGAATCAAGAGTCGGCTGCTTAGCCAGTTGCACCACCCAGGCGCCCCCTAACCCTGGAATTTTAGTGAAATTATATTAAATGCCCACCCAAGATGTAATACTATTACCCAATAATCTGCACTTTTCTGCACCCCCCCCCTTAAAAAAAATCTCTGGATATTTTTGGTCCATCTAGCAACTTCCGGCTTGGATTTCCAGCTTCTACAGAATTCTCATTTAATTTACAACATGCTACGGTAGGTTTACCATGCCCTGGTGTGGCCCATCCATGGACTATGGCTCTCTTCAGTACTCTGATTCGTGCCCTCCCTACATTATCATTCACAGAAGAGGCTGTGCTTGGGTTTAAGGCAATCCAGTGACAGTCATTATCACAGATCCACAGAGAAGATGAATTAAAATTGAGTATCAGATGTTTCCAGGTAAGGAGAGTGGACTGGCCACTTGTGTTTATCCCTTTCCTAACTATATTCAATGATACTAATTCAACATACATAGTTTATGTATATATTATGTACATATGAACTCACAAGTAAAAGATTATTTCACTATCTTAAATAAATTTTATTATAACAGTTGCAGATTTACAAAAAAATTACCATGATAGTGCAAATTTTGCCACATGCCTCATGCCCAGTTTCCAGACTAAGGAAGCAGAAACACCTGCATTTTTCATTATTTGTCTGGTGAAATAAAAGGAGATATTTTAACTCTAAAATAAGAATAGGATGCTATTTGAAACAGCAACAGAGAGCAAAAATAAACTTTTGGAACTAAAAATATACACATTTTATTTTATTAATGATTTTATTTATTTATTTGAGAGAGAGAGGAAGCAAGGTCTCTGGTCTCTTCTTCTAAGGACACTAATCCTATCAGGTCAGGGCCCTACCCTTATGACCTCATTTAACATTGTTTCTTTTTTTTTTTAAGATTTTATTTATTTGAGAGAGAAAGAGCATGAGCGAGAGAGAGAGAGCTCACGAGCGGGGGCGGGGGGGTAGGGGTAGAGGGAGGAGACTCCCCGCTGAGCAGGGAGCCCGACTGGAGGCTCGATCCCAGGACCCCAAGATCATGACCTGAGCTGAAGGCAAACGGTTAACCGAATGAGCCACCCAGGCGCCCCTATTATACACATTAAAAAAAAATAGATTTCAAGTAAAAAGTTAATGAGTAAGGTTGTGGAGTTTTTCCACAGAATAGAATATATTCATGTATATTTGCAGATGGAAAAGATAAAATATAAAAGTTAAAAGCTAATTTAGGAGCTGAAACATGTGAACGATAGGCATTCCAAGAGAGAAAACAGAGGACACAAAGCAAAACTCGGCAAAGAAATAATTAAAACATTCTGAATTTTTAGATTAAAAGGGGCCATTGAGGACAAGCACAATGCATAAAACGATCACCCAGGCACATGGGAGGTAAATGTTAGAGCCCTGAGGAAAAATAAATATTCTCAAAGTTTTCCAGAGAGAGAAAAAGCAGCCTACATGGAAAGAATCAAGAATCAAATTGGCTCCAGAGGTCAACTCTGCACTGGAAGCTGCAACATTAAAAAAGAAATAGCTTCAAATTCTTGAAGGACAGTTATTTCCCAAAAGGTATTTTATTCAACGAAAACCATTATTTAAATGTGAGTAAAGACCGACTGGACCTTTTGCAGAGAAGCAAGGCTCCATTTAGCCTCCATACATCCTTTCTTAGGAAGCCATCGAAATCTGTGTTCCATCATTTTTTCCCCCACACAAATACAAAAAAGGAAAGAAAGGACGAAAAGGAGAAGGAGCGGGCCCCAGGCAGGTGCACCCTGCGGCAGGTGTTCGTCCTGGCAGCTGAGAGGGTCCGCAAGGCACCCCGGGAGCGCCCCTCGGCCTCTGCTGGAAGAGCGCAAGAGCCGCCGCAGGGCATCCCGCTCCCTGGGACGGCGCGCAGCCCTGGGCACCTGCGCGAAGGGCCAGCCGGCTCCGGCCCCCGGCCTTCCCCATGTGGACACAGTGTCGCCGGACGACCGCGGGAAGGAGCCGCAGGGCCAGGGCTGTGCCTCCCGGGAAGGCACACGGGGCGCAGCGAGCGTGGCCGACCGCAGTACGTGGCTGCCGGGGCGAGCGCGTCCTGATGGCCGGCCACGGGGAGGATGGGCGCGGATGCGCCGAGCGCGCAGAAGGGCGGTCAGGCCTGAGGCGCTGCAGCAGGATGTACTTCCGGGAGAAGCCAGCTTCTGCAGGACCGGGCCTTCTCCAGCCCGCACGCCCAAGAACGCGAAGCACCTGCCGGCCAGGTGCTAGAGGCCCCTCCTCCCAGGCTCCGCCCACCACCTAGCGAGCAATCCTCACAGCTCCTGGAGCCCTCGCACGTCTAAAGCCCCAGTCAGAACCAGTTAGTGGGGCACCTGACCCCACAGGCCCGGCCCGGCCTGGCCAGGTGCGGGGGCGGCGGGGGCGGGGCGGAGAAGGTCTGCGGCTGGAACTCGGAGCAGCGCCGGGAGTGAAGTGCGCACGCGCGCGGGCGGCACGTCCCAGCACGAAGGCCTGGAAGGGGCGCAGGGGGCCGGGGAAGAGTGCAGGGGCCCGCGGGCGCAAACCGGCCCCAGCCCAACTTCAGCGACCGTGCCGGAGGGGCGCGTCGAGTACACAGTCTGCAGGCACCCCGGGGTCCCCTTGGTGGGCGCTGCCGTCCTCGGGGCCCGTGGCTCCGTCCTGCAGCGTCTGCCCCCAGGAGCAGCGCGTTAAGGCCCCTCGTGCCAGCCCAGCTCCCTGCACGCAGTTATTCACCCGGACGGTTTCGTAACTGCGGTTTTTTCTGCATGCGGAGCTGGGCCCCTGGGTCTGGAAGCCCTGGGAGCGGCCGACACTGCTCCCCGGTTCCTGGAGCGCCGGGGAGACCGAGGACGGAGCCGGACCGCCCAGCTCGGTAGGTGGCACGGGTCAGAAGCACGAGGACTCCATGGGGACTCCGTGCACGGCTTGTCCTGGGCGGCTGCAACACAGCAGACCTCCCACCTGCGCCCCGGAATCTTAGGGCCTGCACACAGGCCGTCCCCAGCTCGTCTGCCACGCAGATGGTCTCGTGAGCACCTTCCTCTCCCAGGGCTGTGTCCTTGCGACAGTCCCGGTGTAAGGACGCTGGACGAAGCGAACACAGCAAGGACGGGACGGTGAGGAGCCTCGGATTGCCAGAGTCCAGCGCACTGGTCATCCCGCGGCCACGTCCCCTCGCTGACTTCCTCCAGCCTCCCTCTCTGTGTGTATCTCAATCTGTTATTGGTCAAGATACCGAAGAGTTCGGTGCGTACTTTGGACGGTGAACAGGGATACTTTCCTTTTCATTTAATAGTCCAGTGAGATTCCCCATGGGTTTTTAGAACATGTGCTCATTCAGTCTCCTATCATGCATGGAGTGACTCCTGTGCCAAGTCGTGCCCAGGCACCTGCGCTGTGAAGGGAAATGGGGTCAATACATGTGACCTAAGAGTTCAGGAGGTAGTAGGGGAGGCAGTTGTAATTGTAACCATGGGATACTGGATATAAGAAAAAGGTAGATGCAGGTTACAGTGGTGTGGGGTGCATCTGAAAATCAGGAGTGGGGAGTTTTTGGAGACTGTTGAAGAATGAGCATCAGTTTGCCAGAACTTTAAACTTGGAGGACAGCTCATAGCGCAAAGGCATGAAACAACTAGTTTCTTTAGTCAAATGCAAGAGATTTTATATAGTTCTTGAATATGGTGTGAATGTGATTTGGGATTTGAGTGGGGGTAGGGGCAAAGAAGCAGTGTTGAGTGGGTTTGGGGGTGTCTGTATAAACCTTACGATCTTGAAGATCCTGATAAACTCATGTATCAGGTCATAGAGAATCCTTAAACCGAGCCTTGGGTAACTGATGTTTCAGCATACTTAGAATTTATCCAGACTTTCCTTGATTAGTCCTAACTTGTTCACATTTCACTCTTGTTCCCTTTGAGTATTCTTAACTCTTCATGCCAGTCTCTCTCATTTTTTAAAATTTTGTTACTTAACATATTGTGTAATATTGGTTTCAGGAGTAGAATTCAGTGATTCATCACTTACACAGAACACCCAGTGCACATCACAAGTGCCCTCCTTGATGCCCATCACCCATCTAGCCCATCCCCCACCCACCTCCCTCCATCAATCTTCAGTTTGTTCTCAGTTAAGTCTTATGGATTGCTTCCCTCTCTCCTTTTTTTTCTTTTTTTCTCCCTTCACATGTGTGCATCTGTTTTGTTTCTTAAATTCCACCTATGAGTGAAATCATATGGTATTTGTCTTTCTCTGACTTATTTCACTTAGCATAATACTAACTCCATCCACGTCATTACATATGGCAGGATTCCATTCTTTTTGATGGCTGAGTAGTATTCCATTGTGTGTATGTGTGTGTGTGTGTGTGTGTGTGTGTGTACACACTACATCTTCTTTATCCATTCATCTCTCGATGGACATCTGGGCTCTTTCCCTAGTTTGGCTATTGTAGACATTGCTCCTATAAACACTGGGGTTCAGGTGCCCCGTTGGATCACTACATTTGTATCTTTGGGGATAAATACCTAGTAGTACAATTGCTGGGTCATAGGGTAGCTCTATTTTCAACTTTTTGAGGAAACTCCACACTGTTCTCCAGAGTGGCTGCACCAGCTTGCATTCCCACCAACAGTATAAGAGGGTTCCCCTTTTTCCGCATCCTCGCCAACATCTGTTGTTTCTTGTGTTGTTAAATTTAGTCGTACTGACAGGTGTGAAGTATCTCATTGTGGTTTTGATTTGTATTTCCCTGATGGTGAGTGAACATCTATTCTCATTTTAACTCTTTGGTATTTTTCAAAAGTTTTGTTTTGGATATACATTTCTGGATTCCAGAAGGTTCCTAGAATCCTGGGTCTCTGGATCTCCTGGATTCAGGGTATCTGAGGCTGTTTCTTTCTTTCTTTCTTTTTTTTTTTTTTTAATGATTTTATTTATTTGAGGGGGGGTAGAGAGAGAGAGAGAGCACAAGCAGGGGGAGGGGCAGAGGGAGAGGGAGAAGCAGACTCCCCCCTGAGCAGGGAGCCCCACCCAGGGCTCCATCCCAGGGCCCCAGGATCGTGACCTGAGCCAAAGGCAGATGCTTACCCAACTGAGCCACCCAGGTGCCCCAGGGGCTGCTTTTGACCATTGATGTTTATGTTAGGTGATGTAATAGAAGTAACTTTTTTTTTTTTTTTTTTGCAATAACACTGATCTATAGGGGGACCACAGGCAAATCCCACAAATGTTTAAAATTGCTACTGTGTTTTCATT
The DNA here is from genome assembly GCF_054177405.1 of Leptonychotes weddellii. NCBI lineage: Eukaryota > Metazoa > Chordata > Mammalia > Carnivora > Phocidae > Leptonychotes > Leptonychotes weddellii. The sequence continues at coordinate 93,115,236 of NC_138379.1, read as the reverse complement.
TCCTGGTTACCAGTAGCATACTGGGTCACTCTAACAAGTATACAGTTACATTTTCAATTTTACATATAGGACAGATGTTGATTTAGATACGTTGTTGTTGTTTTCCCATACATTGCTATTTTGAAATTTTAAAAGTAATTTATGATTAACTTGCAGACTTTCCAAAATAAAACAAAGACCCAAAGCCCTCAAATAATATTAGATGTAGTTCCAGTGTTAAAGTTGACATCTAAAGAGCCTTATTCAGTGGTAATATCTTTTATATGATTAAATGAAATAACTTTCTAGCATCTTGAACACTCCATGGAATGAAGTATACATTATTTTCCTACTCTTTCTTTTTAAGGTTTTGTTTGAGAGAGAGAGAGAGTGCTAGAGCCTGCAGGAGTCAGGGGGAGGGGCAGAAGGAGAGGGACAAGCAGATTTCCTGCTGAGTGTGGAGCCTGATGTGGGGGCTCCATCCAAGGACCCTGAGATCATGACCTGAGCCCAAGGCAGATGCTTAACCTACTGAACCACCCAGGTGCCCCTCTTTTCCTGTTAAAAGTTGAGAGGTATCACTAATCAAGACAATTTCTAGGTAATTGAGAAAATACAAGAATCAAGGAATATATGTTTTGACAATATGCTTTAATTTTGCACAAAAACGTAAGTCTTTTAAAAATATGAAGTATTTCAAAAGGTGAAGATTTTTTTGCTGTTCATATAATAATCCTTAATAAAGTCATTACCTTCATTGGTATTCTGAGGAGTGCATTCTTGTTTCAGGATCTGAAGCCATGGGTGAAATTAGTGCAGTACACTGCATTTAGTGAGAACTTAATAAATAGTAATTGATTGATGAGGTGTCAAAGCAGCTTTATTTTTCTCCCTTTATCAGGTTGTATCTACGCCAAAATACCAAATGGAAAAATACAACTATTCAGTTGTTACATTATACCCATGCGAAAAATTAAATTTAAATGGATTTAATAATCAATTATTTTATGAGAATTGAGTCAACTTGATTTGTATACATAGACCCCCTCCAGAATATAGGCATACTTGTCTTTAGTTAGGATACATCTGGTTATGAGGTCACTTTATTATTTCCCAAACTGTATCTTAACTTTATATCAAGGAATTACCATTTGACCAGGGTTAAGTTTTGCAAATCGTGAGAATTTATAGGTAACAGTTATTCACAAAGGCTATGTCAAAAGAAATGATTGTCACAGGGTGTTGAAGATGACTGATTAGTACTATAATTCTTTTCATCAGAATTTTTGAATGCTAACTTTCCCTATTGTAGGCTTTTATATTACTTTTTAGAAATAAAAATTTAATTAATATGATCAATTAGCATCAGCACAGTATGGTAGGTAAGGGTATAGTCTTCGGAGCCAGGTATCCGGGCTTGAATCCTGGCTGTGCTGCTTTCTACATGTAAGACCCCGAGCACACTATTTAACCTCTGTGCCTCGGTTTCTTCTTTCGTTAAAAAAAAAAAAATAGATATAACAGTATTTTATGGTGTATGTCTGAAAATTGAGTTAATGTTTGTAAAGCTCTTAGAATAATCCTTGGAACATCGTAAACTCTATGTAAATGTTTTTCCTGTAATAAAACAGGGAAATGAATAAATTCTCAGTGAACAAAGTTCTCACAATCCTGAAAATTATAAAGAGGGAAGCAATGAATTACACACACTGAAAGAAAAAAATCTCATCACCAAGATATAACGTTTTGTGAAGCATTATTTCAGAATTTTCTCTGAATATGTATAAAAATAATAGATCAGAACCTAGAAAGGAAAACAACTTCATAAGACGTATTATTGCACATGGTTTTTAAAAATCAAAAAGCATTAAATACAATTTTATTTGAATTTAATAGATGAAAGTGTAATTGATGGACTTGGCAAACTTCGGATAAATGGTTATTCAACACCAGTTAATATTTAACAAAGAACCCTTCTTTTAAGAAAAGAGATTATAAAAAAGTCATTAACATGTTAGAATCTTTATTTTTTTTTTTTAAAGATTTTATTTTTATTTATTTGACAGAGAGAGACACAGCGAGAGAGGGAACACAAGCAGGGGGAGCGGGAGAGGGAGAAGCCGGCTTCCCGCCGAGCAGGGAGCCCAATGCGGGGCTGGATCCCAGGACCCTGGGATCGTGACCTGAGCCGAAGGCAGACGCTTAACGACTGAGCCACCCAGGTGCCTCAGAATCTTTATTTTTTTAATGTCTCTTTTAAACTACTTGCTCCAAGAAGTGAACTGATTAACATTCCCATTCATTTTTTTATCCTCCCCCTCACCAGTATTTCCTCCTTTCATCTCAGTGATTTAACCAGAATATATCTTGAAATTAATCAACTTAGATACTCCTGATTGGTGTGTTTTGTTGTATTTTGCAGCTTCATTTCTCCCTTGCGTCAGTGGGCATTTGTGATCACTTTTCCTGGGACGTGTGTTCATGACTCTTTATTTAAAATACAAGAATTACATTCATGTGGAGTCATTCTCTGTCATCTTTCCAATCATTTTCATTCATTTTACTTCATTTTTTGCCTCTGTAGTTACTGAGATTACTCTTACTGATTCTCCTTCTCACTGATTTGATTTTAGACTTGAGCTTAGCCAAGAGGCGGAGAAGCAATCATTGATTGTATTTTTAGGAGTGTTTGTTGTTTCTCATTGTTACTTATTAGGTAGGACACAATGCTGTGTGTGCTCTCAACATTTTCCCTTGTCCACTACTTATCTTGTCATTCCCATTGTATTATCTTTTTTCTTTCTTGAGATCTGATTTTGTTTGTTACATTTACATTTTTGGGAAATTATCTAACATGAGGCAGTTGCAAAAAAACTTCTCTTGCTTGAGTTATCTTTTCTTCCCGGACTGGTTCTTCATTTTTCCTTTGTCTGTCTTTCTGTTCTGACTTATGATTTCTGCTGCGCCATGTGTGTAATTGGCATGCTGTTTCTTCTCATCTTGCTTCTGCTCTGATTCTAGCCCTCTGCTTGGTAAGATTATAGGTAAATTCTCCTCGACACAGCCCCCATTTATGCTGTGATCAATTTATCATCCTGTTTTTGAGCCACAGGCGTTAGACCTAGCCGTTCTGCAGTGTGGGGGTGTGCGAGGGGCAGAGGAGGTGCTCGGCTGACTGAGCATCTGGTGTTGGCTCTCTCTTCTGAGATCCTGTTAGGTGTGACTCCACACAGTGCTTCATCAGGGCGCAGCTCTGGGAGCTGGGCCCTGGAAACTGGTGAGTCCTGGTTAGCATTCCTTTTACTACTAAGATGTTTCTAGGACATGTAGGGCCTTCTAATGTATATTAAGGGGTTTGCCTTATTTTTTTTTTAAAGATTTTATTTATCTATGTGACAGAGAGACCCAGTGAGAGAGGGAACACAAGCAGGGGGAGTGGGAGTGGGAGAAGCAGGCTTCCCGCGGAGCAGGGAGCCCCGATGTGGGGCTCGATCCCAGGACCCTGGGATCATGACCTGAGCCGAAGGCAGACTATTCACTGACTGAGCCACCCAGGCGCCCCAAGGGGTTTGCCTTATTGATTTAGTGTTTTAGAATTTCCTATTCTTTCCCTTGGCCTATATCTACAAATTGGAGCAAATTCACGAAAACTCTGAATTTTTTCAGTTACAAATCTTCTGTAATAATGTTTCTTCCCTTTCTTTAATTGCTGCACATATTTAAAAAAAATCTATCCATTCATCCTTCCATCTGCCCATCAATGTTTTAATGAAAGGAAATTCTGTAATACTAACTTATTTTGCCATCTTTAGTCCCATTTTATTTCTCTCTCTCTTTTTTTTTATTCCCCAGTTCTTTTTTCTTAATTGCCCCTGTTATAATATGGCTTGGGATTTGGTCTATTTGAAGTAAACAATGCAAATAAATTTCATGTTTCTTGACTCCAAAGATTTAAACAGTGATTTAAAGACACTGCTTTTAGCCAAAATACATAAACAACCTTGAACCTCGAGTACTTGTGAATTATTAGATACCTCTGTGAGGTCAGTGCAGTAATCCATTACAGTGGATTATCCAGTCCATTATCCAGTCCATTACAAGGGTGAGCATGAGGGGACTGGAAGCTGAGTTGTTCCTGACAGATCTTTCCCAGGGAGAGAGATTGCACCATCTCTTCATGCTTCAGGATATATTAAGTGTTGCTTCAGTTCATACTGATTTGAAACACAGATGACTTTTGGGAACAATTCTAGAATTTATTCTGATGCTTTCAGTGTTTAGATGTCTAAGAAGTATAAGTATGGTATAATGGAATAATCAAAGATTTTTCTGAGTCACATAGACTTGTATTTGAACCCTCGATCTATTAGCCGTGATCCTTTGTAAATTGTTTTTCATATGTCATCTATATAACATAATGATAGCTATTTGCAAGGATTAAATTAGATTGTTTAAATGTGTACAGTACTTGAAACATTGTAGATGCCCAATAAATACTGTCTTCCTCACTATTCATTTATGACTATTTTTAGGATTGTTAGCGACTGCCTGTCCGTTCCTCTATACTGTGGTAGAGAAAAACAATAATTGGTCTTTTTTCTCAATACTGTCTTAGGCCATTATAGATTTTGGCATCAAGGAGAGCAAAACTTGAGATTTGATCTGTTCTTCTGCCTAATCACCATGCTGTCATGGGGGTTCTCAGGACCACTGTTGCCACTTAGAGTTTGACACAGTCTGCACATAGGCTCTTAGTCCCAAAGGTGTAGTTAAAAGGACAGTAGTTAAGAGCTCAGATTTTGGAATCAGACCTCTTGAGTTTCATTCCAGGCCACACCCGCTTGTACTTTGGTCATGTTACTCTTACACTCTTACCTCAAATTTTTCAGCTGTACAATGGGAAAATAGTTGTGAATTCATATGGTTTTATGAGTACTAATTGAGCTAATTCATGTGAAATGCTTAGAGTGATGTGTGACTTCGGGGCACTTTTAATAAATGTTATTGTCTCTTACTCCTAGAGGATATTAATAGGGAGACTTAGCTCAAGATTGTTGACTATCTCCATGACGAGGTAGAAGGAACCGCTCTCTCCATGTAGCCCCATCTGATGTGGCAAATACTGCCATGATAGCACATTTCACGTTTTATCACGCCTTACAATTTACCTATTGTCTCCTGCTGTTAGACTGCATATCTTAAAGGGCAAATACTTCATTATTCATCTGTGGATCTTTGACACTTGACACAGCCTAGTATGTAGTGTGCTTGATACGTGCAATGCAGTGATTAGGAGTGGAAACTCTGCAGTCAGCCTACCGTGGTTTAAATGCTGGTTTGCTCGTAGACTAGCTGTGTGACCAGAGGGCAATTACTTAATGTCCCTGTGCCTCACTTCCCGTTTGGTAAAATAAAGATAATTATATGCCTACATCATTGGGTTCGGCTCAGGTCATGATCCCAGGGTCTTGGGATCGAGTCGCATGTCAGGCTCCCTGCTCAGTGGGGAGTCTGCTTCTCCCTCTGCCCCCCACCCCCACTAGTGTGCACTCTCTCTCTCAAATAAATAAAATCTTAAAAAACATTAATCCATACATGTGCATTGATTAGAACAGGGCTTGGCCTATTTTGAGAGCTCAATAAATAATAGATTTTTAGACAATTCTCTATTGTTGTAAAATTGAATTGGTAAATAAAAGGAAAATGATAAGCGATGTTATGGTCTTACACATATATATGAAAGTTTCAAGTTCTTACTATCATGGGAGGATTAGAAGAGATTTCCTTATGACCAGAACACGTACAGAGTCCATATTCAAAAGACTTTCTTCATTTCTTTTTTCTTCCTCTGGGAAGGAGCTGTTTTTGATTATTTAATATGAACAAAGGCAGGGAAATCTCCGGGTAGACATTCTCTTCTCTGCTCTCTGAGTACCTACTCAAAATCCCACAGCTCTACTCTGAGTAGGCCTGCTACCTCTTCCTAGCATCAGACTCTCCTGATATCAAGACCTAAATATTTTCCTAGAGACATTAGTCTTTCCCATTGCATTCTTTATTGACTTCACAGATTGGGCTTTACCCAATGAAGAGACCCACTGGCTGTTTCAGGTTGCTGAGCTTTAATTTCATGGTCCACTAGGATGAAGATTCTTTGATGTTATTCCTAGTAGCCATTGGAATAGGGTGAAGCAGGGTGAACAGAGCAATAGAGGAGATTTATGTTGACTTGTAATTTCTAATAGCTGGCAGTTTGTGGCAAACAATAATAGACAATTCCTTAGTGGAACAATTTTAATCAAATGCAAGCAGTATTACCTTCTGATTGTTTTTCTTCTTGACTATTTTCAATTTATATTAGTTCTCAGTATCAGTGGGTCAGAGTTGAGACTATTACAGTTTTAAAAATATTCTTATTTCCGATCTCTCTTTTATCTGTGGACATACATAAATATACATGCGTGTTTTCTTTTTTAAGTGAATGAGCCCAAAGAGGTCAATTATTTTGAGGGCAGGAATCCTACCATTTATTTCACCATCCCTCGCATCTAGCATAGTACCTGATATAGGATAGGCGCACTCAGTACATGCTTATCAACTGAATGAACACACATTTTCTGTAAGATAGTACCTTTCTATTCACCTAGCATTTTTTGAATATTTGCCATGTTCTAAGGCTAGTAATAAGCAGTTTCTTGCTCATTTCCCAGCTAGTCCTCATCACAGTCTTCCCATGGATGAAATCTGTTAGTCTTCTTTTATAGAAAGTGAAAAATAGACCAACTCGTTTAAAGTAACATAACCAGGACCCAAATTAGGGTATATTTATAAATGAAAATGGCAAAAGAATTCAGGATTTCTTATGTTCTTTCAGTAATACAACTTCATGTACATATAGAAAAGGCAAGCTCAGTGAAAGCACTTATATTTGCCTGAGTTAACTGTGCAAGTGGATACCTGGGAACTCTAGAGCAGGAAGTCTACCAAAGTGGTGGGAATTAGCTGTGTGTGTACACATGCCCATGTAGGCATGATTGTACATTTTAGGTGAGTTTTTGTAAGTAAATGATTGGTTAGACTGGAGGGAGGACCCAGTTGACGTACAATGAATGATGATGGATATACAGAAAGAAGGTTAATAAAGATCTTAAATTCTAGGCTCAAAAGTTGCCATTTTATGAGAATGGGTAAATTCAGGATGGGATCTTGAGCAGTGCATTAACAGTATGAATAATGCATCAGAAGGGTGTTCTGATCCTTACACACTGTAAAGGTCTTCCGGTGAAACTTAAAGCTACTGCCTGGCCTTGGTTTGCTTCTGGTTCATTGTACTTCATCGCATTGTGCTGACTTAGCATAGAGGTCTTCTTTTTCTCTTGCATATCAATATTTCAAGTATTTAGTAAACTTTTACATATGTTTGGCCTGATATCTACTTGAGCTTGTGTTTCCAGAGCATAGTCCTAAGCAATCAGCAGTCCCTAAATGACGGTCCAGGAACTTGTGAGGATGCTCACAGCCCAGTGAGCTGGAAGAATTTCCTGAAGGACTAGAAGCATATTGTAAGACCAGCTTTTAGGATCCTTGTGGTTTGTCATGCATTCCTGAGTAAAATAGATTGCATAAAATGTTCACTTAATCCAACTTTGTTTCATGCCTTTGGGGAGGTTATAACCCACTGTAATTATTATTAGCAGACCATACATCATACCTTGAATTTAATCAACAGAAAGGTAATTACAGATGTACAGGATTTAAAATTATAGCCCAAATTTAGTCTCACCAGAACTAACAGTTACCAGAGAGGGGATTTTGAGGCCACAGATAACCTAACTGTTGGCCAAGGAACACTGCCAAGTGGGAAACTATACATTCTGTTTTTCTGTTGCTGTTGCTGTAACTAAGTCCCTTTGAGACCATAATTCTCCATGATTTAGTCCTTTTTCATCCCATTCCTTACTCTCTCTTACACTTTATGTTCCCAGTGACACTGTATAGAATTTTCCATAAGTTCTATGCTGTCTCTTGCTTTAGTATCCATAATAATACTGTCCTTTCTGCTGGGAATGTTCTTTCTTCTCCTCCTTTCAGATTCAACTCAGTTTGTCATCTCTTGGAGTCTTCCATGACCATGAAGATTAGGCACGTCCTCTTTTGACCCAATAGTTGGTTCTCACTACTATTTTTGTAATTGTCATATATCTACTTTTCATGTATGTATGTGTTTTTTTTTTTTCTTTTCCAGGTCAGAGTCTCATATTTTTCACTCTCAGTGTCTAAAACAATTGTAGGCACCATCTTGGGGCTCAATAATTGTTTGTTGAGTCATTAACTTCAGGTAGTCCCCATTGCATGAGGAATTCCAACTTAAATATTCAAGGAGATGTTTTTGGAAGACTTAATAGACAAATCTCTTTCCTCCATCTTAACTGATTAGATTCCAGAGTTCTGTCAGGGAGACAACAGGGTATGATGCTTACGTAGCAGAGTAAGGTCTTCATAATTTTCAGTTGCTAGTAGGGAATAGTAAAGTCATAGGCATAGGTGAGGGCCAGATACAAAGTGTTGGTCATGACACCAACATTTAGTCTGGGAAGGATGATTAGAGTCTTAGGGATGCTGGGACCTCATTCGTGCATGACACCTGTGAAAGTTAGATCCTTTATAAAATTTAAGGTAAAAAATCTGGCAAAAGTTAACTGGGAGACATGGATGGCAAGGCAGTGAAATGATGCAAGGTGGATTCAGTACATTTTTTTGGACAGATGTTTTTGAGCATTTTTTGGATGGCCTAGTGTCCTGATCCTGAAGAGTCTACCAGGTTTAAAATTGTGGTGATCATGGAGCCTTGATCTGACAGGATCATGGCAGGCTAGAACATGCCAGTATAAGGAGGAGGGGTCTGATTCCGGCCAGAGTCCTTTGTAGGGTTCCATGCTGAGGGCTTCTGGGCTTTCGGGATTCTAGCCTATGAATGCAGACTTGAATGACCAGTGTGGAAAGGCTGTGTTGGGGGTTAGAAGAAAGGAATTGAGATTCCAGAGAAAATCTCCAGTGGTCATTTTCTTGGGGTCCATCCAACATGGTTGCTGGAGATGTGGCTGTGGTTAAAACTCTTGATAACACAACAAATAGACCAGAAGGGACACACCTGAAGAGATTCGTTCAGTAGGTGTTAGATGCAACCGTGACTTCCCGGGACCACCTTCTCCTGCTGTGCTTTACCGTTACAGGTGATGTTCTTTTCTCCTTGCTGAGTTTCTTAAAGGAACCATGAAAAGGCCCACCCAGACTTAGAGCCAGGTTACCAAAGAAAGTCTTCAGCAGATCAACTCTGTGGTGTCACATACAGAGTATCTGAGAGGGCCCTGCGACGTACATCCTCTTTTATGGTAAATATTGGAAGACACAAATCTTCTCAGCTTGATGCTGCCATGGATACCATTTTCGCTTTACTATGTGTCTGTTGAAAAACGGGGGCTCCTCACCCATCTGACTTGACTTTCTTCCTGCTCTAGCTTCGACAGCAGCCTCGCTTGCTTAGATCATTAACTGACATTATTTCTTCCGTCTGTCGCCCTATTCTAATCATGCTCTATAATTTTTTCACATATTTTAGGACTGTGATTCTACTTGACTGTTTAAAACTTTTGATGACTACAAGGTGACTTTTAATTTGTTTAACAATACCCATTAATTAGTATAATTTTTTTTTAAGATTTATTTATTTATTTGAGAGAGCGAGAATGAGAGAGAGTACATGAGAGGGGGGAGGGTCAGAGGGAGAAGCAGGCTCCTCGCTGAGCAGGGAGCCCGATGTGGGACTCGATCCAGGGACTCCAGGATCATGACCTGAGCCGAAGGCAGTCGCTTAACCGACTGAGCCACCCAGGCGCCCTAATTAGTATAATTTACTGAGTAAATACTTTGTCACCTGTGTCCCCGACGCCCCAGGAGGGCTTGCTTTTGTGTAAGCTGTCCTCCGGGAGGCCGGATAGAAAAGTCATAAACTAAAGAAAACCTTGGGATGTTACTGACTTGGTAAAATCTAGATTGATAACTGATAGTTCATATTTTGATAAAGTTCTGAGACGTTCTCTCTACATATCTAAAATACATGGAAAAATTAATATAAATACAAAGTGCCAAAGAAAAAATTAAAAAAAGAGTTTGTCTAGATCTTTAAAAGCCTTTTCTTAAAAAAGCTCTTCCTTCTCCATGGGAAGCACGGAGGCCCAGATTTGTTAATTGAGTTCTCTTGGACTGAGCAGTTAGTCAGAAGTCAAGTCAGGCTGAGACAGCAGGGCTCCTGTCTCCACGTTCTGGAACCAAAGAGCTAGCCGGGGTCCTTTATCTGTGCCTCCCAAGTTTGAGCTGAGAGTGTGAAAGAAGTTCCATTCTTCATAATGAAAGAGTTTGTTTCTTTTGTGTAGTGTTACAGTTCCTTTGTAGCTCTAAGAATCTGTTGTAGAAAATATATCGTTCCCAACTGCAGCAGCAGAAAGGATAAAACACACGGAAACGCTACAGTTTTTCTAGGTTACCTGAGCTGCCAGTGTGCACAATTGGAATAGACTTCCTCTTTGGGGCTAAAACCTGGGTTCTGTAACATTCTTGGATTTCATGCAGCTCACTCAGTTTTAAAGTATGCAGCGTGTATACTGAGAGGCGTTTCTGTTTCTCTTTTTTAAGGCCTGTTAGGAAATTGTGGAGATGTTAATTGAATAATTTAGGAAACACATTAGTACGTTTGAAGATCGGCTTGAAGATCATAAGAAATTTGTGTTTTGTCATTAATTCACTTATGTAGAAAAATCTGGAGAAAGCAATGCCCAAATAATCACGCATCAAGCTATAGTAAAAAAAATATTGCTAGTTGCTAAATTGTTTTAATTTTTACGTTATTGTGAGTTCCAAAGCAATCTCTTATGATCTTTATTGCAACCTATTTCTCTTCTTAAATGCCTTTCATAGATTTTATTCCTGTTTTCAAAGGTTGAACAAAAGCCCCAAGTAGACAGGCAGGTAAGCTTTATTAAGCTTTACAGTATGTAATATATTTTATATTATGCCTTAGCCTGAGGCAGACGTCGTAGTGTGGCAATTAGGTCTCTTACTGACAGCGTACGACTGCTCTGTCTACAGGCTTCACATACAATCACAAATAATGTTGCATTAGGCAAAGAAATTAAGTAGAAATGTACGTTTTACATTTCTGATGCTGCGTGACACATTCTGCCTGCATACTTGTGCCTTTGGTTATAAAATAACATGTGATAGGGATGAAAGTTAGCTGAAGAATTACTTTTTGCAGTTGGAATTCCCCATTTTTGATGAATTGGAATTAGTTTTGGACGCATGCTGTGTTGAATAGAAACTCTCAGGAGGTAAGTGCAGAGTGTGGCTTCTTCTGTCCTGTACCATCCTTAAGATTTTCCCCAAACCTTCAGTCTTGCCCCCTTCACTCCCGTGAATGAGCTACAGTGACTGTGTTATCTCAGATAGGGATCCTTTGGGAGATATTTTCAAGAAAACGTTTTCCAAATGGCTTATTTAACTAAAATGTTACTTCCCCATCATAGATTGCTTTAATTTTTCACATATTAAAACAATAAAATGAATTATTAGGAAATTAATATCACCCTGTGTTGCTTATTTCTTCTAAGCATTTTAATACTGTGATACCTTGGATTGTCATGGAAATCATTTTATCATATATTGCGTATTCTATTGAAGTGCATTTTTAGAAATTGTTTGACTTAGTCAGATATGACTATTTCAGTTATTTCTTCATTATCTCCTAGTTTAGCTGCCTATTTTTATATAAGAAATCATTTCTTATTGTTTCTATTGATTATTTTACTATTGAGACCTAAAACAAAAATAATGGAAATTTCCACTGGGATGGAAAAAATGCTAATCTTCACAGGAATGAGAAAAGAAGAAATAAAGGCTGTGGTGTTCATCCTAAAGCCAATTATAAAGTAAAACAACAAATTTGATAGCACACTTTACCAGATTATTTTGAAGGCTTTAACAATTTAACAATTATTAGGTATTTCCCTGTGTCTATAAGCTCGTCCATGGTTCATAGATTTTACGTATCCACTCCTGCTGTTTCTGGAAATAACTCTCTACTTCAAAATGTATTCTAATCCCCGATCAAATTGTTTGAGTTCAAGAAAAATCATCATCATAATAAAAACAGCAGCTGCGTTCCAAAACTAATTTTTCTTCTTGAAGAGAAGGGGGCATGTGAATAACAAGTTTTGTCAGTCATATACTGGCTTTTAAACAGTTATGGGATATAGACAGAGTTGATTTATTGTAACTTTTGAACAGAAATTCACGATCTCGTTACCCCTGCTTCAGGTTAGACCACCCCTCCAGTCCACCTCCGGAAGCGACTCCAAACCCTCTGTCTAGCTCGCCCCCGACGTGCTAACCAAAGATAGTTGCCGTGTTTTGTTGTTAAATATTGGAATGTTTAATGATATATCAAATAATAGCAATAATCCTAACTTTCGGAGCGGTAGGCATTGTACCGGTCAGTATATTATGTGTTATTTAATCATCACAGAAATTCTGTGAGACAGTTGCATTATTCTCATTTCTCAGTGGGGAATTTAGGTCCAGAAAGGTGAATCTACTGGCCCAAGATTGTAAGACAGGGAGCTCCAGAGCTGGGGTTCACATTTAGGGCCGACTCATTCTGGAGTCCATTGTCCATCTCAGTTAGGGATCAATGAAACATGAGGCTAATCAAATCATCGAAAGGCTATGTGAACTGTTTTATGAAGTACTAATGACGGTTTTCGTCCCCTGGGGGGTGATTTGGAGACACATAGATGACTTTTTGGTTGTGGCAATGATTATGAGGGGTGCACCTGGTACTTGGTGCTCTTGGTGGAAGTGGAGGTAGGGGGAGTGTTTGGCAAGGGTGCTGGATGTCCTGCACTTCTTGAGACAGTTTCATCCAACCAAGAGCTTCCGCATGACCTGCTGAATTTTGAAATTCAGATATACATGAAGGTGAAAATGTTTTCACTTTTATCGGAGCCTAAAGCCTAATCCCACCTTACATGTATGCGCACAGTGTTTTTGTTTTTTGCATGACTTTAATATACACTAAATTTTCAAGGATGCAATCACCATACAAATTGGAAGGGAGAGCATGCTTTTTTTTTGAGGGGTTGGAGTATTGTTAAGTGTTGTTCATGGATCGCAAACTGCTTGTGGCATTTAGGATGCCAATAAGGCTCGCTGATACCTTTCTGTCTTTGAAGCTGTCACATCCCCGTGATTCTACTTAGAGGGGCAAGAATCTGCTTAGTCCATGATTTTATCTAGGATAGTCATGCCTGATAATTTATACAGTGTAATGCATATTTTTTTTCTAAATGGTTTTCATTTACTTCTCCTGTAAGTTATAGTAAGAGCATAATATTGTCCTTTAAAGAAACTAAGTGGGTATTTGAATTATGTTATATGCTAACTTCATTTTTGCACAAAGTAAGTAAAACAAAATATTACGTGAAATATTTAACACGGTAAAGGGTGTTGGGTCTGACAGGCTGAAAACCATGTGTTATTCCGTCCACAGGAGGAGCAGGTGATCAGGTAGTAGCAGCCGCTGATTATGAGAGCAGGCCCTGTCGTATCTCGGGTTCTGTCGAGGCTCCCTTGGTGTCTTTTTCTCTGTCCCCGGTAGGAATGTTTCAGGGTCCTTCAGTATTCCAGCTGCTTATTCATCGCTCAGTTGTATTCTAGGGATGATGGTGGTCTGGAGCCTGAGAAATTATGTTTAAATGCTAGTTTCCATGCTTTTCACTTTGGAGGCTGCACAACCCTTTTCACTTTTTATGAAGCTTGTTTTCTTCATTTAAAATAAAGCTAGGAGCCAATTATCTATCTGACAAGAGTGTGGTAAACAAGAAACAATAACTATTTGTCTATAAACAGTAACTGGCAATAACATACATACACATATATGCCACAGAGCCTGACAGTTCTTCGTTATTTTATTATCGTTAGAGTTTTTCTGTCTTTGCTGACATCCTTCCACTCTGAAAGCTCTCGTTGGTTCACTTTAAATTAATGACATGACACAGTTACTCCTGAATCCAACCCAGGAAATAGTTCTCCACTCCCGTAGCCCTCTCCGCGTGTGCATTTCTCGTGTTCTCTCGTTCCGCGCCGCAGCCTGTGATCAGCCCTCTCTCTCAGGAGCCCCCTGGCCGTGTGACTTTGCCGTGGCCCCTTTTGCACTTCTGTTGATACTCAGGTGCTTCCTGACATTTAGCTCACCGGCCCAACAGTTTTCCCTGACACTTTGCTGTCTGGGGAGTGGGAGGGCATTTTGTCCTCTTGACAAAGGAGCAGGATATACTCTTTTCCTAATTTCCATTCCCAGCCGGGAAACCGTTTCCACAGGTTTCAAAACAGGCTCATTGTCTCATATGCAAATGATATCCCAGCCCCAGAAAAGCAGCCATACTTTGAAGTCATTGAGGGAATGTGGAAGGAAGGTGTGACAGCTGGGGGCACAGATCGCATAAACCTTTCGCCTTTTACACAGCTATTTTATTCTAAAACCTTCACTTAGTGTCATTTCATGTGAAAAAGTATACACGGAATAGCAGTCCTTCAGCAGTAATAATAACGACAATAATAATAACAAAGATGGTGACCCTTTCTTGAGTCTGGGTGTCAGGCAGGTAGTTAATCACTTAAATATATTAGCTCAGTTAATATATAATGAATAAGTGAGGCAATGAATGCTGCCCCCATTCTACAAATAAGGAAATGTGCCTACGTCCACTTGTTTTATAAACTCCAGGACTGAGATTTGATCCTAGGTCTCTGTGACTCCAAAACTCCTATGCCTTACTGTTAGGATGGAAATGCAGATGTCCCCTCTATAGTACAAGAAGTTCAAGTCTGTAACTTTGGTCATGTCACTTATGAATGAATAGATTCTTCCAGTTGCTGGGTTTAGGAAATAAATTGTTAATTGACCTTTTATTGACATCTCATAGTGACTTTATAGACATTTCCCAAAATGGCTTTAAGTGAACAAAATTTCATATGTCTCAGAAAAATACGCTGATAAAGTAGTACTTCCAAAACCCAATGCACTGACGTAACAGAAAAAAAAAAATGAAATAGCAATTTTGATTGTAAAAGCATAAAGAAATTGAATTCAGCTTCAAAGGGATGCTGTGAAGGACTTTAAGGGTACCACCAAGATTTTATTAGACCACAGTGATCTGCTTTGGAAGTCTTTGAAGGTAAATACCCCTATGAAACTTGAAAGCATACAGCTTAGAACCCAGAATAAAACTGCTTGGGACCTCTAATCATCTACTTATATGAATTTTTGAATTGCAAAAGAAAATCATATTTGGACATTGTGCGTGCATGTTACTCAGAACAAACCACAGAGAATTGAGAAATTGTTGAAACTTAAACTAGGTCTCTCCATAAACAAGCTCATCTTGATTAGATAAAACATTACTCTCTCCTTACGCAGTGGAGACTTGTGTCCAGGAGTGTGGGCCTAACCTTTAACCATGCAGCTCATTGGCTGGGTGGCCTCAGGCAAGTGACTTAACCTCTTAGAATCTAGATGTTTCCATCTTTACACCAGGGTACCAGTCCCTACCTTCCACTATGGGTAAAGATGAAGTGAAATTAATAATGTCAAGTGCTGGGAATAGTGAAGAGCACACAGTGTATCTTCAAGAGATCATTATGAAGTATGCTTTTTCAGATTCAGAAATTCAGCAATAAAATCAGACTGTTTGAGATGCATCAGAGTCCAGAGAAAACTCCCAAGTGTCATTCTGCCTGATTTTATTCTTAGCATTCTTTTTCACTTAACATTTATTTTTCATCCCAATATAATGCATAGAACATAATAGAAAGGACTTATTCATTTGTCAGTTCTTGTGTTCTCCCCTTTATTTGGGAAATTAGCTCATACGTATTTTGAGATACAAAGTATATTTTTGTATTACAAACTCTTGCCATAGAAAGTTTGAAAACTTGGAAAATAGAGAAAAAAAATTCCATTCCCATTACTCCAAAATAAGTCTTTTTAAAAAATGTATTATTTTTAAAGATTTTATTTGAGAGTGCACAAATGGGAGTGGGGGGTGAGGAAGGGGCAGAGGGAGAAGGAGAAGCAGACTTCTCACTGGGGAGGGAGCCAGACCCCAGGGTCCTGGGATCATGACCCGAGTAGACGCTTAACCAACTGAGCCACCCAGGCACCCCCCAAAATAAGTCTTTTTAAACATTTTTATGGGCTTCTTTTCATTTCTTTTTATGTATTTGCGCATGGTTAGTTGAATAAATATTTGATTAGCCATTTAACAGTCCTGAACCATTAACCTGGGACAGTGATTCACTGCCTGTTTTTACTCCCCATTTTCACAGTATAATTCAGGGCTTATCTTTCAATCCGCACAGTTACTGACAGTGTATAGGAGCATAGATTTGGAACGTTCCTTGCAAGTTATTCACATAGTTCCTTTGGTTTTCTTGCTTCTTCCATGTAAATGGGATTAATTTCCTTTGACTCTCTTTGGAAGTCTCATATAAAATGTCTTTTAGCTGTGATTCTGTGCTGCCTCCCCCCCCGATTTTTGGTGGCTTGTGGTCTCCTAAATGTGGGTCTTTAATCTGGCCAGCCCACCTCCTGTTAACCGGCTCAGGTACTAGCAAAAACCATTGGTGTGCTTAGCTAAGGCCTGATTCAGCCTCCTTAAAACTACTGCAAAACCTCTGACATTCTGGACTATATTTGGTAATTTTACAGTCACTTTTCCTGTTTTTTTCCTATGGTGTATGCTCATGATTTACCTTCTTTTATTACGATATGTGTGAATAATTCTACTCCATTAACACTGATCTAACCAAATTGAATCCCCACCCCCCATGCCCCAGCCCCCAATCCTCCACCCCCAGCTAAAACTTTTACCTGAGTCTTGAGCTGTGCCTTAGGGAAGCTTTTATTCTGATCAAGCTAGTAATTCTGTTTGTAGCCAAATAAGATCTTCCTTCCAGAATTTTATTATAGACTCCTGTCCTCCTGGTATCAAAATCAAGTCACTTTATAGGGAATGAAAAGGAGCAGCTGGGAGATCATAAATGCCAAGTTTAATTAAAAAACTTTTCATTTTCAAGTACTCTGTATACATGATTGTGGATTCTCTGTAAATCTAGAGGTTCCTAATTACTCTGCTTAGTAATATCAGGGCAGGCTTCGTTTCTGCCTGGAAGTGTAGATGCCAATCCAATTACTGTTGTTTCCCCAGTGAGGATTATTAATCTACTGTAGGATAGTTCTACAAGCTAAGTGTCTGGTTCACAAATCTGATTTCCATATAGATTTCACAGTTACAGTCTTATTTACTGAAAACATAGCATATTTGGGAAATATGTCACAACACATAGACTTGGGTTATAACTTGACAAGCAGGGCTCAATTATACAAGCCCCAAATATTCAGAATTTGTGAAATTCTAGTGTTGTAAGACACCATAGAGATCATCTGTCCCTTCTGGAGCCCCATAAGGGAAGTTACATATCCATAATCACAGATCTAGTAAGCGGTAAAGCCAGGCCTTGAACTCAAATCACCTAACGATGTTGGACTCCGGGTCCAGCATATACCCCTCCAATTAGATTTGCTTTGATTTATATCCCTTTCATGTACAGATTCTGGGAGCTGGCTCTTCTCGCTCATATATTATAAGTAAGGCAGGAAAATATATCTGACCCCATTCTATATCAGAATTTTATAGAGAGCTAGAATAACATTTTGCATGTGATTTGTATTAATGAGGGAACATTGCATAATAAAAAATAGAAGAATGGTAATTGGAAAAGATTTACTGTTCACGAAGCAAAGCATTCATATTTTCTTCACAACACCAAAAGGGAACCGTTTGTCCTTAGTTTGTGATAAAATTGTGCAGTATGCTTTGGAACAACCTTGGAATTGAGGCACCTGAAAGGTGTGCTCGCTTTGCTATTTCAGCTACTCAACACTACCACCCGTGTTCTTGTAAATTCTACTTACTAAGTGAACAACATTCAAATATACTTCTTTTATTTGGCCTTAACACAGATACCGCACATCTGCTTTCATGACTTTTCTTGATTTTAAGAATTATACTTTTATTTACAGAGCAAATGTAAAGGAGGTAAACATATACTTTCTGTTTTCTTTCAAAGTTGGGTCTTTATGCAGTGTAAGAGTCAATACTCATAGAATGTTTTTGTTTGAAAATGTATCTAACTGAATGCATTGTAACATTAAATCACTTTTTACCTTATAGATAGGCTTGATTGGTTTAGTTTTTTTTTTTAAGATTTTTTTATTTTTTATTAGAGAGAGAGTAAGCACAAACAGGGGGAGTGGCAGAGGGAGAGGGAGAAGCAAGCTCCCTGTTCAGCAGGGAGCCCGATGTGGGACTCGATCCCAGGACTCTGGGATCATGACCTGAGCCGAAGGCAGATCCTTAACCGTCTGAGCCACCCAGGTGCCCCTTGACTGGTTTAGTTTGCAGGGACTTTGTTAGATTCATCAGCCTAGAACAATTTTTGTTGATTTTCCTCTTTTCTCATCATGGTATTAACTAATATAGTCCTCTTAAAGCCCTAATCAGCTTAGCACAGGAAAGAACATGGGTGATAAGAGGGGAAAGGAGTCATATGGCATTGCCTAACTGAGGTTCCTGCCTTCCTGTGACCATCAGTCAGGTTTAGACTCCTGAGGGATATTGCATAAGGGATAAATAAGCAAATATCCTAGTATTGTTCTAAAGCAAGGTTTATTCCATAAGTCCATGATACTTTCTTAACATTGTGATTTAGATTCCGTGATCTAGTAAGGAGCTGGTATAACATAGGGATTGAGCAGTTGATATTGAAGCTGAGATGGAGAGTTTGAATTCCAATTCTCTTTTGTATTTTTCATTGGACTTGCATGTGATTTTAACCCTTTGGGTCTAAAATATTTACCAGCTTCCTAGAGTTGTTGTCAGAACTAAACGGGGTAATCCATGCAGAATGCTTAGCACATGCATGGGACAGGGTAATAATAGAGTAAGGTATAATGAGGATGAGGAGGATTCAGAAGGAACTGCTTCTAACCTTAAGCATTGAATCCCAGAGAGCTTGTATGTAAAACCCCCTTCTGCTCTTGGAAAATGTCCTGCTGTGTTTGCTGGACTGAGTGCCTGCACCAAAATAGGGGGATAGAAAGAGAGGGAGGCATTTGACTGGAGGGAGAGAGGGTTTTATCAGGATCTATAAAATAAGACTGTGTGCTTGAGTCCTGATACCTGTAAAGAATTTTTCATCCTGCTTGTGAGAGTTACATTTCTCTAGGGAATACTGTGGTGGGTGAGGATCTTAAAAATTGTATGGAGTGACCTTTATACTTGTAAAGAAAACTAGGGGAAGAAGGGAAAAGAAAACCTCCAATTGTCAATAAGGACCACAGTGCTTAGGAGCAGCTAACTCTGTCTCTCAAATTGAAAAATACAGTTTATAAAGCATTGAAAGGCTTCCAAAGAATGAAAAAGCTAAATCCTAAAATTTAGTTTTAAGAGGGACAAACGACTAAATATAAGTTTTGTTTTGTTTTACAAAAGGCACTCTGTTTGTGTATAATCTCAGCAAGGACATGGAGTTACAGATACTTTACGGGGTTTGGTTTATTTGAACATATAAACTGGATTCAGCCAAGCGAATATTTTTGTCATATGTATCCTAATTTTGTTGTTACAGTGTTTACCAGGAGGGAGACTTGCAGATTTGTTAAGCTCTCAAACATTTATTGAATAACAAGTGTGTGGTAGGGTACCGCTCAATGCCTGAGTACAGAGCACTTTACCTTCTAGAGGGGCAACACGAAGTCTGTTCCCATAGCACTCTGTACACGCTGATTTTAGGGCACACTTCGATAATATTGTCAGGAACCGTCTGGGTATCTGTTGCACACAATGAAGTCTGCATTTTTAAGGCACGGTGTTATGCTTTTCTCATTGTTGTTTCCCAGAACCTGACATAACAGAGCTCCTTTTTTTAAAATTTTTTTTTTAAGATTTTATTTATTTATTTGACAGGAGACACAGCGAGAGAGGGAACACAGCGGGGGGGGGGGGTGGGAGAGGGAGAAGCGGGTTTCCCGCTGAGCAAGGAGCCTGATGTGGGGCTCGATCCCAGGACCCCGGGATCATGACCTGAGCCGAAGGCAGACGCTTAACGACCGAGCCACCCAGGCACCCTAAAAGAGCTTCTTCTTTTTTTTCTTTTTTTTTTATTCTTATGTTAATCCCCATACCTAAAAGAGCTTCTTAATAAATTTTTGCTAAGTATTATTGACTTGTAAGAATAAAGAGGGTTAAAAAGTCAGCATGCGGACTTCGGCTTCTATCTAAGATGGAGCACTAGGGATCAGATTTACCCTTCCAAATGGAACAACAAAAAGAAGAGACAAAATACATGAAGTGGTAGTTCTCAAGACACTGGACGTCAGGCTTTGAAGGTTCACCATCCCTGAGAGGTGAGAAGCAAATGAGAGGAATCCCAGGATTGCCTTGAGCCACTGCATGGGGAAAGCTCCCTGCCACAGCGTGGGGAGACAGAACCAAGGGGGACTCTGTGGTCTGAGTTGAAGACAGGGAGCCTGGAGAGTGGGAGACCAAACCGTTTCCTTGTAGCCGTGGACTTCCAGAGTGCAGGCTGCAGGGCAGAGCAGAGAGCTGCACAGGATGAAGGCCCAGGCCACCTGCAGAAGACCCACCTTGAGGAGGTGGCAGAATTCTGATTAGTATTCTGGATAAGGAAGTTACCTGGGAATAGGGCAAGAACTTACCCAAAGGGGTTAGAGGGAACAGTATCTACTTTCACACAGGTTCTGGAACAGTACCTCCTTCTGCCACTCAGAGTGGAATGCATAACTGATGGTGCATCAGGTGGAGAGCTCAAAAAGGTCTTAATAGGGCAGGAAATTGATCCTAAATTAAATGATGCTCTGTTTCCTCCAGACAAGGGTTGAAGGCAAGACCCCAAAGCATCAAACTATTTCCAGCAATTAACCTCATCTCAGTGATAGCTTAGGGCAAAATTCACACTGTCTGGTGTGGTGGACAGACCCTAATGGGACCCCCACCCCCATGAATATTGACCTCATAGTCTTCACTCCATTGTGGAATTCCCTCCCGTCAGTCATATGGCTGTAAGGAGGTGAGTTCTTTCCACAACCTGAGCATGCTGGGATGCAGATTCTTCCTGGCCCAGCCCCCAGATGGGATGCAGCTCAGGTGGAACCTTGATTCTGAGCAGAGTACACATCTGTGCCTGGGTTCCTAACCCACAGAAACAGAATGAATTCGTGCTGCCTTACGTGGCTAGGTCTATGGTAATTTCTTATGCAGCAAAGCAAACTAGTATTTTTGACATCCAAACATCATAACCAGAGAAGGAGGAAAATAACCCCCCTAATGAGAAGAAAAATCACCCATCACTGACCAAGGAATGACAGATGGGATAGAATTAGTAGACAAGGGTTAAAACAGTAATAATGGCTATGGGCTCTATGTTCAGGGAACTAGAGGAAGGATTGAACATGGTAAATATAGACACGAAAGGTATAAAAATGACCCACATTTAATTTCTAGACATAGAAACCACAGTGAATTAGGCGGAATAGATGGATTAGATTAGATACTGGTGGAACAGTATTAGATACCGTAGAAGACAAGATTAATGAGTTTGAAGATACAGCAGCAGAAATTTGACAATGAAACACACAAAGGAAAAGGAGGGGGAAAAATACAATGAGCATAGCATTTAGGAGCTGTGGGATGACTTCAGGTGGTCTAACATACATAGAATTTGAGTCCCTAATAGAAATTTCTATTCATCAATAGTGGTAAGAGTAGCTAATTTGTAGGCTGCTCTCTGTCTGGGTGTCAGAGAATCTCCCTATAAATTTGTATAGATCACTGCCTCTGCATCTGGATCTCAGTCAATTGGTTTTATTTAAAATAAAGCTGTAGCAGTTCTGAATTATTTGCAACATTGTGTTGGTAGACTATGAGTATCCTTGACATAATCCCTGTATCATTGTGATCAAACCTCTGTTCCTGAGGTTCTCTCATGCTCAGAAATGCTTCAGTATTTTTTTGTTGTTGTCCCCCATTCCTCCTTTCTGACAGAGTGCCTTTGGGGAATTGCCTCTTTCCTACTTTCAGCCTGTGTGCATTGGGTGGGGTGAATCCCACCCTTACTTCGCAGGAAGTCCATGACTGATTCTGCCCCCTGCCTACCATGGTGGGTTTGAAACAGGCATTTCCACCTTTAGGCTCATGAGGATCTTGGGCTAAGACTTTGACTTCACTGGCTGGAAGAGAGCGGCTTTCTCTTTCTCACTAGATACAAGGCTAAGTTCGATGACCAGAACTTGGTGACTTGATATCCTGTGTGAAAATGAGCCTCCAGACCAAAGAGAGCAGAGTAGGTTGGAGGAGGGGAAAGAGGAGGAGGAGGAAGACTACCACCACCAATAAAATCCTTTTAATTTTAGCCAATTTATGTCCGATTTTTTTTCTCTCATAACTGAAGGAATGCTAAGAGGGATAGCTTTATTCACCACATCTCAGTTTTGTAATTTATAGCCCTGAAAGAGAAGGATGAGACCGACACCCATAATCTAGAGAAGCACTCACTGACTTGTAGATACCTCTACTAGTTTTCTTTAGGAGATGTGTGCACAGATGTAAAAAAAGAATTAGGAAGTTTGTTTTTTTTTTAATTTCAAAATCAGGCATTGATAGGATATATGTTAGGGCATTTGGAGAGTGAGAGGGGTGCACTTACTAATTATTATGGATAAAAACAATTCACTTTGGGTATTCATTCCAAACAGGAAAATACCGTGTTAAACTTGTTTAGTATGTATGTGAGCAGGGTGTCCAGGTCTTCTCTCCCAATTTCATCTAAGAAGACCATTTTCTTTCTTTCTTTCTTTCCTTCTTTCCTTTTCTTTCTTTCTTTCTTTCTTTCTTTCTTTCTTTCTTTCTTTCTTTCTTTCTTTCTTTCTTCTCTTTTCTTTTCTCTTCTCTTCTCTTCTCTTCTCTTCTCTCTTCCCTTTCCTTTTCTTTTCTTTTTTCTTTTCAGTCTTGGTCTTGGTTTTGTCTTTCACATGAGCCAGAAAGCAGGGGGGAGAGGCAGAGGGAGAGAGAGAACCCTAAGCAGACTCCAAGCCCAGTGTGGAGCCTGATGCGGGGCTCAATTCCATGACCTGAGATCATGACCTGAGCCAAAACCCAGAGTCACACACTTAACCAACTGAGCCACCCAGGTGCCCCTTGGGGATGAAGCTTTATGCCTTCCCTGGAGGTAAATCTGGCAGATGGGATCATTTGTCAAGATGGAAAACATAACTGTGTAAATAGTGCTTGGCAAAATTATTTAGATGTATTAGGCCTGGCCTTGTTCTAAAGTAATTTTGATAAGTTAGTGTAGTTTAATGGAATAGTTACTATACCCAGAAAGAGAAGGTCTCCATTGAAATCTGGGTTCTTCCACTCTCTACTGAGTATATAAGTTTTAGTATCCCTCCTCTGCCTTGTAATGGAGTTGCCATGACCCCTGCCTAGGTCATGGTGTGATTTTAAAAATATGATGAGGGGCACCTGGTTAGCTCAGTCGGTGGAGCATGTGACTTTTGATCTCGGGGTCGTGAGTTCAAGCCCCACATTGGGAGCAGAGATTACTGAAACAAAAATCTTAAAAAAATATTTTAAAAATATGAGATCATTCATTTTAAGGACTATACAAATACAAAATGTTATATTTACAAGGTTGTTTTTTTTTTTCCTTTTATATTGCTAAGTAACTTACCTTAACTTTTTTAACACCCTGGAGCATCAGTGGATAATGGATCTCAGACTCCTTTCCTACAAGATGAAAAAGTAATCCTGAGGTTTAGGATACTTAGCGAGTAATGAGTGGAAGATCCCACAGCTGAGTGCATTTCCTGTAAATATTGTCAGTTCATCATAGCTTCCATATTAGTATCTCATAAACTGCTTATCTCTATCCATTTACAGAACCTCTGTAGACCAGTAGTGACCGGTATAGAGTATGCTTTTATAATCTTGAATGTTCAGATTGGTGAATTGTGTTTATGTATTAGCTCTTTTTCCCTCTTCTCTCTCATCTGTTTGTTAATATCTGTGGATATATCGTGTGCATCACATGTAATTCTACAATGTGCCAACGAAATTTGTATCAGTTGTTATTGTGCTTCTCTTTCTATTCCAACTCTACGTTTTAAGTGTTTGTAATTATCATGGGAAAATACCTTCCCAATCTAAACTAAGACATTCAGAGAAAGAGAAAAAAAAATTTGATGCCATAGGATGAGTGTTGCTTGAGATTTTCCTATCTTTGGCTATACAAGTAATATGATACAGACGAGTTTCCTCATCTATAGATTGAGGAAAGTATTTGGTTTGACCATTTCTAAGGTACTTTTCAAACCTTAAAGTTGATAGCACATTGATGTTCTCTTCATTTTGGGCTTGTTTTTAGACACATTTGTGCCTGGAAGTTGCTTTTGTAAGTATATGGCTCTCAGATTAAATCACCAATATATATGCTGTCATTTGCGGGCGTAGGCAATGCTGATATTTTCAAACACTGGAAAAAGCAAGTGAAAAAAGAGCAAGTAGTTACAAACAATAGTTCTTTATTACGTGACACCAAATAAACAGGTTTACAAAACATGAAGCTCTCTAAGCTGTAGACTGTATTGAATAAACACATTTCCAGGTAAGGAGTTTTTCTATAAATGAATATAAAAATTGACCAGACAGTGCAGTGTTTAACACAGTGACTTGAGTAGAGTAGCTGTGTTTCTTACTCTTTGTTCTAGAAGCAAAACCAATATTAGTCATTACTAACATTATTTTACATACTAGCAAACATTAATTATAGATTTGCAATGAAGAATTAATTTCTCAAAAAAGCAATTTTTAAAACCGTTTTTATTTGCTGGAGTGCCTCGGTGGCTCAGTAGCTTAAGCATCTGTCTTTGGCTCAGGTCATGATCTCAGGGTCCTGGGATCGAGTCCCGCATTGGGCTCCTTCCTCAGTGGGGAGTCTGCTTTTCACTCTGCCTCTGCCCCTTCCCTTGCTTATGCTCTCTCTCTCTCAAATAAATAAATTAAAATATTTTTTAAAACATTTTTATTTCCTACTAGAATAGTATATCTACCACTAAACAAAACATAAAAAAGTAAATGAAACTAGATACCTGGTTATGAATGAAATTTAACCAGTTTTTTTCTAAAACATTTATTACATTACTTTTCTTGAATAGATATTAATCTAACTTGTAGTATTTCCTTTACACTGAATTTGGAATATTTAGAAAACCATCTTCATGATTCTCTTCTTCATGTTATCTGAGTTGACTTAATATGGAATTTGTACATTTCCCACTCATCGAACAATCCAATATCTGTATTAGCTGTGAAGAGGAATGAGTCATAACCATATCCAAAGCTAAAATCAATACTTTTAGAAACTTCTTACAGAGAAAAAAATGTATTTAGTTATTGAAGTAAGTACCCTAGTTCTGTTCTTCCAGATGTTTGCCTTACACCCACAGAAATGAATGATCTGGTTAAGAAAATTTGCACTTAAGAAATCAGCAGTCAGAAGGAGTAAATGCAAAGGCAAACTTGGGATCAGACGGTCATTGGCCGTGGTCAGAGGCAATGTGGGCAGCAGAGGATCTCTGGTGAGAGTCAAAGACGGATCCTCCTGAGGAGTCCTGAAAGCTCTCAGTCCCTGCTGTCAAGGAAACTGAGTGTCCCATGAACTGCAAATATGGAAGAATGGGTGAATGAGGGGGTTTTTAAATTTTGATTTTACTTTTGTTTTTAAGGGTCTCGTGTTTTAATGGTTAAACCTGAACAATCGACATTTAGTTTTCAGAGTGGAAAATCATTTCTAAGTCTTTTCCCCTGACCTAATAAATTCAGTGCAAATTTATTGAACACTTACACTGTATTAGATACATTTTAAACTGGTTATAGGAAAGATGAATCCAGTGGATCTAAGAACATAGCTGAGAAGTGTTTCTTAGGCATCTTCAATAGCATTTAAAAATTATGTTACGATAATGGGACTACAGTTTTATGCTAGGAAAATGCATATTCTGGTCACACTGTAACACTCCTTTTCATTTAGGTTCTCAGTAACTGCTGTAGGTAGAGCTCTGGGACTGAACAATGTAAGACATCTGGGCTTAAATATGTGTAGACAGGAGGTCCTTCCATGTTGGCATCCATAACAGACACAATGACACTTATCCCATAGGGTTCTTTCAGAAATTGAAGAACCTCCTGCATGAAAATCCCTGAGCATTTTATTGGTATGCAGAATGTTTCTGTGGTTAAATGCATGGGTCAAATAATAACACGTAATGGAATTTTTGAAAGTACTTAGAACTGTATGATACTAAAAGTAATACATTTCAAACTTATGTGATAAAAGCAATGCAGTATTTTTAGGGGAAATATATAGTATTAAGGGCCATATTAGAAAACATAAAAATTGAAAATTAATGAACTTATGGCTTAAATTAAGTTATTTTTTGTTGGGGTGAAATTCATGTAACAGGGACATAATCATTGTGAAGTGAGGAGTTCAGTGGTGCGGAGCACCTTCCTGGATTTGCCAGACTCCATTCTCCCTCTGCTCCTCATTGTCGTGACTCCTGAGAGAACCCCGTTCCTCATAGGCAGTCCCTGTCCCTTCTGCCCTCCACCCAGGCCCTGGCAGCCACCCATGTACTTTCCGCCTCGATGGATTCACCTGTTCTACGTGTTTCATAGAAATGTCATCATAAACTAGGACATCTTTTCTGCCTGTCAAATGAAGTCATTTCTATAAGAATAACATAGGATAATAAACCTAGAGAAATTAGGACAGGTTAATAAAGTTTAAGACTGAAATCTGTGAAATTGAAATCAATGTTACTTAAGAAAAAAAAATCAAAATTTGTTAAAATGAATCCAGGCATGTGGGGAGAGAGAGAAAGAGACAGGAAAAGAATATTAGAAATAATTACTGGGACAATTTATAGAGAAGACTCCGTCAAGTTTTTATGGTGAACTGATGAGACATAAATGAACAGACACTGAACTTGATCACTGTGCAAAGGAATGAGATAAAGAACACTGCAAGATGCCACTCAATAAGCAAAACTAAAGCACCTGACTTTGTTAGTCACTGGAAATTCGCCTAACCAGTTTGCAAAATACTTGAGCACTTTTTTTTTTTTAAATGAAATTGAACATGAGCATTTCTTACTCTCTGGTCATTCTTTTACTAAAAATACACCTTAAGTTTACTGTCATATTGATGTACTGGAAAATGTGCAAAAATGTTCATAGCAGTACTGAATGTAAATGAAAATAGAAAAATAAAGGAAAAATCCCTTGGTACGTCCACACATTATAGAGCGCTGCAAGTAAATGAGGCACATCTATGAAGTAAGTGTGGGAGCATCATCTTAAGTGAAAGGCAGGTCACAGAAGACTGCACCCAGCATCCTAGCACACAAAACTCAACCCAGCAGTAAAGGATACACACATTTGTGATTCAGAGATGGCTTTGTGATGATCAATACTGAATTTCATGGTGGTGATCATCTGGGGTTCAAGGCCAAGGGAGTAGCACAACAGTGGATTAAAGGTTATTTGTAGTATTCTTTTTCTAAGGTTGTGAGTTCACAATGGTACTTTAATTATTATAATTCATAACTTACCTAAAAGGGGTACAAGTGATATATCGGATTTTTAAATTTAAATTCAGTTAGCCAACATACAGTTTCAGATGTAGTGTTCAATAATTCATCAGTTGTGTATAACACCCAGTGCTCATCACATCACTGCCCTCCTTAATGCCCATCACCCTATTACCTCATCCCTCCAACCACTTGCTTTAAGCAACCCTCAGTTTGTTTCCCGGAGTCCAGAGTCTCTCATGGTTTGTCTCCCTCTCTGATGGCTTCCCATTCAGTTTTCCCTCCCTTCCACCAAGATCCTTTGTGCTGTTTCTTATATTCCACATATGAGTAAAACCCTATGATAACTGTCTTCCTCTGATTGACTTATTTCGCTCAGCATAATCCCCTCCAGTTCCATCCATGTTGGTGCAAATGGTAGGTATTCATCCTTTCTGATGGCTAAGTAATATTCCATTGTATATATGAACCATATCTTCTTTATCTGTTCATTGTTGAAGGACATCTTGGCTCCTTCCATAGTTTGGCTATTGTGGACATTGCTGCTATGAACACTGGGGTGCATATGGCCCTTCGTTTCACTACATCTGTATCTTTGAGGTAAATCCCTAGTAGTGCAATTGTTGGGTCATATGGTAACTCTATTTTTAACTGACTGTTTTCCAGAGTGGCTGCACCAGCTTGCATTCCCACCAACAGCGTAGGAGGGTTCCCCTTTCTCCACATCCTTACCAACATCTTTCATTTCCTGACTTGTTAATTTTAGCCATTCTGACGGATGTGAGGTGGTATCTCATTGTGGTTGTGATTTGTATTTCCCTGATGCTGAGTGATGTTGAGCATTTTTTCATGTGTCTGTTGGCCATTTGTATGTCTTCTTTGAGAAGTATCTATTCATGTCTTCTGCCCAGTTTTGATTGGATTATTTATTTTTTGGGTGTTGAGTTGATAAATTCTTTATAGATCTTGGATGCT
>NC_138379.1:93076696-93086338 GCF_054177405.1 Leptonychotes weddellii | reverse complement strand
AAGATTTTATTTATTTATTTATTTTGAGAGAGAGAATGAGAGACAGAGAGCATGAGAGGGAGGAGGGTCAGAGGGAGAAGCAGACTCCCTGCCGAGCAGGGAGCCCGATGCGGGACTCGATCCCGGGACTCCAGGATCATAACCTGAGCCGAAGGCAGTCGCTTAACCAACTGAGCCACCCAGGCGCCCAAATAAATAAAATCTTTAAAAAAAAAAACCAAAACACTTTACATGGTCCTAACATATATAATCTTTAAATTGTTAGTACCACTACTCTAAAAATTATATTGTACCAGTATATTACATATATTATAAATGCATGAAATATATAATACAATCAAAATATAGATGAATAATATTTTAAAATTAATAAGTTTTATATATTAATGGTACATAATTCAATACTAGTGAGTGTAAATCTCTATTTCTAATGGTGCCCTAGGTACTTTAGAACCTTTTTATTTAACTTCTTTATAGAGTGTTTAGATATTTATTGTCTTCATTTCATAATGTGGGCTGACAAAAAACTCATTTTAGGACAAAAAGAGCATCAATTCTTACCTGCTTTCATATGCATTATTAGGAATTATTTTTAACGTATAGTTTCTTTACAAAGTTACTTTAAAGCTAATTGTCCATTTTTGGAGGATTAATTTCAGGAAACCTGACAAAAGGATCCATAAATCTGTGTGATGGTTACAATGCGTAGCCATGTGCTCAAAACCTGTGGAGGTGTGAGGTCATCCACACCTCCAGGAATGACCACTCTTTCCGAAATTACCAGCGTGTGTTCACATGAAATAACCAACAGAGGATTCATGTTTCAATCAGAATATTAAATGTCACAAAACTTTTGTCTGTAAAATTTGGATGAAAAAAAATTTAAGTTCTAATACTTTTTTCCTGCACCAAGTGATTGTTTTGCTTGTCTTCACTTTTGTTCCTTAATTTTGTAAGTGAAGAAGCCTGGCTGACCACCCAGCACCCAGGACTCAGGAGTGGTAGCTTTTACTTTAGGGGATCACTTGTTTCTCTTTCAAAGTTTCAGTAGCCTGCTATATAGAACCCATTTGGTTCATGTATTCACTCAACTGTTTATCAAACCATCTGTGTTTCAGGCAATGTGTTGGGTTGTGAAGAAGCGTGAGACATAATCCCTGGCCTCAAGAACCTTTCAGCCTGGTGGAGAAAGCAGGTAAGTAAAGCAATTTAATGTCATTTGCTAAGCACTATTTTGAAGATATTCCTATGATGCTATGAAGTCCGTTTATCTTCACAACCCTCTGTGAGGTCAGTAGGATGCCTACTCTTATTTCATTATTTAGGTAAAAACACTGAGATGTTATGGATTCATGTAGGCCCTGATACTGTCAACTAACTGTTCTAACCCTGTTCCTTCCACAGCTTGGTACTTGCTACGTTGATTACCTAGACCTGAGCACAGCTGAGAGAAATGTTCTGCCTTTCTTTCAAAATCCCATTTATTCTGTTCTTTATGAGGATCTAAATGTGAAATTTCATATGTAAAAAAAAAATCCTGATGATGTAAAGAAGGAATCATGTTGATAATCTACATGATGGGTACATGAGGGCTCATGAAGAAATAACGATTGCAAGACATCTCTGTAACAAAATGTTTTAAATGATCATCTTGAGCTAAGCTTCACAACCTCTTCTCAAAATGTAGCAGGGCCATCATAAAGAACTAAGTTCAGATATTAAGGTATCATTAGAAATCTGTCTTGCACCAGCTGGGGAAAAACAACAACAACAACTTGTTAGGTCATTTTAAGCCTGACTTTTGTGATGGTGCAATGGGCATTGTCCGCATTTTCCACTCTTGCATTGCATACTAGTCAAGACAATATAACCATATTTTCAGAAGCACTCAAGGTAGCCAGAATTTTTAAAAAGAACTGTTAATCACCCTAAAGAAATTGCAATCATTAATTAGTAAAGAAAGATCACAGTAATGAAATTATCATAAAATTTAAAGAGCATGAAAAGAACTTCAAAAACATATTTTATATATTTGAAGTGTAATAATGATTTCCTATTAAAACCTAAAGCTCTCTCAATTTGAGTATAATCTCTTCTCATGAGCTACAGCTTTTCGGTCTGTATAAGAGAGATTTTCAGGAGAGAATATTTCATAGAAAGTGTTTTAGCATCGAAATTTCCAAACCATCAATCTCTTCTTCATTTTCTCACATCATTTGGTTACATTCGTAAATCATCTGAAATGTTAAGCTGAGGTTATTATGATCTAATGTGAAGTAAATCACCACTGAAATATTTTTTTCCCAAAATCTCATGAGTTTTTACTGAAAGAAAGGATATGTGATAAGGCAAAATCCAAATATCATCTTGCATTAGGTTGATTAGGATTTAAATAAAATATTCAGCCTCTCAGTTTCTTCTGCTACACTGACTAGAAAGGAAGTTAGGAACTAAAAAGTCTCGAGGTCAGTGGGGTGGATATAAAAATGTGGCCATACTGGGATGCTCAGTGGTAGTTAGCCTGTGGCAACTAAATGTTTCCTATGTGGTTGTTACTTATCCTTTCTCAGCTAGAGTATAAAATACATACATTTCATCAGATTTCCTGCGTACCAACTCTGATCCTGAGCCCAAACACAAAAAGAAATATCTAGGTGCTAGTGGTCTCATGGTGTCAGAGTAGAGAATCTTTAGAAACCACCTCTTTTAGCTGCTTTGTATTTCAGATTAGGGAAGTTAACCCAAGTGACTCGTTGCAAAGTCCCATTGACATTTGAGGGAAGAATTAGAATTAGAACCCAGGACACTCTTAATGCAGAGCATTTTCTCCTCTGTTTTATTCCTTTCATTGGTCCTCCTTTTATTCACTATGGAGCAGATGTTCTTTAAGAGGTATGTTTGTTAAAAGGACAAACTCTGCAAATATTTCATTTTGATTCTTTCAAGTCTCCCACACCTTTATTTTTGATGTCATGAGTAGGTGTGCTTTGACATGTTACTCTTGATGAGCACCTTGGGGAATATGTGTTCATCCAGGCCTGTCTTCACCTCTCAGTAGAAAACTAACATGGATTAACACACTCCACAGTGAAGTTTTCCCCTTTTTCCACCTCCCACTCGTGCCCGGGTGCGTACACACGCACACACATGCGCGCGTGCACGCAACGCGCGCACCCGCACACACTGATTTCACCATAACCAAAACCCTACATTTTCAACAAACAACCTGTTCCTTTGGGGAATGAGACTGCGAAGCAGAGGCAGGTACCAGACAGGACCGTGATCCCATTACAGAACTGTGAACTGTTGGTTTATGTTCGATACGCAGAGGTCCAGTGTGTAAGTGAGCATGCCTGGCAAGAGCAGGAGAGCAGAGGAGCCTTCTGCTTGGCCACTTCTTGAACTCACATCTCTTTGATCTCCCACTGAAGATCCACTCCTTCTGGCAGCTTTGTGTTCTTGTGAGGTCTTAGCACTGATTTTCTGTGTCATTCTCACTGAACCTGGACTGAGCAGGTAGGACCGTCTGTATGTCTTGCAGGCTGCCTTGACAGGTGCGGGGGCCCCTGCCTAATGGGGGAGACACTGAGCTGTGGACGGCTTTGCATCACAACCCCTCTCAAACTTCAGCACTCATGGCATATTTACAAAGTCATAATAAAACCATCATAAATGTAATGTTCTACAGGACATTTTGTTTTTTTTATTTAACTCTACTCATCTCTAAACTTCATATCCCATTATTGGCTTACTTTTCAAAAAAACTAAATAGCACTCTTTGTTTCAGCAATCATTTTTTTTTAATAACAATTTAATTCTGATTCCATAACAAAGCTAATAACACACATTTCATGATGTGAAGTCCTTTTAAAATATCAGCATGCAGAAAATGTTCTTTACCTGTCATATTCTGAATATTCTGAAACACTTTCAAGGGGTGTGAAGTATTAGGTACATAAATAAAAATATTCATTGTTGCATTTCATTAGCACTCAGGCAATGAATAGAAAAGGAAATTTCCATAAATTGATGTATTGAATTTTTAGGTCATTCATTTTACAGAAGCCTGTAATTTTCCATCTTGAGTATACCCTTGATCAAATAATTTACCTACTCCTTAATAAGGCCCTCGTAGAAATATTGAGAACTACGGGACCTAGTAAGGGGCACGTGCCTGCATGCGTCTGTATAGGTCTGTGGATCTGGAGTGACCTCCGTTACGGTAGAGATGATGGCATGGCTGGTGTTCTGCCCACGATGGGTGGGATGAACATTCTGGTACCAGAGTACCATACTGGTTCGCTCTGCAGAGCGGCTGCTTCTGCCCACAGCTGGGGAGATGGAAAGGAGTCTGAGACTGGAGTCCTGCTCCCATCCTCCACTGCTGGAGAGATGCAGGACTCACCTCAAAGCAGGAAGGATGTCCCCCGTTCCTCTTTCCTCTCCCTTTCAAATTTATCTGCCACTTCCTTGTGTTGGCAGAAATTGAGAAAGCCAGCTGACATGGAAGCCTGGAGTCCCAGCTCCTGAAATGCAAGGCAGAGTGAAGAAGGGTTATGTCAGGTCTGAGACGGCTCCGAGATTCTGACCCATGTATAAGAAGGGACTATGTACATGGATATTGACCTTGCCGCTGTTTCCACTTATCAAACACTGGGAGCAGCTTAAATGTTCAACAAGATCATGGAGAAATACGGAAAAAAATGAGTAGGTTAGTGCTTCATGTGTCACGTGGATCAACATAAAAATAGAAAGTTGAAAAAATACAAATTGCTAAAGGGCGTGTGAAGTGCAGTTCACTTATGTAACATCACAAAACATGAATAACCCTGTGCAGACGTTCATGGAACGAGTAGGAACAAATAGAGATAGGCGGGTGCTTTTAGGAAAGCTGCTGATGAGTACAATTTAGGTAAAATTCAGAGGGGTTTTATCTGTACCTACTATGTGTGTGTTAAAAAAATATAACGGAGTCAAACGCAGTAACATTGTAGGGTTCATTGTAGATGGATGGCCAGTGCATTAATGCTTATTATATTATTGTCTGTTATTTTTGAATATTTGAGTTATCTCATAGTTTTAAAAAAGATGCACAGAAATGTCAGGTGTCACTTGCTGTCACTACTTTCCAGCAGCTAGAGCGTGGACGGTCCCCTGTTGTCTTCAGCGTCCTCGTGAGGACTAGAGATGACAGAGATACTAGCAAGCCCTCCCCAGTGGTGATGCTCCGTTACTCTTATTAATAACAGTTCGCCCACATACACTACACATTCGTTAGATGGAAATCAGTGATATCGGGCCATTGGAAATCTATTTTTCTAATTTTTCATATGAAGCTTGTATTTCACAAATTCTTCGAAATTTATTTATTTCAGATCTTCTGGGTAAGAAAACAGGCTCAGATCAATGAGACTGGTTTAGGGTCATGCACTCTTGTCAGCACACAATATGCTTGACTGGATCCTTTTGCTCTAATCCTGTGCCTCCCATCAATGGGGAAGCGCAGTGCAGGGTCCATGAACAGGAATACAGAATGCAGATTCATAGTGGAGGAGCAGACATCCCTGTTTGAAAAGGACAGGCTCATCTCATTCCTGTTGTCCCAGCATAATTATTATAACATCGCCTCTCAATCTTGAAAGTGTCACGGTTTGAGATATAAGTTATATGTTTATGTTAAGATTCAGGAGAGCAATAGGCTAGTTCTTAGTTTATGCTGAGTTTGATGGCAGTATTTTAAGAGGGATCTTAACCAAAGAGTCCATCAAAAAGAAAAAAAAGAGAGAGAGAGAGAGAAGACTGATAACTGTTTGAGGACTGTTTGAAAAATTCAGGCATTCTTATTTTTTTAAAGATTTTATTTATTTGAGAGAGTGCGAGAGTGTGAGAGAAAGTGTGTGTGAGAGTGAGCGAGCTGAGGAGCAGAGGGAGAAGCAGGCTCCCTTAGGGATCAAGACCTGAGCCGAAGGCAGCCGCTTAACCAACTGAGCCTCCCAGGCGCTCCAGATTCAGGCATTCTTAACAAACAAACAAACAAAAAAAAAACAGATTTTGGGGAATGGCAAATTTTTTTTTTTATCAAATTAAAAAAAAAACTGTTATATGGAAGAAGATTCAGACTTATTCTATGTGGCTTCACATACTGCTGGTTGTTAAGGAGACACAACTTGCTAACAATTAGAATGGACATTATTTCTTCTGTCTGATGAATCTGTGGGGTTTCCAGGTACAGGATCGTAACACCTGTGAGTACACCTGGTTTTACTGCGTCATTTCCTTTCTAGTAAAAATGCTCTGTTTTCTGCTGATTGCTTTGACTAAAATCTCTAATAAAATGTCTGAAAAAAGGTAGTGTTACCAGACATCTTTGTCTTCTTCCTGATTTTAGCAGAAGTTCTGTCTGTGTCAGCATTAAGTAAGGAAATCTGTTTATTTTTATTAGGGAATGGGTGTTGAATTTGTTCAGTGACCTTTGACTATGGTAATCATAGTGTTTTTAACTTTAGAAGTATAGGGTTTGTTGATATGGAGCCATCCTTGTAATCCTGGAATAAACCCCATCAAATCAAGATGTATTATTTTGTAATGTGATAATATACACTAATGGGTCCTGTTTGCTCACATTTTATTTAGAATTTTACGTGTTTTTATCATTACATGGGTATTTACAATTTGGATCGGCCTTTCATTTTTTCTTATATTTATATTTAACAGTATTTATCAGGTTTGAATTGGTGTTTCAGTTAGTTACCAACAAGACTTCTGGAAAATTTCTTTTTCTTTGGTGGGAAGAGTTTAAAGAACATTGGGATTATCTGGTTGTTGATGATTTTATAGAATTCCACCGTAAAATTCCCTGGGCTAGTGTTGTAGATTTTTAGAAAGTTCTAATTTTTTTTTTTTCCTATAGAAATTAGTCTCTTCATACTTTCCTTCTATACTTAGGTCAGTTCTGGGAAACTATAATTTTCTATAATATTAACATTTCATCTAGGTTTGCAAGTATATTCGAATAGATTGAGTGCAGTATAGACTTTTAAATCTTGTTTCAATGGTTATTTTCCTTGTCATTTTTGTTTCTGACAGTAGAATCTTTTCCATTTATTTTTAATGAGGTTTCTACCTGTTTATCTTGTTCAGTGACTTTTTAAATGAAACAGCCTTGTGGCTTAATTATTTGATTGGGTTTTTTGTTTAACTGCTTATCTGCTTTCTATTATTTTATCTTTATTTTTTCTCTTATGCTTTCTTTCTTCTTATTCAAAATGATATAACTTATTTTTATTTCTTCCTAATTTCTCTTGATTTGAGTATTTTAAATTATGAATTTAAAATTGTGAATCTTGTATATCACTGCTTTAATTTTATTCCATATATTATGATTTATGTATTACCTTTATCATTATTTTCTAGAAAGACTGCATGTAAGTTTTTATACTTCTGTTAACTCAAGCTAATACACACATGCATAACACATATACACATATAAATTTCTAAGAAAGATGGTTTCTTTTTTTTGTTTCTTTGAGATTTCTATAATTTTTAATTTATGATAGTTATTGGGGCTTTTTAATAACCCTAATAAATGTTAAAATTTTAAAATATTTAGTATGGATTTGAAAGTTATAATTTATCATAGGATGCAAAGCTAGATATATGTTCATAATATCTATTTTCCTTACTCTGTGCTTTGTGACTTCTATATGTTTTTACTGTTTTTGTGCATGTGATGTGTCTCGGACTGAGTGGCATGTTAAGTACAATTATTGGTGCTATTCTAGATTCTTTTCCTTGCATCTCTTGCAATTTCTGTTCTTAAATTTCTGCTCTTGATGGACATTTGGGTTATTTCCAGCCTTTAGTTATTATGGATAAAAGTGCTATGGATTGGGTGCCTGGGTGGCTCAGTCAGTTAAGTGTCTGCCTTCAGCTCAGGTCATGATTCCAGGGTCTTGGGATCCGGTCCCATGTCAGGATCCCTGATCAGTGGGGAGCCTGCTTCTCCCTCTGCCCCTCCCCCAACTTGTTCTCTCAATCTCTCGCTCTCTCTCAAATAAATAAAATCTTGAAAGTGCTATGGATATTCATATATATATATATATATATATATATATATGTCTTTATATGCATTTGTACTTCTCTTGGTTGAAAATTAAGAGTGAATTTCCAAGTAATACAGCAAGCATATATTTTTCTTTATAAGAAACTATGAAGCTTTTTTTCCAAGGTGGTTGAAACATTTTATATCTTTTCCAATGTAAAAAAAAAAAAAAAAAAGTCACCGTGACTGCATGTCCATATCAACACCTGTTTTGTCAGGCTCTTAAATTCCAGCTATTCTAATGGGTGTGTGGTAGTATCACACTGTACTTTTAATTTTCATTTTCTCAGTGACCAGTGATGCTAAGCAGCTTTGTATGTGTTTATTCACCATTAATATATCTTCTTTAATGAAATACTTGTTGTAATCTTTGTTCATGTTGTATTGGGTTGCTTGTCTTCCTGTGATTATTCATATTCTGGGTTAAGTCTTTGGACTGATAAGTGTGTGTGTGTGTGTGTGTGTGTGTGTGTAGAGAGAGAGAGCTTAGAAGTTTATAAATATATGAGAGAATATTTTCTCGCCATCTGTGAATTACCTTTTTACTTTTATCATAGTATCTTAAAACAAAAGTTTTAGGTTTTGATGATAGCTTCTGGGTATAAATAAACTCTACTTAGTGGTTCTTATAAAACCACAAACTTGCCACACTTTCCCTTATTAAAGGCAGGTTCTACCTGACTCTCAGAGCTTACTCTGTTGCTCTTGGCCTTTTATATCCCGTGTTACATGTAAATTTATTATCACAGTAAACTCTATCCTAGTTATACTGTAGGTATGAACTACGGGTGATCTGAATATTTGAATTGCTTTTATGTGTACCCCACACCTCCCCACACACACACAGTTTAGGAATTAAAATTTAGGTTGCCTCCATTATTATACCTCTTTTCAAAATTTGAACTGTAACTAAAAATTTACCATCACATTGAAATTCACAGGGAAATTATCTCATTTGTTATTACCACAATTTCTATAAGGTAGGGAGAGATTTAATTTTAGCTTCACTTTATAGATGAAGAAATAGAGATTCAGCACTTTTATTTCATTTACCCATGATCATCAAGTGAAAAGGGAGAGCCAGGAATTAATCATATATTCTTCTCATTCCACTGTCTTGATTCTTGATAGCTATTTTCCCTTTGGACAGTTCTAACCTATGTTAATTGAACTAAGAGGAATAATAATATTGTAAACAGAGAATGGATTGTCTATCCTGGAGCCCAGCTGAGAATTCCCAGGTAGAAAGATAGAATGAAAGGAAGAGAATCATTTTTTTTATTATTATGTTATGTTAATCACCATACATTACATCATTAGTTTTTGATGTAGTGGTCCATGATACATTGTTTGTGTATAACACCCAGTGCTCCATGCAGAACGTGCCCTCTTTAATACCCATCACCAGGCTAACCTATCCCTCCACCCCCTCCCCTCTAGAACCCTCAGTTTGTTTTTCAGAGTCCATCGTCTCTCATGGTTCGTCTCCCCCTCCGATTCCCCCCCCTTCATTCTTCCCCTCCTGCTACCTTCTTCTTCTT
>NC_138379.1:93003677-93076196 GCF_054177405.1 Leptonychotes weddellii | reverse complement strand
CTGAGCCGAAGGCAGACGCTTAACGACTGAGCCACCCAGGCGCCCCAAATTCATATTCTATTGATTGCACTTCAAGTGAAGATGTCCTTTGTGGTGAAATAAGCATTTTTATAATTAGAAAGCAAAATAAAAATGGATTTGGGGATAAGTGAAAAACAATTTTAAATGATGGAACCAAAAAGGCCATCACCTTCCTTTTGGAGAAGCCTGAAAGCAAACACTCATTCAAGAATGATTATTAGGGCGCCTGGGTGGCTCAGTCGGTTAAGCGACTGCCTTCGGCTCAGGTCATGATCCTGGAGTCCTGGGATCGAGTCCTGCATCAGGCTCCCTGCTTGGCGGGGAGTCTGCTTCTCCCTCTGACCCTCCCCCCTCTCATGTGCTCTCTCTCTCATTCTCTCTCTCAAATAAATAAAATCTTTAAAAAATAATGATATCAAAAAAGTATGATTGAAGACCCAGTAAATTCTGCTAAAGACAGATGATGACAGCGCCACTGTTAAATACTGGAGTGGGATGTGTGCCAATGCATTTTTAAATAAAATATATCTTTATGTGAAAAATACCACATTTTTTTCAGATCCTTAAATTGAATAACAAAATATGATAAACATTTTTGTATTCTTCTGGTTTGCAGAGGGTCTTGGAGATACAGTTTGATGTAACAGGTACAGACATTTTTAGACCCTTTCAATTTTTGATGTGTAAGGGGAAATATGGGGGGGGGATGGGATAAAATTTAGGGCAACTGGATTGTCCTGGACAATAAAAGACATATGTTCTTAGGAGCTAGTTACCGATACTTCCATATAACAGACACAGTATTGTGGGTTTACTGGAGATCAGTCCA
Organism: Leptonychotes weddellii; assembly: GCF_054177405.1. Taxonomy (NCBI): domain Eukaryota; kingdom Metazoa; phylum Chordata; class Mammalia; order Carnivora; family Phocidae; genus Leptonychotes; species Leptonychotes weddellii. Next base: position 93,075,346 of record NC_138379.1, on the reverse strand, counting down.
GCCTTAAGAAAATGTTATTATTCCTGATTGTGTTTTGGCTGTGGGTTTGAATCAGATTTAGCTTCCCTGCTTTTCTCAGTTTTAAACTACAAGTGATTCAATTTTCAGGAGTTCTCTGTGGAATGTTATCTTATAGAGTAATAGCTAATACTTCTCAAGGGTGCCTTTCCTTATATGATCTCTGGGAGGGGCTTATATGATACAGCTCTTAGAGGGAAGTATGTTTCTTTCTTGACCTACTTACAATATTCTCTGGTAGGATTTGATTAAAATTCCATCCCATGCCTGACAGCCATGGTTAAATTCATAAATGTACCACCTGATGTCCTTGGTAATACCCATTGCTTTAGAAGCACTTAGACACAGGCTATGTTAGGAAATTATCTAGCTGAAAAGAATGTCCAGTTAATTGGATTAAGAAAACTTTGTGAAAAAACACATGACTATGGTTTATTGATTTATGACAAAATTTCTTTTAGGGCTTAGATATTTGCCATGATTCTTTAGTAACTCCTACTAAAGATTGCCAGTTTACATAGGGTTAGTAGTTGCAAATAACAGAAACCATTTCTGGTTTGCACAAAAAATAAAACAGGTGTTGAGTAGATCATGGTATTTATCTGAATGCTCCAGAACCAGGTTTGGGGGCAAGATCCAGTCAGAGAAATAGTCTGCTTAGGATGCCACCATTAAGCTCTTACTACCAAGTTATTGGAGCCTGTAATCTAAATCTACTAATTCACTAAATCTACTAATACACTTATATCTGAAACCATATACTCTCTCTTCCTATTTTGATGGATGGGTTATCTGTTCTTGTGTTTGCGCCGAGCCCTTTCGAATGAGCATTGGGTCCCAGAGTCTTGCCTACTCAAAGACTTTGATCTTGGAATTATTTTCTATCTTTCTGCATGATTATCATTTTCCCTGAATAGGATAATGCTCATCATTGTATAAATATATTCTAATATCTATGAGAGATATTAAATAAAACATGTTGACCAAATATCCAGTTGAATGACTGCCACTGAAGTTCTCTGTCTTTCTTTTTCTTTTTCTTCCTTTCCTTTCCTTTCCTTCCTTTCTTTTTTTCTTTCAACTCCTTGTGAATCTGCCAATACTTACTGTATCTACTTTATCTTCTCATTTTTCTTTTGAATCTAGTCCAGTGATTCTTCCTTCTCCATCATGAAACTATCTTTTTTTTTGGTAATCCCTAATGACCCGTGTAGTATCTAATCCAATCACCAATATTCCATCCTTGTCTTACTAAAGTCATCCAAAGCATTTGCCACAGTTGATCAGTTGTTGACTCATTTTCTTCATTTAGCTTTGATTGTTTTTCCCTCCTCATTGGCCACTCTTTGTCTTCTCCATTCTTTTTATCTTGCCAGCCTCTAAATATTGTTTAAAGGTTTTATTTATTTATTTGAGAGAGAGAGCGAGCATGAGCAGGGAGAGAGGGAGAAGCAGGATGCGGAACTCCATCCCATGACCCTGTGGTCATGACCTGAGCTGAAGGCAGACACTTAACTGACTGAGCACCCCCCCCGGGTGCCCCCCAGCCCCTAAATATCATAATAGTCCAACGCCAGTCCTTGGACATCCTGTCTTCTCTGTCTGCTCTCACTTCCTGAGAGATCTTCTCCAGCCTCAAAGATTTCCCTTTCATAGCTATGCTGAAGACTTTCATCTACTCTTAATTCTAGTCCTATGCTCTTTTTCTTCTCACACCTCTTATTTTAGTAACATCCATCTCATTCTCAAAACACTTTTAGTCATTCTTGACTTCCATTTTTCATTCACAGTCCAAACTCAAACCATCAAGGAAAAAATATTTGAATGTAGTCAGCATCTTAGCATTTCTAACCACTCCCTGCCACCTCTGACTGATCCACCTTCATCTCTAAACCTAGAAGTTCCAATAGCCTTCTGAAATTATCCTCTTGCTTCTATCCTTGCCCCACTACAGAACATACTCCACACAGAAGTGTGAGAGATCTTTGAAGCTCTAACTTAGCTCATGCTGCTCCTCAATTCAGAATCTTCCAGTGGCTTTGTATATCACTCAGAATGAATTAGAGATCCTCACCAGACCCGTATTATCCTAACAGGTGTGGGTCCTATTAGTGTTCTTGTCTTTTTATTCTGCCATTTTCCTCCCCATCGCCCATTTTATTCTAACTACAATGGGTTCCTTACTGTCTCATGTTCGTGTCAATCCCACTTCTACAGCAAAGTCATTGCATGGCTCTTATCTCCTATCTCTGGTTTTTCCTACCCTTACCCTACCCTATTCATGGTATCTTGTGGCTCCTTCGTTCCCTCCCTCCCTCCCTCCCTTTCTTCCTTCCTTCCTTCTGGATTTTGCTCCAATGCCATCGTATCATATGACCTTTCCCTGATCAATCTGTCCAAAGCATACCACCCTCATGCCTCAACTCTGGTGTTCTTTGTCCTCTTTCTTGTAAGAGACCCTCCCCTGCCACATAAAGAAGGCACCCCATGAGCTCACTGGCTTTCTATCTTTTTCTTTAGCAGCCTGCACCTAGCACAGTAGATAGAAAAATGTTTCTTAAATGAATAATACTGGGCCGTAAAATCAATACGTCACCTATATCTAATGTAGTGTTAAAAAATTCTTTCCTTATGAATTGTTTTCAACTAAACAATTATTGTGAGGAGCTGGGAACTCAGAACTGTACTCATGTAATAAAGTAGGAAGATTTTGAACTTGAATGTCCCACTCGACCTATGGAACATGTTTAGGCTACATGCTCTCAGGAATAAAGATTCTTTTCATATTGCATTTAAAAGCTAGTTATCTGCTTTAATATTACGCTGTGAGCTTTTATCAAACCAGGACTGCATCTGCGTTCCTGCTGTAGAAGCAGGTGTCTCCATGATCAGCCCCCGGAATAAATATGCTCTTTGGGCTTTTTGTTTGTTTGCTTTTAGCAACCCTGAAGCAAATTCAAAAAACTTGAAGTTCTAGATTCTAAAGTGAGACAAGTTAGGCAGTAGGAAGAAAGCGAATCTTAAAGGGCATTATTCATCACACACTGAAGCCCCACGGTGCAGACCACACCGTGTCCCAGTTCACCGGCTGTTAGAGGGTCACTTGTTAAATACACATTGTTGCACACCTAGTTGTTTAGTTATTGTGCTAAAGACTGACAGAGACTTGAAGTGATTATAATTCGGTAAGAATTCCTGGGAAGTTAGAAGGAAGTGCTTCTGACTTCTAATTCTTCGGTAAGAATTCCTGGGAAGTTAGAAGGAAGTGCTTCTAACTATAATTCGGTAAGAATTCCTGGGAAGTGCTACATGTTGAGGTGATTCTAAGGCAATTAAGACACAAAACATATTTCTTGACCATATAAAACTTGTTCTTAAATGTTTACACATGAGTGAGAGACAGATACATATGTATATACACCCAGTGTAGACTGTGACGAGAACAGTAATAGGTAAAAGACTGAGGGATTCACAGGAGGGCGAGGCCAGCTCTGAGCGCATGATGAGAGCAGGCTTCATGAGGAAGTATCTTTTCTATCTATTTTTGAAAAGAACATGTTGTAATTTCGTAGGTTAAGATAGAGATACTGAAATTGAGTAGGAACAAAGGGAAAGAAATTTCTAGGTATGCCTTTTAAGAACATTAAAGATTAGAGAATTTGTGGCAAAGACCATTCTTTAAGGGTGCAGGAAGCCATTATCAATAATGCCCAGTTTATTTAATTTTTATTAAAAATGTATATGCCTGAATGTATTTGTAATAGAGTGCTCATACCCACATGATCATGTACCATTCTCATGGTACATTCTCATTCCTTGTCAGGAAATACAGTAGAGATTTATATTAATTTTATGTTAGTATTGTTAGCATTAATTGCCAATTATTCAGTAATTAACATTAGGAATTAATTACTAGTGTTACCTTGATAGTCAGTGAAACATAATGCAGTTCACCTAAGGATATTGGGTTGCTGTTAGAGAAGAAAGTATACTGAACTTATCTATCTGTCTGTCTATCCATCCATCTATGTATGTGTGTATGTATGTATGTATGTATTTATTTATTTATAAGTATGCTCCATACCCAGCATGGAGCCCAGGGTGGGGCTTGAACTCAGGACCCTGAGATCAAGACTTGAGCAGAGATCAAGAGTCAGATGCTTAACTGACTGAACTGCTCAGGCGCCCCCACCCAGCTTAATTTTTAATATTATAGGGTAGCTAAAGTTTTTTTAATTATTGTTATTTTGACATGTAGAAAGTTGGATTTTTGTTCTCAGGGTTATCAAATGTATATGAACTCCTTAGCTTTACAAGGGAAAACATATGTCTTTTACATCCTATTACTTCATATATTTATTCAGTAATACCTTACTAGGTGCCAGTGTAGGACAAAATGTCCTTTAGAATAACTGTAATGCTTGAAAATTGATCCCCCAAAATGCTTCTTGAATAAATGAAGAAATTAATTGATAAGCATGACCATTGAGAAGTTAAGAAAGACATATCAAATAACAATTTCATGACATATTTTACCCACTGTACTGGAGAAAAAAGTCATTTCCAAATCTGGCAAAAGCGTATAGAAATGAGCCTTATCACAAATAATCTATGGGAATGTAAAGTCCTGCAGGAATTTTGGAAAGGAATTTGTAAGTATTCAAACTTAAGATGTATATAACCTTTGACACATTTTATGAAATCTTGAGGTAATAGATTTTTGGCATAAAATATTATGGGATATTATGTAGTTATAATAAAGAATGTATTTAATTCTGAATTAAGAATTTACATTTTAAAAATGCTGTTTTTTCCACAAAATAATTCAAAATACTAAAAACTAAAATACTTAAATACTAAAATACTTAAAACTAAAATTCTGGCACTAATAAAAATCTCCTTTCAAAACTCATGGTGCATTTTTTCCCCCAACTCATTTTCTGCTCAATCTAGTGCTTTTCCTTGCCGACTGAGTTCTTGATTCATTGCCATATCTTTGTAATGGACCAGTTTGCTTTTAAGATTTATCAAGGAACCCTCATGACTTACCCAAGCTGAGTACTGATAGGTAATAGGCTTTCACTTAGCAAAGCTAATTGACAGGAGTCCTAATGATGATGACAGTCTTTGTTAGAACAAATGACAAGACAATAAGCTATTCTTATTGTTTAATTACTTCTTACTTAACCTTAAAGGTAAATACCTTAGGATTCAAGAGAGTGGAACACCAAGCCATCTGTTGCCATTTCCTCTCTTGTTACTTTACTGTAACTAATGTTTGTGAATTTTGGATGCTGCCAAGATAATAGGGAGCCAAAGAGAGCTTCGAGGTCTATCAGTGTTTTGCCTTATAGGTGGATCTCTCTTGGAAAGAATAGAAACACTTATATGCTTTATTCTTCAATGAAGTTTTGAATTCCTGTGCTTTTTGACCCTAGTCATTTCCTCTTCAAAATTCTTTTTCCTATTAAAATACTATGCACACCAATGATAGTAACATTATTGAATTATATGTCTTTTTGTAATATATGATAATATTTTAAAATCCCATAGCTAATGTTGGAAATATTTGTGGTACAGGATAAAACAATGAAGTTTTCCATTGTAAATCCAAAAAATATAACTAAGTTAAATTTATTGAACAGTTAAGTGACTTATCTAAAGCATGAAAATAGACAAAGCTGCCTTTCGGAAGGTTCTCCAAGGCTGTAAACCATCCTCCTAGTCGGACTAGGGTTCGTGACATCGTCAAGCTTTTCCCCACTGTAGTATTTTCCCTGTTAAATTTCTTTATTGCCCCATGTTGGTGCACAGTTAGTGCTGCCCATGAGGAAAGAAGCATGACAGGCGAAGAGATACTGGTGGGAACTTTTATTCATTTGGATAGCACCTAGTGGTATTTGTGAAAATTAGAACATGTGATACATTTCTGACTTACCTAGCTGACCGTTCATCTTAGTGGAGAAACAGGAGCAATAGACAACTTGGAGAAGAGAAACCCTCAAATGGAGAGGGGGAAAAAAAAAAAGCACATGAATTTAATCTGATATTTATGATATGAAAGGCTAGATTAATAGACTAAAATGAACAATTTTATAGGAATAAATGCAATTACTTTATATTTAGTGTACAAAAAAAAAATCTTACCCAATGCTTGATTTAAATAGTACTTCATGTATTTTTATTTTTTAAGTTGAAGTTTTTTGTGCATTGGTGGAAAATGACTGAAAAGCATAATTTAATCTAGGGCTGGACTGAGGCGTGGAGAAGCTGCCCCAGGATGGTGGGCATGGAAACATCTGGAAGGTCTGTTACCTTCATGGAGTGGAAGGTGTTTCCCCTCTGTCCCTAGATTATCACAGTAATGACAGAGGAAGATCCTGTCATTTCTGTCGTGAGTGGAGAACCTGAGACTCAGAAGCTCTGTAGATGTTCGAGGTCACCCTAGCAGGATCCTGCCAGTGGCACCCCCTTGACCTTAGGGTCTGTCACTGTCTCTGTGATCTTGCTTTGCCAACGGCAGACACCTGCCTGTATGTTTTACAGACTTGGTACTCCCACCACGGATGTCAGTTCGAAGTGCCCGGGGGGCCACGTTCCTGTTTTAGAGTCTTCTTCTGTCATGCACAGATATAGGGCCAGGATTCAGACTCATGCCTGTCTCTGAAACCAGTGGCTTTTTCACAATACCGTGTTGTTTTCCTCTGTATTCCTTCCTGTAATAAAATTGTATGATTCTGTGCCTGACATCGTATTTATGATTTTAAGCTTCTCTGACCAATAAAGTAAGAGGTGCACTGTGATGTTTTGTTCTCACACTTCTGAGAATAATCTGATGAATATGATTATTAACATCACCAATGTGCTTAACTAGCATACTCTATGAGCTGGTTTTAAAACAAAGAACTTCGGAAAGCTTGGCAGAGCTATTTTTTGTTTTATTCGGTCTACCATATTTAATATTCAAAGGAAATTATTTACTCATAAATTGCCTTTATTACCCATCACTGCCGGGATATCATTTAGACACCATTAACATGTTCGTGCAATTATTTTCATTTTTGTCTCAAAGGCATTTATGATTTCATATGCTTGAAAACCCAGGAATTTTCTTTCATTTTTGTCTATATATATATTATCTAATATGACTAAGCTTTCTAGACTGGATATCAAGTGGATCTCTTAAGCTCTTTTTTTTTTTTTAAATAAATGCAGTGAAATTTGTCTTGATTGAAGAAAACAGAAAACTGTGGAGCCTAACCCCATGTGTGGGCATGATTTATTGTATTCTAGGTTATGTCAAGTAAAGCACAGCCAGAACTCAATGACATTTGTCAGTGGAGTACTTAACAAGACATTTTCTATTGGAAAATTTTGAGACCATAGAAACAAGACTATGAGCACTTCCTAGTTTAGCAATTTTCCACAAAGTGGAGAAAAAGGTGCTGCTGTCATTTTCATGATAGTTTGTCTTAGGATCCTGTTGCCTTAGAGAGTTTTATAAACCCTCCATGGGAGCAGATCCCATGTCTCTTCTATAAGTCCTTGAAAACTGGCCAACGGTCAAGGAGGGAACTCAACACCTTACAATAGTGACCCATTCATTTGGGGACATTTTTATTTCCTGGAATTTCTTTCTTATGACCATGTTAGTGAATTATTTATCACTAATTGTATCCTGTTTTTACCCCGGGAGTCGTGCAGGGGGACAAAAAAGCATAATCCTTAAAACTGGTGTCTTTCCATTATGAAGGATGGCTTTTATTTGTAAGTCTTCTGCCCGCCCTCCTGGTTAAATAGTGCCACCACGACAGGCAAGGCAAGGATGCCACGAGCACTTGGCACTGATGAGGATTATGTCTTGCCGTTCCTTCTCATCCAGGACTGTAGGGAAGGGTTAGAGTTAGGAGCAAGGAAACATGAAAACGGACTATGAAACAGAACAAACATGAATGGTTTACCTGTTTCAAGGAATAAAAAGAGAATATTGATTGGGTTATGCCACGTAGGAAAATATAGATAATAATAGACACTGATGTTCTGTGGCCTGGTGTTCTTTAACATGGGAGTCCTTTTTAATTTATGCTATAAATCACACCGTAGCGATGTCCCCTGCTTCAGTTGCATTTTCCAGGGGAATACGTTAGAGTGACCCTGTGGAGCCGCTTTCTCAGAAGAACACAAATCAGACTTGCTCTCTCAGTCTGTGTTTTTAATAGACATCACATGCCATTAGACCATGACAAAAACGAGGTACCTATGAAATGGAATGTTCAAGTCAAGTGACTAGACGTTTACTTGCACACATGGTTTGAGGTCCCTCCATAGAAAAGTAGGTCATTGGGACTCACTACTTCAACTTTACCCCAAAATACACTGGTTTTACTCCCTCTTGCTTCTCAGTTGTAGGTGAGGTCTGGCCTTTTCTCACCTAACATCTTTAAGGAAATGGAAAGAAACAAATGGGAAGGGGATGTGACAGGGTCAGTGTTTACTAATTTGTGATCATACATTCTCATTGGCATCTCCTGGCGTAGAAGTCCTTCCCACGTACAGAACTCGGTTAGGATCCCCTATCTTTGTATCTTCCCAGATGAATAAACTGAGCAGTTGGTAGAATCAGGGTGTTGATTCCATGTTCATCTCATTAGAGTGATCTGTTTTCATCCTTTCCACATCCTTACTTTCTCTTCTCCACCTCCAATAATCAGGGTTTTGTCCTCACAATTACATGCATGTCCTCACATTACAAATTACATTCTTTTTTGAATGCCATGCATGGCTTCCAAATTGATAAAACTTGGTTGTATTTGGCTCTCTTCTTGCCCATTGTTGGACCCTTCTCTGTAATGAAGTCAGTGCTCAAATGTCACCTTCTCAGAGAGGCCTTCACCTAAAAGAGATCCCACCCCCGTCGTGCTCTCTTATTACATAATGTTTCATATATTTGAGATTATACTATTTCCTTCCTTCCATTCAGTACTTGTTTGCTTATATATGTGTGGTATACACATATGTATGTATGTATTTGTGTATGCACATAATTTCATCTCTCTTTTTCTGTTAGCAAGTAAATTTTAGAGAGGGGGGAAGGATCTGTTTACCTCTTCATGGCTGTGTATCCATTGCTTGTAACATGATGTGAACATAGTAGGTCCTTAGTAAATATGTGATGAATAAACATGGATAGGACATGGATGTCAAGAACACATTCCTGCCATGGAATTTCATGTCGGGTAATGCTTTCTGGATTTGTTTTATATAAAAGTGCAGGTTTAATAGAAGAGTTCTTAATTGACATGATTAGAAATTCATATTCAATGAGGAATTGTAATAATGTTAATATATAATATTGTATTAATATATAAACAATCAGAGGGCTTGGTTGAGTGATTCTATAGATTTTCCTTGAATATGACTGTATTTTGATATCACCTTTCTGGAATAAGTCATCAGTGATCTTCAGTTTAAATTAATATGGAACAAACACTTTAAAAAACACTTGAAAATCAGTAATTATGCATAGGCATCTGGATTTGTGTTCTTTTTCTACACCCAATTCAGGACCATTATTTGTGACTCAGTTTCAGTCTTTCCCCAGGATTCAACTTAATTCTCATAGACACAACAGCTCTTGGTATTGCATATCACCTTTTACATCCATTTAAATTAAACTATATACTTAAACTGACAAGTACAACAGGACTTGCAAGCAAACATCACATTCTCGGTGAATTCAGATTCAGCCGTAGAACCAGAAGTGGGGCTGTCCCCTGGCCGTTAGTACTGAATGGGCCATAGGCAGCAGAATCTGTATTTTGCGGGGAACAGAGAAGCTTTGTGAGGAGAGATTTAGTTCATTTGAGATCTTGTAAGAAAGCACCTGATGTATTACTTTAAAAAATAAAATTTTATTAATTTATATTTACTTAGATACAAAGAATATACTAGGTTGGACATTTTAATATCAGTCTTTTAACAAATTAGATTTAGGAAATTATATGACATGTAAATGGAAAATATTTCCAGGTAGGAATGCTTTTGTAAACCATTTTAACCAGTTGTCCACTGGATGTTTCTTATGACTTCATTGTTCATTATTTTTTCAGCAAATACTTATTGAATATCTACCATTCTCGTCAGTAGGAATACAAAGAAGAACAAAACACAGATATCTCTGATTCCTTGGAAAGATGTGCTGACTCTGTTCCTTGCCTGTCCATACCTGCTGTCCACCCCTTCCCACTGGGCTGTCCCTTCCAGGAGCTGACTCCTGTAGACTGCATCCGCTAGCACCTGCACTCTCTGGCTGCTAGTTGGCCTTTCTGAAGGGCTACCTTAGGCTGACTGTCTCTTAACACACGGACTTCTCCTGATGGCCTGTTCCACATGACTTTCTTTTTCTTAGTCCTTATAACCTTCCCTTCCCTCCCCTCAGCCTTTGAAACCTGGAGGCAGGAGTTGGTCCTTTGCTACTAGTCCTGGGGATCCTTAACTATCCCATGTGATTCCTCTACCCCTGCTCTGAACCTTCTAGTAAGTCCTTTATAAATAAATGCTTCATAAATTAACCTAATTTAAGTGTTGCCATCTGTTTTCCATTGGGACTCTGGATTTAAGATTCTTGGAAAAATATTGAAGTGTCTTTTGAGACATTAGGAAAGGCTGAAACATTTTGGTAAATTTTAGTACTCATTTATCCTAAGATGGTTTGGATTGTGCTTTGAAGGCTTGACAACCAAATGAACTGTTAACTTGGTTAACTTAATTACTGAGAATGTCTGGAATAATTCCTTGCGTTAAAATCAAACTTGCAGAAATTTAAAGGGCTTATTGGAGCATTTGTAGAGTGTGTGGAACCTAATAAGAATATTTAATGGTTTTGCTAAGGACAAAGAACTATAGGACAGACTCACACATGAGTATAGATCCATAGTATTAAGTAAAATATTAGCAAATTGTATTTAGTATGTATAGTGCTTTAAATATTAACAAATCATGACTAATCATGTTTTATCAGATGAATGCAAAGATGGTTCACCATTAAGAGATCTATTAATATGATTTATTGAATTGAATTAAAAAGAAAATCCATCTGAACACACATATGCTCAAAAAACAATTAAAAAATCAAACCTCAAGCTATTCTTAAGCTGTAAATAGCCTACCTCTTGTAAATAGATATATATATATATATCTATATATCTGCCACTAGTTTTATATTTGTTGGCTGCATACTGGAAGCATGCTCAGTAATGTCATGAACAAAACAGCTGTGTCCAGGCGGCACTGGGTTGTCTAACTCAATAATGGAGCTGGAGTTATTGTAATAGATCAAGAAAAATCAACAAGAATTATAAATATTTGAAAAAGAAAGGTAAGCTTAGTCCCAGATATTATAATCTTAAAAACCTACAAAACTTAGAGAATAATTTTTTAGAATTAATTTAGAAATGGATTAATTTTGAAATAGTATCAACATAAAAAATCAACAGTTTTTTTTTCATTCCATTACTAGGAATAATTAGTTGAGATCTATATGACAAAATTACCATTTATAATAACAACCAAAAATATCACATACCAAAGGATAAACATAAAAGAAAATGTGCAGAAATAATAGAAGAAATTTAAAAATTTACTAAAGGTTATAGATACAGATTAATCAGTGAAAATCTCCAATATTATGATCCATTTCTCCTAAATTATTCTGTATATTGAATGCAATCCCAGTCACACTAAATCTCTAGACCGTGTAGAGGAGGAAATGGGGGACAATAGCAAAGTAAAACAAACAAAGAGCAACAAAGATGGTCCTATACTGAGGCATATTACAGAATTGAAGTAATGGAAACAGCATGGCAATAACAAAAGGGACTAAACAATGAGAGCAGATGAAAGCCTCTTGAATCCTATCCAATGCATGGAGTTCCTGACATGTTTTCAGAGAAATGCAATTTCGAACCAATGGAAAAAGATTGGATATTGAGGGGCAAATGCTGATCTCGTTGAATGAAACAGATTTGTGATTCATACAATATTAAAAAATGCATACCAACATAAAACTAACTACAAAAAAATAACTAGAAGGATATACCCACAATATTTGGCTATGAGAGGCCTTTTGCAGGTTAAAAAACAGAGCATAAAGAGATATATTTTCAAAATCATGGTTGTAAGTATAAATTTAAACAGTTTTGTAGGAAGAAAGATACCCTGAAGTAAAACAAACAAACAAACAAACAACCAAGTTCTCTATCTTATAGAAAAGATGGTGAGTTAAGATCACCCTTTAGAGAGGGTTTCTCCTTAAATCAATAAGGGAAAAATAAACCACCCAGTAGCAACAACAACAATAAAAAACCAAAAAACAAAATAGGCAATGGCTGTAACTATTCACAGAAAATGACAAGTTTCTCAAACTGACCTACAGGAACAGATACATGAATTGTAGTAGGATTAAGATTTTATTTAATCATCCCATTTTTAAAAGTTAGAAAATACCTGGTAACTTTGAGTTGAGGCAAAAGCAAAAGTAAATTGTAACTTTCAAATATTGATCACATCTAATGTTTAGAAAGGAATAAAAAATTTTTTATTAAAATAAAAAATGTGAGTTTTCTTTCTCCCTCTCTATGAAAGAAATTACATATTTGCCCCCCCCATGTTTAATCACAGCAGTTCTTCTAATAGGGAAAGTTGGAAATGACCTAAGTACCCATCAATAGGAAATGTTTAAATAGTTATTTTTTTGAGTTTGATAATATAATCAGAAGCCAATGGGAAGAAAAATGGGAAGGTGAATATATTTACCCATTTATCTATGAGATTTCATAAATAGCTAATGTTATCTATTGTGGAGGTTGCAAAATCCCCTTAATTCATGTGCATGTGCATAAGGTTGTAGATAAATCAACGAACATCTGAAAACATGCAGAATAATTTGGATTTTTTTCTATATATTTCCTTGTCTGTGGAGAGCCTTTTCTTCTCATGCTTTTTAAAAACATATCAAAAGCTTATGACAATATTTTTATAAATGAAGGAAAAGAGCTAACTTCTTTGGTAATTCTGGTTACCTAGTGTCTGGGGTAAGTAGAGTTATCATAATCCTACTGACCACTTAGCGAACATACATAATGTACCAATTGCTGTATTTCTTCAAACTCTAAGAGATAAGAAAATTTTCTAAAGTTACAGAGCTGGTGTGTGTGAGAGATACTAAGATAGCCACTATTAATAGCTTATTTTTCTTCAAAAAATATTTAAAATTTACCTTATTTAGAGCAATTTTAGAATATGATACCATGATAGACAATTGAAAAAATATTGGAGAGAAACAAGATCCTTTCCTTCCCATGAAAATTCTAAATTTTGTCAACCTGATTATTCAGAATAATCCTCTATGACAAGGGGAAAAATTATCTTAGCGGACATGGCATGACGTAAACTGTACTAGTCTAGATGATTCTTCATTCTCGGCTGCTTGAGTTCAGGGGTGGTCTTATATATACATAAAACATCTCAGGTTCCACCATAGTATGCTGCCTAAAACTGTATGTGTTCAGGAAGCACAGTTTAAAGATGGTGTTTGAGGTATAAGGGATTCACTGGGGATGTGGCTTGTGAAAGATGCAGGGCGGTGGGGAGGGGGAGCAGGAGTAGGTAGGGAAAAACACTGGACCATGATGTGGGGTCAGGAGCCTGGGGAGGAGGAGGGGCGGGGAGGAGGAGGGTAGGTAGGGGGAGGGCTGGGGAGGGAAAGCCTCAGACTTTGGAACAGAGTGGGTAAAGTCTCAGTCAGCCCAATGCGGAGCTTTGGCCTGAGATTGCCTGTAGATGAGTCAACTTTTAGGAGAAATGGCCAAAGCCTGGTACCAACACCAGATGCGGACAGGCATTTTCTGTATGGCCTTGGGGGGAAGGTTAGAGTAGATCTTGAAGGTGCTGCATCTGGAGACTCTCAGTCATGGCTCCCCTTGTGGCAGGTTCACATTTCTGATGAGCGCACCTGTCCGGCCACCACACCCAATGACAGCACTTTGTGAGAACCGTAGAATGTCCCTTAGTTACCGTTGTCTTGTGACCCTTCAGTCCTCATTGTGTCCAGACTGTGCTGTGACTGGGACGTGGTTGTATTTTATTTATAGTGCTTATCTAAGATAACTGTGAAAAATAAATGAATTGGTATGTTAACAGTTAATGAGAGAGATTCATCTGAGGGAGCCCCCTCTGTCTTTAGACCGCGAGAGTAGGGAGCGGTGTCTTGGAGAAGCCAGATCACATTTCACGTGTCTAAGGGTGTCACTTACTGTTAGCCTGCTCAAAGCGTCTGGGTCAATGAGCCATGAAGCATTTGAGCAGGTGGAGAGAATTTAATTGTTTTCCTAATAAAAAGAATACATTTTGGAGAAAGGTGTGTTAGATCCCTGTAGTGCTAGTCCAGGGCTAATGGGCACATTCCTTCATATGTGTGAGAATGCTTTTTAACCATCAAATTATAAGACTGATTGCTTTAGAGATGGTTAATATTTTAGTGCCACCAAATATCTTTTTTAAAGAATAAATCACTTCAGTGATTATCTAAAGCTGGAAACTGTAATTCACTTATTTTTAGCCAAAAATCATTCCAGAGTCACAGTATGTGATCTAAATATAAAAACTGCATTATAAATTTTTATTTAATTTTGCTGGTAGATTTCAGAATTACTTTATATTTGTTCTTTAAATATCTGTTTGTAGGTACTATTCCTACTATGGTCTGAATCCCCAAATTCCTATGTTAAAATCCGAATCCCCAGCGTGGTGATACTAGGTGTCAAGGGGTGAAGCGGTCCTGAAGGGCAGAGCCCTTGTGGGTGGGATTAGTGTCCTTATAAAAGAGGCCCCAGAGAGCGCCCCTGCCTGTTCTGCTATGGGGGCACAACAGAAGGACAACAGAAGGCAGCCCCTCACCAGACCCTCAACCTACCGGCCCCTCCATCTTGAATTTCCTAGGCGCCACAATGCGGGAAATACATTTCTGTCTTTCTTAAGCCACTCAGTCTACGGTATTTTGTTACAGCAACCCAAAGGGACTCAGACAATTGTTTAAGTGTCTTTAAAAATGATTTATCCCTGTCTCTACTCAATGTTGAAGACATGGCTTCATCCAGAGAATGATCAAAAAATATTTATTAAATGAGTAGTTACCTACTTCAAATATGTAATGTGCTCATAACAACTTTAAATGCCACAGATATCTAAGGGATAT
The DNA here is from genome assembly GCF_054177405.1 of Leptonychotes weddellii. Taxonomy (NCBI): domain Eukaryota; kingdom Metazoa; phylum Chordata; class Mammalia; order Carnivora; family Phocidae; genus Leptonychotes; species Leptonychotes weddellii. The sequence continues at coordinate 93,060,075 of NC_138379.1, read as the reverse complement.
TAGAGGTGAATTTGCTTCAAAGGTTTCTTTGCCAGAATCCAATAACTATGTTATTAATTTCATGAAGAAAAGATAAAAAATGTTTAGATATATTATGTCTTTCTTCTATTAGTCATTGGGAATAGAACATTTGCCCTTCACATCCTTGTGTTTTGAAAACTGGGTATCTTTTGGTGGAAAGTGCTAAACTCGGTCAGCACTTAGCTGTGGTCTTCAAGGTAAAATCCTCTGTAAGGATTTGTAAGGAGTCCTGCAAATGACATTTCTTTCACCTTTTCTATAAATGTTGCTGTTAGTGTCACTAGTTAATATTGTGCACAGAGGTATTAGCACCTTTCTGAAAATGAATTCTCACATAGGGTTCAGCATTTAAATAACTGAATGGAATGAAATGATGTGGTAAGAGGTATGTCAGTGTTTTCCTTGTTTTAATTGCTTACCAATAGGTTACTGTGTTTACTTGTACCTTATTGTCTTATTCTTTCCATCCTCTGTGTTGATAATACAAGAATCCCACACAGTTTACCAAATGTTTAATTGGAATTTATCAGCTAATATTACATATCCATTTTGATAAATTTTGACACAATGAAATATAGTTACTAGGACAATGTTAAATGTCCATTATATAATATATAAAAATATGAATAAAGTATATGTTGGAAATACAAAATATAATGCAATAAAATATATATATTCCTTCCTTTTTAACCACAGAACCTTCACGCACCAACAGAAAAAGAAAGTTATAGAAATTACTAGGTAATTTCCTTGGATTCTTCTCATGTTTCCCTCATACTGCATTCCCTCTGCAGTCTTTATGTGGCTATAAACCTTGGCTTAGCACTGGGAATCTAGCTCTCATTCTGTTTTTGGCCCTGTGGTGTTTATACTTCGCCTTCCTGGAGTTTGGCTCATGGCCACAGACTTGGACTTGTCTTATGGTTTGCTTTTAGTTCCAGCCCTTGGAAGCCAGTTCAAGTGCTGGTCTGTTGACAAACTTGCCTATCAGGTCATTTTCCCTCATCTCTCAGAGGAACATATATAGACAAATTAGGTCTGTTATTATTATCACCATTTTGTAAAGAGAGAAGTCTTCATGAGAAAGAGACTAAGGTAGTTCTCTTTTACATTGGTTATATTGAATTGGCATAAAGATCTATCTCTGGACTCAATATCCTTAGCCCTTTCCAGTAAAATATGCTTTTTCAAGATGTGTCAGTTTCATATTATTCTTGGACTCTGGGGTTCTGTCTTCTAACTTCACTGTGATTTTACTCCTTGTCTTTTTGTTGTTGGATATTGTGTCCCTGGTTACTCTGACAAGCTACTCTGGTTGTCTGCAGGAAGGTAAATATTTTGTATTTAAGAACGTCAGTGACTGATCCAAATACTTGAAATATGTCAAAAGATGATTAAGCCCTCTGTTTGATACTAGATAGAACTACGTTCTGTAGAGATGTTCTGCCAAAGATTTCTTCTGGCCCCTTTCCTGGCAGCCTTTAGAGAAAGGTCAGCTGGCTCGTGAGCCATGGACTGGGACAGTAGATGCTGAGTTCTGCCCTGTGTGGTCTAGGTGTCTTACCTTAAGCAAGTCACAGCACTTTTCTGTGTCTTGGTGTCCTCATCTGTCAAAGTGGTAGATGATGAGAGGGTTTTACTGCTCTTGATCCTGGGGTCTAGGCTTGGGAAAGTCAGATTTGTTCTGGAATATGGTAGTTTACTTGTGCCTCTGTGTGCACTGAAGCCCAGAATCTTAGCTTCACTGTTAAATGCATCCCTTCTCTATTTCTGCTGCCTGGTACCATGTGTTAAGATCTTCCAGTCCACATGGAAACAATGAAATCAAAGCAAATCTTATGTCCCAGAATATGTCCTGTGAACCCAAAGAACCACAGGGTTCCAGGCGAGAGGAGCAAGGAATGTGGCTCAAAATTTAGTATGACCATGTACCTTCCTCTGTCGAGTAGACCCGTAGTTACCGTTTGCCTTGGCCACTGCCTCCAAAGCGATCAACTGTACCCATCTTTGCTGTACTCCACCAGGAAGAACGGGAAAGTTCATTTAGGACCTGTGGCTGTGGATGGGCAGTTGGGCTGTTAATGTTTCTCTTTTTTCTCTGTGTTTGTTTTTATTCCTTGCCCTCCTCCCAGCATTCCCAGTGCAGGTGTTCAGTGCTGTTGATAGGTGCTTTTCCGATTGCAGTTCTCCTATCATGCTCCAAGGGAGTCTGCACCACAATTCCTTCTTTTCCTTTTTCCTCACCTACTTCCCGGCTGAGCTGTCTGTTAGAGGGGAAGCCACACATTAAACTCATTGCATTCTAAGTAAAGGGCTCAGACTTTCTTACAATAACTTAATTTTTGATGTATCTGTTTTCAAAAAGGAATTGACATGTCACAATGAGAAATGAGAAACTTTCTGACTTTGTAATATTCCAGATATTCAAAGTAGAAAACCATATTTTTTTAACAGAACAGCTTTTCCAGAGCCTCATAAATCATACCATGGGCATACCTACCACATTTGCTTACTTATACCCAGTATAGTAATGACATTTAAAAAATAATCTCTCAAATTTACCATTTTTTTCTTTTCTGCTAAAGGCCAGTTGCTAATCCTCTTGTATACCTTCATATTTAATCCATTTCTTTTACTTTTGTCTCCACAGTGGAAGCTTTGTCTTTAAACCCAGGAATTTTAATGATATTCTGCTGTTTTGGAATGACTGTGTTTTTAAGGTTTTAGTATTCTGGGAAACTTGAAAACTATGTTAAATCAAAATTTGAAATGTCCACTAAGCACTTCTTTATGAAATTCCATTTGAAAAAAAATCTTAATACTCAGCTATTAGGGTAATCTCCCACTCAGGCCAAGAGAACACAACCTTTAAAAGCTTTCAGCACCATGTCTCTCCATTATTACTGACAAAGTTAATGATGATGATACCTTGACTAGCTAGAATTGTGTGGAGTTGTTTTTAAAAACTGCTCGAGTTATCTTATCCTGTCGTCTTCCTTTTTTTCTATTTACCCTGGCAGAAGAAATTGCTGTTCCTACCAAAGGAATCATTTTAGTCGGGAATGAAAATTTGATTAGAGATGGGTCATTGTGGCCGTGACAAAAGGGTGCCACTGAACTTTGTATAAAAAGCACTTGTGAGAACTCTCTGCTCTTTGTTGGCAACAGGATCACGCTCTTCACCATCAGACCCACCACTGACCCGAGAAACCAGGGCGAACAGTGAACAGTCTCAAGATGAACCACGTGTGGTGGTTTTAATAGTACCCTATCACTTTTCAACAGGGCTCATCACCATCCTTCCATATTCTAGTCAGTTCATGTAATCCACCATTCCATTTTGTAAAATTTATTTTTAATTTTCCCTCTTCATCTGTTATCATTGTATTTTCCCTTTTCCTTATGCCAAGCTATCTATTAACCCAGAAGTATGATCAAGTTTAAGGGGTATGTTTATTTTGATCTTAGGTGTCTGGTTTATAGTATTCTTGAGGCCATAGGTATCTTTTTTTAAAACAATATTTAAAAAAATTTTTTTAAAGATTTTATTTGTGAGAGAGAGAGAGGCCATGAGCAGGCAGAAGGAGAGGGAGAAGCAGGCTCCCCAATGAGCAGGGAGCCCGATGCGGGGCTCGATCCCAGGACCCTGGGACCATGACCTGAGCTGAAGGCAGACGCCTAACGACTGAGCCACCCAGGCGCCCCAGGGCCACAGTTTTTGTGTGTGTTTTTTTAAGATTTTTATTTATTTATTTGACAGAGAGAGACACAGCGAGAGAGGGAACAAGCAGGGGGAGTGGGAGAGGGAGAAGCAGGCTTCCCGCAGAGCAAGTAGCCCGATGTGGGGCTCGATCCCAGGACCCTGGGATCATGACCTGAGCCGAAGGCAGACGCTTAACCCACTTGAGCCATCCAGGCGCTCCCTTTAGGTATCTTTTACAGTTTTTCTGAGATCCCTATGAAACAGATACTCTTATTGTTCCAGTTCCATAATAAAAATTGAGAATCAGAATGTTAAATAAGGTGTTCAAGCTCACAGCAAGATTAAAGAGTTTCTGATTCTGACTTCTGTGATCTTAGCCATTAGAGTGTTTTGTGTGGGTGGTGGTGTGACAGGTACTAGCAAGGGGGAGAGGGTGACTTAATCTTCTTTATCTAGGTAGAGATAATAGGATCTTTGAGGTTGGAAGCTAGGCTTCAGCCCTCAGCATTTATAAAGCTGCTTTTATCTTTTTAAAAAAGACCATTCACTTTCTGTCCTGTGAAGGATGAGTGTCTTATCTCTAAGTGACTGAGGACAGGGATTTGGGAAGAGGATGGTCTGTTTGCGGAGCTGTTTTTCAGTTGAGGCTAAATGGTAGCTCCGAGAGAGCGGGCTCAAGATCCCCGTGTCCTGTGCGGAGTCCCACGCTCCTGGCACATGGCAGACACGTGGGGGTGTTACCTGAGTGAGGGGGGCAGGTCAGAGGAGATGATGGTGGAAAGAAAGCCTGGCCCATGCCTGTTCACGACGTCATGATTCGGGTCACAGAATGTTCAGAATTAGGGGTGCATTACTAAATTCTGAATATTTTTCTGAGCTTTCCTTGGATGGTACTGAACACACATACACACCTTATAAAACATAATCACTAAAAGGGAATACTAATCACTTGAGTTGTTAGAAGCATCACAATCATGGAAGGAATGATCATGTGGACAGTGATTAGCTGCTGTATGAATTCCTATGTTATACCCTAAGGCAAAGATAGTATGGCTCAGCCTTTTGAAGTATTAAAAAACTAATTAAGAAGGATTATATCTTTAATATTTAGGTTTTACCAAATATAAAAGCAATCTAGGAAAATATAAAAGATTAATGTTAAATTTGTTTTTATTTCTCCTCCTGCAGCTCCCTACCACCTCTGCCATTCACCAATATTTGGCCCATTTGCTCTTCTGAAACCTTGCTTGATGCTCTCCCTTGACCGTAATTTTTTTCCTAAGCAGTGAGCCATTTGAGAATTACAGCTAGCAAATAATAATCCCCAGAACTCATGGGAATAAAGTCCCCAGTGTTTCTTTACTTGTCAAGCCATTAGTAGTGCCAAATTATTTTTAGACTTGTGTGCAGATAATAATTTATTTTCAAAATTAATTGGACAAATTCCAGTTCTGGCTGAAAAAAAAAGATACTCATTTTTTAACACAGTTTTTTTAAGAGCACTTTTAGATTCACAGCAAAATTGAGGGGCAGGTACAGAGATTTATATAATACATCGCAAATGCATAGACTTCCCCATTATCAACATCCCCCGTTAGAGCCATAAGTGTATTACAGCTGAATCTACGTTCATGTGTCATAACCACCCCAAGTCCATGGTTTACTCTAAGGTTCATTCTTGGGTTGTACATTCTGTGGGTTCGGACAAGTGTGTAAATGATACCTATGCATCATTATGGTATCATATGGAGTAGTTTTATTGCCCTAAGAATCCTCTTTGCTCCTCCTGTTTGTCCCCCCATTCTGCCCCTGGCAACCACTGAGCTTCTTACTGTCTCCATGGCTTTGCCTCTTGCAGAAGATCATGTCGTTGGAAGCACGCAGCGTGTAGCTTTTCCAGATCGGCTCCTTTCCTAATATGCATTTAAGCTTCCTCTGTGTCTTTATGGCTTTGTAGCTCCTATCCTTTTAGTGCAGAATAATATTCCATCATCTGGATGTATCACTCACCTACTGAAGGACGTCTCGCCAGGGTTTGGCAATCGTGAATAAAGCTGTTCTAAACATCTGTGTGCAGGTTTTTGTGTGAACATCAGTTTTCAGTGCCTTTGGGTGATTGTGAACCAGATGGTAAGGACATCTTTAGTTTTGTAAGAAACTGCTAACCTCTCTTCCAGACTCTCTGTACCACGTTGGGTTCCCACCACTGACGGATGAGCGTTCCTGTTGCTCCGCGTCCTCCCCAGGGTTTGTGCTGTCAGTGTTCGGGTTTTGGTTGTTCTAATAGGAGTGTGGTGGCATCTCATGTTACTTAAATCTTCATTTCCTTGATGACAGATGATGTGGAACATCTTTTCATATGCTTATTTGTCATCTGTGTATCTTCTTTGGCCAGGTGTCTGTTAAGGCCTTTGGCCTACTTTTTAACTGGCTTATTTGTTTTCTTATTGTTGAACTTCAAGAGTTCTTTGTATATTTTGAATGAATCCTTTTTCCGAAGTGTGTTTTGCAATTTTTTTCTCCCAGTATCTGGCTTGTCTTCTCATTCTCTTGACGTTGACTTCCTCAGAGCAGAAGTTTCTAATTTTAATGAAGTCCATCTTATCAGTTATTTATTTCATGGACCATACCTTTGGTGTGTTGTATCTAATAAAAGTCATTGCTGTACCTTGGTAATCTAGGTTTTCTCTCCATTTTTATTTAAAGACAAGTAAATATTAAGTGAAATTATATCCTTTATAAAATCTTCGAAATCACATTTGAGTCCTTTTTCTTAGAGCACAAGATAAAAAGAGGACAACATATATTTAATAATTCATACCACAATGCAGTAGCATCAGGAATATATGCAACACAAGTGTAAATTTAATAGTCAAGCTATGAAGCTGAGTGGTCTGTTTCATTTTCTAAATTTTAGAATACAAAACAAAAGGAATTAATATTACTTATTTTATCATATTAACATTTTGGTAAGATGCACAGTGGAGATATTCTTCATGTACTGATGGTTATAACAGTGCTGAAAATAAAGAGTACTGAAGTTCCCCTTTATGCTTTTTAAACATATGTTCACTTCATGTAGCTTCCACAGCAGCACTGTGATGGAGATATTGTTATGTCCACTTTAAAGATGACAGTAGAGTTGGATTTCACAGAGGTTAACTGACACTCCCAAGGAGACAGGACTACAGAATGGTGATTAGTGGTTATTGAAGGCAGTGGTGTGACTGTCAGCAGAAGATGTGTTTGGGTTTAAATGGCCACAGGGGCTTCAGTTTTCTCAGAGAAAACAGTACAGATGTGGATAGTTGCTGACATTGCCTTTTGGCGGCTTGAGAATAACAGGGCTGACTTCTCTGTGACTCTCTGTTCCTTTTCCTCCTGGCGACAAAGTGGCAGTGTAGCTCCAGCCCTTATGCTTGTCTTCCTGGCGGCATGAAGAAGAAGGAGTAGAGGAAAGAATGCTTCCAGTATCAGGGAAGTAAAGTCTTTTTCTGAACTTTCCAGCACACTTCTGTGGAGACCTAGCCGACCATGATTGGGCCACATTGTAATCTCTACCCTCAGATGATCCTGGGAAGGTTAGTGTTTAACTTTCCAGGGTCCACGATAAAGGACAGCAATGAAAAGGTGATTGTCAATGGGGACATGAGGGCCAAACTGTACCTGCCACAGTGGTAAATGCAGGTCCTGAATTCTGGTGTAAGAGATCCAGCTGTCTTTCTTTTAACACTTAATGCCTTCCAGAAATACACATATTGTCCTCGAATGCTAAAATTAAAATAATAAAGCAAAATGTAATTGTTATTGTCCAAAAGAATTCTTGTTTCCCCCTTTTACAAGTACTTATCTCCTGTACATTAAATATAAACATGATTTAATTATTGCATTTGAATGTCTTAAGATCCCAAGCATAATTTTTTTTTATTGAGGTATAATTAACATATAATATCCTATTAGTTTCAGGTATAGATCACAGTGATTTGATATTTCTCTACATTATGAAATGATCCCTTGCTAAGTCTGGTTACCACTATCACCATGTGAAAGGTATTAGTATATTAGTGACTCTATTCCCAGTACTGTATTTTTCATCCCCATGACTTACTTTATAACTGTAAGCTGGTATCTCATAATCCCCATCACCTAGTTCAACCATCCTCCCCACCTCCCCCTTCTGGTAACCGGCAGTCTGTTTCCTGTATCTATGAGTCTGTTTCTGTTTTATGTATCTGGTTTCTTTTTCAGATTCCACATATATGTGACATCACATGCCATCTGCCTTTCTCTGTCTCAGTGCACTTAGCATAATACCCTCTTGGTCTGGCCATGTTGTTGCAGATGGCAAGATCTCATTCCTTTTGATGGCTGAGCAATGATGAATTATCATCAGAGAGTTATTTTTAGGGAGAGGTGTGTGGTACTTTGTGTTGCTGAATCTGCTAATGGCTCACAGTCCTGTCTCCTCTTCTTACTGGTCCCATAACCAGATGCCTTTGTTCAGCTTCCCTGGCCATTAGCTGTGGCCATATGAACACACTCCAGCTGGTGGACGTTGCCCAGAAGTGATGTGTGCCGTGTTTCAGGTTGAACCCTATAAACCCTATAAACGTTTCATGCATGTCCATCGTGTTGCTCACCCCCCTACCCCACTGGTGTGGTGGACTCGGGGGTTCTCAGAAGTAGTGGAGCTGAAAGATGGAAAGAGCCATCTGCAGAGAAGAAACACTGACATTGGTCTCTCAAGTGAGCAGAGCATTAACATTTTTTGTGTTAGGCTGAAATTTGGGGGTTTTCCAATGAGAGCATTTATAGCACCACAGAAACGGATATGTTTGGATAAGTACAGAAGGTAAGAAGAGCTTGTTTGCACTTTGCAATTTGGCCATGACCCAGCCTTCTGTAGAATCATGAGAGTAGCCCTCCAATCAAGGTTGGTGGTGTCCACTCAAGTGGGAACATACCTTTGAACATCCCTGCTCAGCTCAGTCTGCGCAGAGCTTTCAAGTCTGTCCCACTGAAGCTTTCTTTAAAAATTAGCTCATGCTGGGGGCGCCTGGGTGGCTCAGTCGGTTAAGCGACTGCCTTCGGCTCGGGTCATGATTCTGGAGTCCCGGGATCGAGTCCCGCATCGGGCTCCCTGCTCAGCGGGGAGTCTGCTTCTCCCTCTGACCCTCCTCCCTCTCGTGCTCTCTGTCTCTCATTCTCTCTCGCAAATAAATAAATAAAATCTTTAAAAAAAAAAAATTAGCTCATGCTGGGGCGCCTGGGTCGATTAAGCATCTGCCTTGGGCTCAGGTCATGATCTCAGGGTCCTGGGATCGAGCCCCACATCAGACTCCCTGCTCAGCGGGGAGCCTGCTTCTCCCTCTGCCTCTACCCCTCCCCCTGATCGTGCTCTCTCTCTCTCTGTCAAATAAATAAATAAAATCTTTATTATTTTTTTTATTTTTTTATTTTTTAAAGATTTTTATTTATTTGACAGAGAGACAGCATGAGAGGGAACACAAGCAGGGGGAGTGGGAAGGAGAAGCAGGCTTCCCGCGGAGCAGGGAGCCCGATGTGGGGCTCGATCCCAGGACCCTGGGATCACGACCTGAGCTGAAGGCAGACGCTTAACAACTGAGCCACCCAGGCGCCCAATAAAATCTTTATTAAAAAATTAAAATAAAGGTTAGCTCATGTTCACAACTATTTAAGTAAATTACTATACAGTGATAGGTCAGTTGGATTTTCCAGGCCAAGGAGCTAGACAAGTAAAATCTGTGACTAGATAAAAGTATATGCTTTTTTAATCACTTTTATCATAGAGATTATTTTATCTATCACTTTTATCATACAGATGTTTACAAGTATCTGTTTGAAAAAAATATTTTGTAAAGTGTATGTTTCATGACCTTTCATATCCCAGCTGTTAGGGCCCTGCATTTCCTATAGGGATTACATAATGTCTAGACATTTATGAACCACTAGATATCAAATTAAATGCCATCATGATAAAAATATTCTTGTCAATGTCCTTCTGCAGAAGGCTGCCTTGAATCTCTTTCACAGGGCATGTAAAGCTCAGGTTGATACTATACTTCCTTACTTTGGAAGAATACCTGCCCCTCCACAATGGACCATTAGCTCCTGCAGGACGAGAAGCTTGTGTGTCGATGAGGTGCTCTTTGAATTCAGGCTCTTTGTAGACATATTATTTTCAAGGGGTTTCTTGCATGTGTTTAATGTTCTTTAAAGGGCCCGCATGTGTGTGCAAGTGCACAATTTTATAAAGAACTGTCTGTATAGTTCTTTATAAAAGAAAGTACGGATAGATCAAAATCATGAAGGCAAGGCAAATGGAAAGTGGAAAACAGATTTCTGGGTTAAACTTAATTTTCCAGCGTTATATTGGGCATGCCTCTCTTGCCCCCGCTCTTGTTTTCCTCTCTTAAATAAGCCCATATCCACGATGATTGGTGTGTGTAGGGGGAGGAGAAGCTTCTGCAGGAGCTGTTGGAGGGGAGTCAAATGAAGTGGCTGAAGTGACTCATCCAGCCCAGCTGCTTCTCTTAATTGATACCCAAGCATTGCACCAGGATAGAAAGAGGAGCAAAGTCCTCCTGCCAGTTTGTCTTCATTTTCCTCTAGGGTGTGTTTGTGTGTGTCTCTGTGTGTGTGTGTGTGCGCATGCACACACGTATGTGTATCTGTGTGTATGTATGTGTGCACATGTGTGAATGCATCTGTGTGTATGTGTGTATGTATGTGTGTATATGTGTGCATCTGTGTTTGTATGTGTGCACGTGTGTGCATGTGTTTATGTGTATGTGTGCATGTGTGTGCATCTGTGTTTGTGTGCACGCGTGTGTATGTATGTACGTGTGTGCACCTGTTTGTGTGTATGTGTGCACGTGTGTGTATGTGTGTGCACGTGTGCATCTGTGTTTGTGTGCACGTGTGTATGTGTGTGCATCTGTGTGTGTGTGGACGTGTGTGTATGTATGTGTATGTGTGTGCATCTGTGTGTGTATGTGTGCACGTGTGTGTATGTGTGTATATCTCTGTGTGTATGTATGTGTGTGCGTCTGTGTGTATTTGTGCATGTGTGCGTGTGCATGTCTCTGTGTGTGTGTGTGTGCATATGTTTGCATCTGTGTATGTATGTGTGCGCACACGCGCGTGTGGGTGTGTGTATGCACATATGTACTTAGCACTCAGCGCCCCTACACTCAGAAGACAGAACGTTTCTTCCTTCCAGAGCTGTAAAAGTGATTTACCCAGGGTCTATTAAAGTCTCTGGTGAGGAAGAAATAAATCAATCCACCATGCCTCTCACTTGTTCCCCAGGCTTGATGGTGGACAGATTTTTTTCCCCCAATTCTTCTTAGCCTAATGAAGAAGCCCACTTATTTTTGTGCCTCGCTCATTTTTGCAGGATAGTGAAAATTCTACGTACCTCACTGGCGTGCATTTCTTCACTGCTTTGCTGTACAGAAAGCTTTAATATCCAGGCTTGCCTCCTAGCTGAACTGTCTCTCCATCTGAGGGTTTCATTCTCTGTCCAACTTTATGTTTGAATTCTCACCATATCATAGATTCATTATCAGATTTATAAAATAGACAATTACACGTCATTGTTGATGTTAATTATTTTGTTTTTTATTTGCATACATGTGCTTATGTATGTACGTATGCATATTATGTGAACTGTATCAGTTTTATGCTTTTATTCTTGAAATTTTCAGAGGGTTAAGTTGATTCTGAATTAACAAATATTTACAGTTATCCTAGGTTAGCAAATAAGTAAATTTAGCAAGCGAATTTTCTCCTTATAATAGGAAAACCCATCCATGATTTCACGTCACCCACAGAGTCAAGTAGGGTTATTTTTTATTTATTTTATTTTATTTATTTTAAGATTTTATTTATTTGAGAGACGAGTGTGAGAGAGAGAGAGAGAGAGAACGAGTGGGGAGGGAGGGAGAGGGAGAAGCAGACTCTCCTGTCGAGCAGGGAGCCCGATGCGGGGCTTGATCTCAGGACCCTGGGATCATGACCTGAGCCGAAGGCAGGCGCTCAACTGGCTGAGCCACCCAGGTGCCCCAGGGTTCTTTTTTCAGAATGGCACAATGACTATGCCCCCAGCTTCTTCCCAGGTGCGTAATGTGTTCTGCGCTGTGCAATATCACTGTTTCCTCTGAAACTTCGTTGTGACATTTCACCTGTTTCAGTACCCCGCGCGTATGTACGTGCTGGTCCTCCTCAAAACTCGAACCTCCTAGAGGGGCCTCTCTCTTGCTGTTGCCATCCCCACTAGCACGGTGGCTGACACGTGGAAAGCGCTCACACGAGGCTCGGAAAACTGTCTGGTACATTCCTCTTGTTGACTGAAACACAGATGAAGAAAACAATGATCGGAGAACTTGTTCAAGTTTTCTCTTAGATGCTAATAATGAGAAAGTCAGCTTTCTGAAACCTGGCAGGCAGAGAGATTCCTGTGGAGCATGACCTTCAGGGTGGATTCCCGGGGCCCAGGCGGCGAGGCCGATGTGCAGCTCCCCAGCCCCATGTGAAATGTCACTTCTTGTTCTGGAGCAAGGATCTTGCTCTCACCATTTCAAAAGAAGGGGTAACGCACAAAAAGCAGAGTAGCCTCCTTTTGGAGCCAAATCAACACAGGTGGGTAGAAGGGAAGTGGGAGGATAAGGATGAGAGGGAAGGATAGAGAGAAGCAGCAGGAAAAAAACATTGCAGCCATATATATATATATATATATATATATTTGTGTGTGTGTTTGAAATGTGAAGTAGTTCATTTCATTTTGAACTGAAATGTGGCATGTTACCGAGCAGCATCTGATGCCAGGTGGGATGGTTCCGATACCAGCTCTCATCACGATTTTGCCCCCGTGAGGCGATGTGCCGTGGGGTGAGGCTCCTTGTACACAGTATCCACTGAGGTCCCCAGTACACGGATTCTGCTCCGCTCCGAGCCTCTGTGCACTTTGACCTCAACTCGACCAAAAAAGAGGAGTCTACATCTCTTTTCCTAGCTGGTAGACAAAAAAGCATTTGGAGTACATATTTTCCCCCAGTGATGGCTTTTTTCATGTGCTCATTTGTTTTTATTCTCTGAATCCAGATGTCTCATTTTCTGCTGCATCTGCTTCCAGCTGGATCCCTCTGCCCAGGGAAGCAGGATGCCGGCAGTAAACGCCATGGGACCTATTGGCTCCTGTGCTCTGTCCAGAGTCTGAGAGCCCCGCAGACGCACTTCTGGGAAGACAGCCCCTTTGAGAGATGATACCAGTTGGCAATAACTGAGCCTTTGCTCTGTGCTGGGCAGAGTTTGGAATGCTCTGCACGTAGGGCCTAGTTTAGTCCTCAACATGATGCTGTGACCGCTGTCTCCATTTCACACATGGGCGAGGAGGGGCACAGACAAAGGCAGGGGAAATATGTCATGTCAAAGATTAAGGAACATGGATTCAAAACTAGACAAGTCTAATCCCGGAAGCTGAACTCTCACAGTCCACTGTGCTGCTTCCTCTGAAGGAATGCACCGGCTCTTCCTTCCTCCATCCTCCCCTCCCTCCTCCTCTTTCTTCTGTCCCCTCTCCCTCCCTCTCTAGCTCCTTGCTTCTCTTCCTTCTTCTCCTCTCCCTCCCTCCCTCCTTCTCTTCCACCCTTCCTTCCCTATTCTTTGTCCCTTCCCCTCTTCTTTCCTTCCCTCTTTCTCCAACCCTCTCTTCCTGGCCCCCTTTCTTTATCTTTTCCTTTTAAAAATCTCTTACATTTTCTTCTTTTAGATAAAGGAATGTGTTTTAAAAATATGAAACGTGTTGGAGCGCCTGTGTGGCTCAGTCAGTTAAGCGTCTGCCTTCAGCTCAGGTCATGATCCCAGGGTCCTGAGATCGAGCCCCGCATCGGGCTCCCTGCTTCTTCCTCTCTTCCCTCTGTGCTTTCTCTAGCTATCTCTGTCGCTATCTCACTCTCTCAAATAAATAAATAAAATCTAAAAAAAAAAAAAGTTCTCACTTATGGGGCGCCTGGGTGGCTCAGTTGGTTCAGTGTCTGCCTTCGGCTCAGGTCATGGTCCCAGGGTCCTGGGATCGAGCCCCACGTCGGGCTCCCTGCTCAGCGGGGGAGTCTGCGTCTCCCTCTCCCTCTCTCTCTGCTGCTCCCCCTGCTTGTGCTTGCTCTCTCTCTCTTTCAAATAAATAAATAAAATCTTTTAAAAAATGTGAAACATGTGAAGAGAAAGTAACATTTTTTTGAGTGTGCCAGGCAGCATGTCAGTCGCAAGGATATTTCACCTCTGTGCCCTCATCCACATTTTCACTGAGTGTGCTTAGTCTGGTTTATAGGCAATGACCTGAGACACAGAGGGACCTCTGTTCTGTGTTGGGGGGTGGATCCTATTGGTTGTTGTTGCATATTCATTTTAGGTAAGGAGGTGTCATCCTGGGTATGTGCGTCACAAAAATACTCTAAGCTTCAGATTTTGTTATTGCAGTGAACAGCTGAGGCTGTAACTACTGAGCCCTAGAGACAGATCAGCAGGAGAATAGCCACAGGAGATGTACGAAGAAGAAGAGAGAAATGACTCATAGTTTCTCCAACTTAAAACATTTTATAGACATACTTTTTGACATTTATCTTGTAGTTCCTAAAGGTCCTTAGGCACAAACAATGAACATTTCTTGATCCATTAAAATAGCTCTGTGGTTAGCTCATTATATGCTAGGAAAAAGCACTTTCACTGGATCCATCTCTTTAATTTGCAATTGTTGCAAATTCTGGTCCTTATTTCACAGTCTTCATAGAAAAAAAATTCTAGCCTGAAGGGAAGAGGAAATGATTATCAGTGGGATACTTGGCTGCAGTCTATAGAACATACAGTAAAATATGACAACACAGAAGTCAGGGGCAAGAAGGGGTCTAACAGTGAAAAGCTTTTATTATAAGAATATATTGAGAGCCCACTTGCATGCTGTCAGCAGATCAATAAAACCCTGTTGGCTACACTATTAAGATGTATAGTCAAGTTTGTTTGTTTTAGCTATATAGCCTATTACAATTCATCCAGATAAGAATCTGATGACACAAATTCCATTTCTCTGTCATTCAGTAATTATGATTCTCTTTTATCATTGTAAAGCTGGACTGGACTGTACAATTTGGTAACTAATAGCCACTTGTGACTATTAAGCAGTTGACAGGTAGCTTTGTGAATTGAGAAATTCTGTAAATGTAAAATACACACTGGATGTTGAAGACTTACTATGAAATAATTTAGAATTTCTCATTAGTAATGATTTTTTGTATTTACAATACAAATAATTGTATCATGAAAATTATGAAATGATAATATTTTGGATATATTGGGTTCAATAAAATATATTATTAAAATTATTTTTATGTTTCTTTTACTTTTTAGATGGCTACCAGAGAATTTAAAATCACATGTGTGATGCACATTATGTGACTCATATATTTGTTGGAAAACACTGCTCTAGATTTTCCTTTTATTTCTGTCCAGCTACTTATAAATATTTTGAGTAATAAGTAGAGTGGTGTGAGATGGTTTGGATCAGTAGCTCAATAGCTTTATTTGACTCATGGGGAAAAAAAAGCTCAAAAAATTGACCTATTGATAGATGGAATGTTTTGCTCTTTGTAGAAAACAAAATACAGACATTTCAACAAATATCTTTATATTTTATTATTTAAAATTTTTAAAATTGGAGTATAGTTGAGGTATATATTATATTAGTTTCAGGTGTACAACACAGTGAAATCAACATTCACATAATTATGAAACACTTACAACAATAAGTGTAGTTACCATCTGTCACCATACAAAGTTAGATTACATATTCTATGCTGTACTTTTTAACTCTGTAACTTATTTATTTTAAAGCTAGAAGTTTGTACTGGTTAATCCCTTTCACCTATTTAACTCATACCCCCTTCCATCCCCTCTGGTAACTACCAGTTTGTTCTCTGTATTTATGAGTCTGTTTCTGTTTTGTTTGTTTGTTCATTTGTTTTGTGTTTTAGATTCCACATATAAATGGAATTATATGGCATTTGTCATCCTCTGACGTATTTCACTTAGTATAATATCCTCTAGTTCCATCCATGTTGTTGCAAATGGCAAGATTTCCTTCTTTTTGAGGGCTGAGTAATATTCCATTATGTATAAATACCACATCATCTATATCCATTCATCAGTTGATGGGCATTTAGGCTCTTTACGTAATTTGTCTATTGTTGATGATGATGCTATAAACATTGGGGTGCATGTATCCCTTCCAATCTGCATTTTTGTATCCTTTGGGTAAATACCTAGTGAAATTGCTGAGTCATAGAGTAGTTCTATTTTTAACTTCTTGAGGAATCTCCAAACTGTTTTCCAGAGTGGCTGGACCAGTTTTCATTCACACCAATAGTGTAAATGGGTTCCCCTTTCTCCACATCCTTGCCAACACCCATTGTTTCCTGTGTTGTTAATTTTAGCCATCCTGCTAGGTATGAGGTAGTATCTCATCGTGGTTTTGATTTGTATTTCCCTGATGATGAATGATGTTGGTCATCTTCTCATGTATCTGTTAGCCATCTGGATGTCTTCTCTGACAAAATGTCTATTCATGTCCTTTGCCCATTTCTTAACTGGATCATTTGTTTGTTGGGTGTTGAGTGTGTATAGTGTGTATAGATCCAAAATCTATAAAGATCTTTGGTTGCTAATCCTTTATCAAATATGTCATTTGCAATACCCTGTCCCATTCTGTAGGCTACCATTTAGTTTTGTTGATTGTTTCCTTCGCTATGCAGAAGGTTTTTATCTTGATGAAGTCCCAATAGTTCATTTTTGCTTTTGTTTCCCTTGGCTCCAGAGACTTGTCTAGTAAGAAGTTGCTACAGCTAATCAGGGTAGAAGATGTTGCTGCCTGTGTTCTCCCCTAGGATTTTGATATTTTCCTGTCTCACATTTAGGTCTTTCATCCATTTTAAAGTTATTTTTGTGTATGGTGTAAGAAAGTGGTCCAGTTTTATTCTTCTGCATGTTGTTGTCCAGTTTTCCCAACACCATTTGTTGAAGAGACTGTCTTTTTTCCATTGGATAGTCTTTCCTGCTTTGTCAGAGATAAGTTGAGTATAAGTTCTTTGTATATATTGGATACTAGTCCTTTATCAGATATATCATTTGCAAATAGCTTCTCCCATTTAGTAGTTTGCCTTTCAGTTTTGTTGATTGATACTTGGCTGTGCAGAAGCTTTTAATTTTGATGTAGTCCCAATGGTTTCTTTTTGCTTTTGTTTCCCTTACCTCAGGAGACGTAACAAGAAAGATGTTGCTATGACCAATGCCAGAGAAGTTACTGCCTGTGGGCTCTTCTAGGATTTTTATGGTTTCACATCTCACATTTAGGTCCTTAATCCATTTTGAGTTTATTTTTGTGTATGGTGTGATAAAGGGGTCCAGTTTTATTCTTCTGCATGTGGCTGTCCAGTTTTCCTAACAACTTTTTTGAAGAGAATATCTTTTTCTCATTGCATATTCTCCTGCTTTATAAAAGATTAATTAACTATATAGTTGTGGGTTTATTTTTGGGTTTTCTCTTCTGTTCCATTGATTTATGTGTCTAGTTTTATGCCAATACCATACTGTTTTGATTACTGTAGCTTTGTAGTATAACTTGAAATCTGGAGTTGTGATACCTCCAGTTTTGTTTTTCTTTTTCTAGCTTGCTTTGTTTCCATACAAATTTTAGGATTGCTTCTTCTAGTTCTATGAAAAATGCTGTTGGTATTTTGATAGGGATTGCATTAAATTTGTATATCACTTTCAGTAAATTTGTAGATCACTTCAGTATGGATGTTTTAACAATATTTGCTCTCCCAATCCATGAACATGGAATGTCTTTCCATTTCTTTGTGTTTTCTTGAAATTCTTTCATCATTGTTTTATACTTTTCAGAGTACAAGTCTTTCACCTCTTTGGTTAGGTTTATTCCTCCATATTTTATTATTTTGGTGCAATTTTAAGTGAGATTGTTTTCTTAATTTCTCTTTTTGCTGCTTCATTATTAGTGTACAGAAATACAATGGATTTCTATACATTGATTTTGTATCCTGTGACCTTACTGAATTCATTTATCAGTGCTAGTAGTTTTTTTGGTGGAGTCTTCAGGGTTTTCTACAAATAGTATCACATCATCTATAAATAGTGGAAGTTTTACTTCTTCCTTACCAATTTGGATGCCATTTATTTCTTTTTGTTGTCTGATACCTGTGGCAAGGATTTCCAGTACTGTATTGAATAAAAGTGGTAAGAGTAGACATCCTTGTTTTGTTCCTGACCTTAGGGGAAAATTGGGAGATTTCCCCCATTGAGTATGATGTTAACTGTGGGTTTTTCAGATAGGGCCTTTATTATGTTGACGTTATGTTTCCTTTAAACCTACTTTGTTGAGGGTTTTTAATCATGAATGGATGTTGTACTTTATACAATGCTTTTTCTGCATCTATTGAAATGATCATATAAATTTTATCCTTTCTCTTACTGATGTGATGGATCACTCCGATTGATTTGTGAAAACTGAACAAATCTTGCACCCTGGCAGTAAATCCCACTTGATCGTGTTGAATATATATATATTTTTGATGTATTGTTGGATTTGGTTTGCTGATATTTTGTTGAGGATTTTTGCATCTGTGCTCATTAGATTTATTTGCCTGTAGCTCTCTCTCTGTGTCTCTGTCTCTCTCTGTCTCTCTCTCTTTTTTTTTTTTTTTTGTAGTGTATCTGGTTTTGGTATCAGGGTACTGCTGGCCTCATAGAATGAATTTGGAAGTTTTCCTTCCTTTTCTTTCTTTTCCTTCCTTCATTTTCTTTCTTCCTTTCCTTTCTGCCCTTCCCTTCCCTCCCTTTTTTTAGAAGAAGAATAGGTATTAATTCTTTCAATTTTTGGTAGAGTTCACCTGTGAAGCCATCTGGCCCTGGACTTTTGTTTGTTGGGAGTAATCAGGTGCTCAGATTTTCTATTTCTGCTGCTTCAGTTTTGGTAGGTTATATGTTTGTAGGAATTTATCTATTTCTTCTAGGTTGTCCAATATGTTGGCATATAATTTTCCATAATATTCTCTTAAAATCAATTGTATTTCTGTGATGTCAGTTGTTATTTCTCCTCTTTCATTTCTGGTTTTGTTTATTAAGTCCTTCCCCCCTTTTTTAAATGAGTCTGGATAGAGGTTTATTAATTTTGTCGATCTCTTCAAAGAACCTGCTCCTGTTTCATTGATCTGTTCATTTTATATTATATATATATATATATATATATATATATATATATATATATATATATATATAATGCAGTTCTGCTCTGATCGTTATTATTTTCTTCCTTCTGTTGGTTTGGGTTTTGTTTGTTCTTTTTCTAGCTCTTTTAGATGTAGGGTTAGGTTGTTCATTGAGATTTTTCTTGCTTTTTGAGGTAGGCCTGTATTGCTATAAGCCACTCTTAGAACCACTTTTGCTGCATCCGAAAAGATTTTGCACCATTGTGTTTTCATTCTGAATTCTCTCCATATAAGTTTTGATTTCCTCTTTGATTTCTCTCTTGATCCATTGGTTGTTTAGTAGCATGTTATTTAACCTTTATGTATTTGTGCTCTTCCCAGATTTTTTCTTGTGGTTGACTTCTAGTTTCATAGTGTTGTGGTCAGAAAGGAGGAATGGCATGACTTTGATCTTTTTGATTTTGTTGAAACTTGTTTAGTGGCCCAATATGTGATCTATTTTGGAGAATGTTCCTTGTACACTTGAAGAGAATGTGTATTCTGCTGTTTTAGGATGGAATATTCTGAATATGTCTGTGCTGTGAAGTCCATCTGGTCCAGTGTGTCATTCAAAGCCATTGTTTCCTTGTTGATTTTCTGCTTGGATCATCTGTCCATTGATGTAAGTGGTGTGTTAATGTCCCCCTCTATTAATGTATTATCATCAATTAATTCCTTTATGTTTGTTATTATCTGTTTAATGTATTTGGGTACTCCCATGTTGGGTGCATAAATATTTACAAATGTTATATCTTTTTTTTATTTTATAGTATTCTTCTTTGTCTCTGGTTACAGTCCTTTTTAAAAGATTTATTTATTTATTTATTTGTTTGTTTGTTTAGAGAGCAAGGATGGGGGCTGGGGCAGAGGGAGAGGGAGAGAGAGAATCTCAAACAAACTCCCTCCTGAGTGCAGAGTCTGATGCAGGGCTCAATCTCCTGACCCCAAGGTCATGACTTGAGCCAAAGTCAAGAGTCAGATGCTTAACCCCGGTGCCCCTACAGTCCTTGTTTGAAGTCTGTTTTGTCCAATGTAAGTGTTGCTACTCTGGCTTTATTTTAACATCCATTCACATGATAGATGTTTATCTATCCCTCACTTTCAATCTGCAGGTGTCTTTAGGTCTGAAATGAGTCTTTGTAGGCAGCATATAGATGGGTCTTGTTCTTTTATCTATTCTGTCACATATGTCTTTCGATTGGAGCATTTAGTCCACTCACATTGAAAACAATTATCGATAGGTTTTTTTTTTCTATTTTGTTACTTGTGTTGTTGTTGTTTTTGTAGTTTTCCCCTGATTCTTCTCTTGCTCTCTTTCATGGTTCACTGGATTTCTTAGGTGATCTACTTGGATTCCTTTTTCTTCTTTGCATATCTATTACTGGGTTTTGATTTGTGGTTACCATTAGGTTTGGATATAAATCTTCTGTATATAGCAGTCTGTATTAGGTTGATTGGCACATAAGCTTGGACCCATTCTTAACTCCTCTCCATCCCACATTTTAGGTATATGGTGTTATATTTTACATCCTTTTACTTTGTGAATCCCTTCACTGGTTTTTGCAGATATATTTATTTTTACTGCTTTTATAATTCCTACTTTTTGTAGTCTTACATATGGTTTTTTCTTTCCATTCAGAGAGTCCCCTTTAATATTTCACATAGGGCTGGTTTAGGCATCATGAACTCCTTTAGCTTTTGTTGGTCTGGGAAACTCTTTATCTCTCCTTCTATTCTGAATGATAGAGCATTCTTGGATGCAGATTTTTACAAGTCAGCACTTTTTTAAAAGATTTTATTTATTTATTTGAGAGAGTACACAAGTAGGGGAGGAAGGGACAGAGGGAGAGGGAGAAGAAGACTCCCCACTGAGCAGGGAGCCCAACACAGGTCTCAATCCCAGGACCCTGGGATCATGACCTGAGCCAAAGGCAGACGCTTAACCAGCTGAGCCACCCAGATGCCCCATAAATGAGAACTTTTTTTTTTTTTTAAGATTTTATTTATTTGAGAGAGAGAGACAGATAGCAACAGAGATAGCGAGAGAGAGCACAAGTGGGGAAGAGAGGATGAAGCAGGGAGCCTGACATGGGGCTCAATCCCAGGACTCTGGGATCATGACCTGAGCTGAAGGCAGATGCTTAACTGATGGAACCACCCAGGCACCCCCACATAAGTCAGCACTTTGAATATATCCTGCCTCTCTATTCTGGCCTGCAAAATTTCTCTTAAAAAATCTGTCTTATGGGGTTTCCCTTTTATGTAATGGTCTCCTTTTCTCTTGTTCTGTTAAAATTCTTTCTTTATCACTACTTTTTGTCATTTTAGTTACCGTGTCTGTTGGTGTGGATCTCCTTAGATTGATTTTATTGGGGGCTTTCTGTACCTCCTGGATCTCAATTTATTTTTCCTTCCACAGATTTGGGAAGTTTTAAGCTATTATTTCTTCAAAAAAATTTTCTGCCCCTTTTCTCTCTCTTCTTCTGGGATCCATATAATATGAATGCTATCACACTGATGGAGTTGCTGAGTTCCCTATATTTTCATTTTGCATATTTTTTTCTCTCTCCTCCTCAGCTTGAATACTTTCTATTACTCTTTCAGATCATTCATTCATTCCTCTATTTCTTCCAGCCTGCTATTTATCTCTTAGTGTATTTTTAATTTCATTTATTGTGTTCATCATCTCTGATTATTTTTTATCTCTTTGTTAAGGATCTCACTGATGTCCTGCACCATCTTAAGTCCAGTGAGTATCTTTATGATCATTATTTTAAATTCTCATTCAGATGTATTACTTACCTCTGTTTTGCTTGCTGTGGTTTTGTCCTCTTGTTTCATTAGGGGCATATTCCTCTGTCTCATTTTGTTTAACTCTCTGTGTCTGTTTGTGTGTGTTAAGAAAGTGAGGTACTTCTCTTGTTCTTGAAAGTAGTGTCCTTATAAAGAAGAGGTCCTGGAGTGCCCTGTAGAGCAGTGTCCACTGCTCCCCAGTACCTGGTGTTTTAGGCAGTTTCTCCTATATGTGTTTTGTTTACCCTGCTATTGTGTCCTGGCCACTTTCTCCTTCAGTCCAGTTGTCTGCAGAGACTGTCTTTGCCTGTTGGGGGCAGTGTTAGGTCACCGGACATGATGGGGTGTCCAGTTTTAAAAAGTTGTGCACTGGTCTACTTGTGAAATGAGAGCTGCATCTGCCCCTCAGCGACTAGGGCTGTTTGGTCAGGGTGCGCAGTTTTAACAAGGTGTACCGCAGGTTTCTGCTGGGTCCCCTGCAGCCGCCACCCAGCACTGAGGCCCTGCAAAGCGTGCTGGTCAGGATACGTGGGTTGGCAAAGTTTGCACTGGTCTTCTGGGGGAGGGGACCTGCGGCTCTGGGACTGAGGCAAGAGTGACTGGGAAGGGTAGATCTGCCGAAGTGTGGGGTTTGTGGGGGCAGAGGGGTTGGTGTAAGCAAGTGAGGTAGTGAATATCGGGGCTGTGCTGGTTCCCACAGTCGGGCGGGGGAGGGAGATGGTGCCTGCCCTCTGGTTGTAAGAACTCATGGAATTCAGCCCCTCTCACTTTCAAAACCAAATGTCATGGGGATTTGTCTTTGCCATGTGGGCTCCCTGGTGCCGAAGTCCGTTTCTTGCCCTTCTGCACACAGTGGGCCTCTCCCTCCCCACGGATGGCCTGGTCCATTTCACATTGCACTGCCTCCCACCCTTCCTCCCTTCTTTGATGTGGCCTCATCTCTGTCTTTAGCTGTGGAGTTTGTTCTGCTAGTCTTTGGTTTTTTTCTGGTTCATTTACGCTGAGGTGAGGTTGTTTTCTGGTTTATTTACCTACTTGTGTCCATGGGGCAGAGTCAGCTTAGGGTCCTCCTACTCTGCCATCTTCCCAGCCTTTTTATTTCTTTCTGATACTAGTGATTCTGACAGGTGTGAGGTGGTATCTCATTGTGGTTTTGATGTGTATTTCCCTGATGATGAGTGTTGATGAGCATCTTTTCATGTGTCTGTTAGTCATCTGTATGTCTTCTTTGGAAGATGTCTATTTACTGTGGTAAATCTTATTTAAACATGGCAGAATGTCTCAATATGGCTATTAAAATCACTCTGAGACCTTGGTTCCCTGATTTTCTCTCTTAACTGTGTGGTAGTATATTTCTCAGAGAACACATGCCCCACCAAACCATTCCAATCTTGTTTTCTTAAAGATTTTCAGTTTGCTTTACATCTCTGTTTTGCTCAGTGTTCTCCACACTATATCATATAAATAAACATTTGATCAGTAATAAATAGGTTCAGAAATTCAAGTAATTTGAGAACTTTAGAGTAGTTTGTACGTGGTCAAGTCCACAGCCTTCCGTTGTACAGGAGACAAAACGGAGGTACGGTGATCACGCACATACTCAGTTAATGTCCATTCGTATTGTTCAGTCAGTGAATGTCCAGGGGGGCCTACAGTGTTTGCCCTGGAGTGTCACCATGAAAAGATGACAAATACTGTGATTTGTGTTGGCAGGTGGGTGGTGAGGACAAACAGACAATAACCAGGAAGCAAAAATTAGATATTACCAAGTAAACAAGATAAGGAAAACAGAAATAAAGTGGGTAGAGTGTCAGTCTCTCAAACCTCAAGGGGGAAAAATGCCAGACCACGGGAAGGGAATGGAAGAGAACATTCTTGGCAGAGGGACCAAGATCAAAGACCCAGAGTCCAGAGAAAGCTTGGTTGTACAAGGAAATCATGGAAGTCAGTACAACTGAAGGAATTAGAGGAGTCAAGTGAAGAATTATCTAAATGTGTAGAATATTTTTTTTTAAAGATTTTATTTATTTCACAGAGAGAGACACAGTGAGAGAGGGAACATTAGCGGGGTTAGGGGGGACGGGAGAAGCAGGCTTCCCGCTGAGCAGGAAGCCCAGTGTGGGGCTCGATCCCAGGACCTGGGACCATGACCTGAGCCAAAGGCAAATGCTTAATGACTGAGCCACCCAGGTGCCCCTAAATGTGTAGAATATAAGCAAGGGCCAGAGCATGAAAGGCCTTTTTAAAAATTTTATTTTAATGGTAAACCAAAGATTAGAGGGTTTAAGCAGGAGAAGGAACCATCTGATTGATATTTTGCAAAGATTATTCTAGCCTCACTGTTATGTCGAGAATGGATTAAAGAGTAGCATCAGTGGAAATTTGATCAGTTAAGGAGTCATCCAGGAGAACTGGCATGGTGACTTGGACCAGGTTGGGAACTGTATAACTTGTAAAAAAAAATTGCAGTCAGGATATTTTTAAAAGATAGAACGTACAGGATTTACTGATGGAAAGAAGAAGTAAAATGAAGAAGTAAAGGATGGATTCTAGTGTTCTGTAATTACTAATATGGGCCAGATGATGCAGTAATCAGGTGCATAGAAGCCTTCCTGATTATCGATAAGCCCATGGCAGAGCCAAGTGGCGATGACAGGTGGGAAGTGGATGTAGGAGTCTTTGTACTGACATAAGCGGGGGGCCTCGAGTCAAAACCCTGGGGCATGTGACATTGAAAATTGGATAGAGAGGAGACCAGGAAAGGAGACTGAAAAGAGGCCAAGAATGTAAAGATACTAGGAAAGTATGGTACCTGTGGATCCTAGAGAGAGTTATTTCAATAGGTGGGGATGTTGATAGGATAACATGAAGATTCATTGCGACATCTTACAAATCAAATTCAGTAGATTGGGAAGACAGAAGCCAGATTACAGTGGGCAGGAGGGTGAGGCTACAGAGGCATTATATGAAGACAATATTTTTCAAGAAGTGTGACATTGGTGAGTCACTTGGCTGGCTCAGTCAGAGGAGCATGCAACTCTTGATCTTGGAATTGTGACTTTAAGCCCCATGTTGGGTATAGAGATTACTTAGAAATAAAATCTTAAGAAATAAAAAAAAAAAAGGAAGTGTGACATTGACAAGGAGTAGAGAACTGCAGCCCTAATTGGAAAGAATTCTGAATAAAGAAGAATGAGAGAAACAGTTTATATCCGGTTCAGTCCT
Source organism: Leptonychotes weddellii (assembly GCF_054177405.1). Lineage (NCBI taxonomy): Eukaryota > Metazoa > Chordata > Mammalia > Carnivora > Phocidae > Leptonychotes > Leptonychotes weddellii. The sequence goes on along the minus strand of NC_138379.1, from coordinate 93,035,001 downwards.
GATTCTGTTATAACCGCAAGGCTTCAGGAATAATCCTCATTTTGTAGTTCTTGAGTAACACAAATAGTTTCTTATTCCTCAGCTTCCCAATATATAGATGGAGAAATCGTTTATGTGTTGCTCCAGTCTTTTCTCCTCTTATATGTTGGACCACAGATTTGTACAGGGGTACAACCATGAAGAGGACAGTCCCTATCCTCAAAAAGCTAGAATAGTGAGAAAAAGAAGCAAGTAAACAGACATGTGAATATTATGTACACATGGTCAATTACAGAACAGTACTATGATCTCTGGGAAGTGGCCACTAGACTTGACTGGCTCAGAGCAACTTCCTAGTCCAACCAGAGAGAAGTGATCAGAAGCATGAAGAATTAAGAGACATCAACCAGGGAAGATGTATGGAGGAGAGGACCACATGGGAGGGAAGGTAAACATTCAGAGAGCATCAGCAGCTTGGAATATGGCTTGAAGGGAGCAGTGGGGCTGGATGAATTCCCAACCTTCTGGCATGGCTGGAGCACCAGCTGGGAGGTCAGGGGTAGTGAAAACTGTGATCGTGGGGGGAAGCCGTGCTCGTGTGCATGGGTGTTTCTGTGTTGGGGGCACGGAGGTGACTGTGATTGCGGCTGGTCTCCAGAGAGAAGACAGGAAGAAGGGTCAGTGTGGAGCAAGACAGACATAGGGCCATTATTAAAGGGTTTGGGCTTTACCCAAAAACATTTAAAATAATGTCAAAATAACACCGGATCTACCTTTCTTCATAAGATTTTTTGAAGTCGCTTTGATAAGTGTAACCCGCTACATTAATGCTGATGAGGGCAGAAGACATAGCGGGAGAAAACGTGTGTCGAATGTTGAAGTCAGAGACTCCCTCAAACACTCTTTTCCAACTGGCTCAACATTTAAAAGTGAAGTATTGTCAAGAGATACAATTTTACTCTTTTAATACAATGTAGTAAGTTTTTGTCAATATTCATCATTTTACCATTCTGTTTAGAAACGTGTATTACCAAAAATATATCCTGCCCTACACCTATCAAAGACTAACTTAGAACATTATAGTTTTCTATATTTCTTCTGGTAAAAATAAAAACACAAAAAACATATCTTAAGGACATGATACGCTAACAAGATTTGAGCTAATATGTCACATGTTCTTTCTTGTATATTTCCTAAAAATAGAGCATTTCACTTAAACCAGCCCAAAGTCTATTAAACAAACTCAGTAGAAATGAATTAAAATATTTCCAAATAATAGGCATCCTTATTTCTAGCATGATATTTTTTACATTTATATATTTCCATTAGTGCCAGAGCTTCAAAACATAAAAAGAGTTTTAGTGACAAATTTCTCCGCCTGGAAAAATGAGAGAAATAAAAATGAAACCATTAATCTATTCCTAACTTTAGTCCTTGTAATATAAAAATTATTACCTGATCTAAAAACTCAGCAATGGGCTTTCGTCTTTCACAGTAAATGCATTCAAAGAACATAAACTCTGCAAACCTGACAATCTTGAGTTGTTTTTTTTTCCTGTGAAAAATAGAACTTAGCTGGTACTAGTTAACCTATATAAAGCTGATTTAAAAACTCATCAGAATTCAAAAAATATTCTAGAAGAGTTTAGTAGAAGCTTTGGTTATTTTGCATAATGAGTACCAAGCTTCTGAAATAGATGTGGGAAGGTTTTTATATGTAGCAGTTGTGAAGTCTATGTTCTTATTTCTCTGGTTGAAAGAAACATTTATATGCTAATGAATTCGACTTCAATAGAATTCCATATTTTCAAAATATCTCTTTGTATTACTAACATGTATGTCATTCTGGCCCCGACCAAACGTTTTCCAAATGATAAATTAGAATACTTGTCATGAATTGCAGTTAAAACCTATTATGTTTTATAAATAATTGAAGGTAATATCCTAGGTTGATATTTACTATTTACAAGACTGAGTTTTGTACACACATACACACACGCATACACATATATAAGCATAATATATACACACTTTGTATTCTTCACAGCAACCTTATACTGTAGATACTATTATTACTTACTTGTTACAGATGAAGAAACTGACAGAGAGGTTAAGTCACTTGCTAATTGTACACAGGGATGGGTGCCGTAGGAAGGGCTACTTGGTAAAATACACCACACCCAGGTAAATTTGAATTTCAGATAAGTAACAATATTATTATGTAAATGTGTTCTAAATATTCCACTGGATATAATTAGATTTCAAAATATTAGTTGATTGAAACTCAAATTTAGCTGAGTATCCTGTATTTTTATTTGCTAAATCTGGAAACCCCAAGTGGAACAGAGATTTCTGTTTGGTATGAGTGCAGGAGTTGTGCTCTGGTTTGTGACCCTGAGTCATGACTCTGTGTGTCAGATAAGAAGTTTGAGTTACAAAATTAGAGGCAAGGGTACGTGAAACCAAACGCTGGGCTCAGATAGCCTGAAGACCAAAAATACGGCACAGAAATTCTTCCTTATTTGCATGTTCATTATCCTAATCGTTGTCCCGGGTGCAACCTCCGCTGTTAGGAACTTCCTGTGTGCCGGGCACTGTGCCTCTCGCTCTGTGTACATTCACTCATTAATTGCAGGTGTTATTTCCATTTAACAGTAAGGTTCAGAGAGGTTAATATGCTCATCCAGTGTCACACAGCTAGACAGTGGTTGGAACTCAAAGCAGGTGCCCTCATGATGAAACTGAAGTTGCGTTTTCTACCCTGTAATGTGAACTAGCTGGTGGTTCTCTGATTTTAGCATACATCAGAATCACCCAAAGAGGACTAGTTAACACACAGATTGCTGAGCCCCATCCCCAGAGTTTCTGACTCAGTTGTTCTGCTGTGGGACTCGGGAATTTTTATCTCTGACACGTTCCCAAATGAGTCTCAAGCTGTTGGTCTGGAGATTGTATTTTGAGAACCGTCTGCTGTCTGCAGTTCTGTCTCGGGGCTTTTCTTAGTGCTTTTGGGCTGCTCTCATAGGACACCATGGGTTGGTGTCCTATAAACAACAGAAGTTTATTTTCCCCAGTTCTGGAGGTCGGGAAGCCCAAGATCAAGGTGCCGACAGACTCCGTGTGCGGTGAGAACCTGGCTCCTAGTTCACAGATGGCTGTTCTGTCCTTGTGTCCTCACATGACTGAAGGACGAGGGAGCTTAGGGTTTGTGCCCTCATGACCTGATCACCTCCCAGAGGTCCCACCTCCCGATGCCATCACCTTGGGGGTTAGGTCCCAACATAGGAATTTGGAGGGATGGGGTGTCTTTTAATCAACTATCCAAATTTCCATAGAATGGAGGATAAAAAATAGAAGTTTACAAAGGAGATGACTAGTACCTGTGGGAAGACACGGAGCCGCAGAGTGAACACGTAAACAGCCTCATGTGGTCTCTACGTGGCAGTTTAGGAGAATGTTTAAGTGGGACTCAGCATAACACAACACCCGACGTATGCGTGCTGATGGATCTGACTCGGGGACTGGGAGGAAATGAGTTTATTACGAGTTTTACATGTTACACATGTGAGCTGGCTCTCCTTCTAGAAAATAATGTACAGGGACTTCAAGACTCTTTTTTTTAAATTACCTTTGGCTTTTTGGGAATGAAGTTGTTGTCTTCAACATGGAAGAGGATGTCTGCAGAATCCATCAGGTATTCATAATTGTGGCTAGTGAGTCTTAGGCTCACCGGCCCCTCAGGCAGTTTGGGACTGTGTTTTAAAAAAATCGCAAAAATACAATCTTTGACCCAGAAGTTCCCCCTCTTAGGACTTGATATAAGGAAATTATTAAAGTTTGACAGATTTATAAAGATCGTAATCACAGCATTGCTTCTAATAGAGGTAGCTGGGAACAGGTTGGATGAAACCTGACCGACGGCCCTGTGTAACCTCCCCTGCATCCCCAGCCGGCAACACGGTCTTCACTTCCCTGAGCCCCGCTGCCTGGCTCCTTCACGTCTTTCACAGGTCACCTGACGTGACAGTCCTCGGTGGCTTTCTGTTTCACACGCGTGTTGGAATGCGCTGTGTGTGCGTGCCCCCGCCTGGCGATCGCATGTTTGTCTTGTCTTCAGTGCAGCAGGGCGGTGGTCCCGCCTGCAGGTTCCGCTGGTCTCGCTCACACGGGGTCTGGCACTTAGTAAGCAACCAGTGTTTACGAAATGAATTAATGGATAAATTCCACTCTAGATTTGTGTCTTACAAGTTTATTTTTCTGAATTATGTGTAATTTTAGAGCCTTTGCAGCGAAGAATCCCGCAGGCTGTCTGTGTGAGGTGACTCCGTGTGATTGCTGTGTGCTGGGAGCCATGTCATTAAGTTCTGGTTTGTCTTCGAATGATTCAATTACTTCTCTGCTTTAAGAAAGAAAATACTGCTTAATTAGTGGATGGGTTGAACTGGAACCTCTATTTGCCAGTAAAATTTTCATCAACTTCACTAATCAAAGAGAACGCAAAAAGTTATCTTCCAGGCATAAATCTTTTGAAAAATTCAAACGAAAAGAGGAGATAAGCAATACATTATAAGCATTTTTGGGTCAGTGCCTTAGGCATATGAATAGTTGCAGAGACTAGGTTTTATTTCACCATATTTTTTACGTTAATTAATTGAAAAATTAGAAATAAGCCCTGAATAGAGACACAGATATTGTTCTGGAAATGAACAAACAAACAAACAAAAAACAATGTTCCTGTAAAAATACTGGAGAATACGTTAACTTCAGGTAATTTTCAGTGAACTGATCAAATACCCTGTGTAACAATTATAAGCCCAGGTTGTTCTGGGATATTCAGTGACTCTATCTGGACACTTTGTTCTACATGTAGAGCAGTGACACACTCTTTTTTCATGACATTCCCTTTCCTCTCTGTTGATAGTACTTAACACAACTTTGAAGCTTCTGTATCCTCTGTCCTGTTTAATCTAATACCTTGCTCAATGTAAATTCTTGAAGTATTTTTAACACTAGCTTGGAGAATGGAAGAGAATTTCAGGGGGTTGAGATTGATTGCTGTGTTTGCAGTATCTGAGTGCAAGACTGTGACATGTGATTGTATTTTACTTTATTAGTTGTGTGGGTAGAGTTCAGTCACAGAGACAGAACTAATAGGGGATGTATACTGAAAGATCTATTACAAGGGATTGGCTTGCATGATTCCTGGGGCCAGGTAGGGTTGTCAGGAAGAGCAGGCTGGAACTGGGTCACAAGCTCAAGCTGCCGTTCCATGGGCTAAATTTCTTCTTCGGGGAAGCCTCAGACGACTCATTGAATCTGGCCCGCTCCCATTATCCAGGGTCATCTTCCTTACTTAAAGCGAACTTACCATCAACTTTAATAACATCTCCAAGATATTTCACAGAAACACCTAGTTTAGTATTTGATTGAATTACAGGGGAGTTTAGCATAGCCACGTTGAGAAATTAAACTGTCACACTAGTATTCTTGTCAGAATTAAAATAATTGTGCCTTCCATAATATTAAATAGAAAAAAAAATTTCAACTATAGAAGTGAGGTAATTGGAAAAGATATTCTTCGAATTCCTTTTCAGCTCTACATCATGAAAAGTGAGAATTTCCCCAACAGAAATACCAAGATTTCTCTCCCACATTACAGGGTTGCTGGATAGAAGAAAGGTGGTAATTCAGAATTAAGATGGTTAAGAGTTTCAAGGACTATGGGAACAAGAACATTATTTTAGACACTATCAGTTCATAAATCTTCATTGGTAAAATATCAAAACCTTGATCAAAAGGAAAACAAAAAGAACGTGTGTGAAGTAGTTGTTTTCAACCATATCCTTATAAAAAATGTCTGGTTTTGCTCTAACCATTTCAACACCAAACATTCAGTAGTTTGTGAATTTGTAAATATTTTCATGAGTGTAAATCTGAACAGTTGGGAAACTTGCAGAAGAAGGGGGGGGCGGGCGAGGGAGAGAGAGGTAGGAAGAGAAGAGGAGGAAAACTTCTTGGAGAAAAATGGTGAGTTGCTTTTTTCTTTCTGCCTAAACAGATTTGCTCTTTCTTTTTTTTCTTTTTTTGGTTTAAGATTTAGGAGGTGTTCAGTTTGTTTAAAGCAGAATTCACTGTGTCACATAACACAGAGATGCTAGCTCCACAAAGGAAGAGTTGAAAGATGTTCCTGGATAATTCTGCAAAATAGTTGGCTGATGTACTGAGAATTTCTGATCTTCTTCCCCATCCCTAACTTGACACCTTGCACAATAGAAAGTGGATACAGACATTAATGTACTGACTGTTACTTTGTGATTTCTTTATTCTGCTTTTTTGTTAGTGTTTTATGGGTGTATGTGATGTTTTGATAGTCCAATTTTCTTTAGTCCAAAGAATGAAAATATTTTTAAAAGACTATTTCATGTTGTTGAAAATGTGATGATATGAATACTCAGGTTTGGTGGTTTGTTAGGTACTTCCAATCATAGAAAATTAGAGGAAAAATGGTAGATTTCTATCTGCTTCTACTTTTTCAATCTCATTTTTCCCCTCAAATTTTTCATTATATACCACTGTCAGAAAAACTGTATGAAAGAAATAAGGGGTTATGTTGGATGATGTGGATTTTTTCAATGCCATGCAGGGGTGAAGACCACCTAAGAATTTTCTAGGTGAGTATCTTTTATATATATATATTTCATAATTTATAGGGAGCAAAACTTTCCTAAAAGTTAAAAAATGTATGTTTGTAGAATTCAATCATGTGCAAATAATGGCATAAAAGTTAGGAGGTTAAAAGGAAGTCGAATTACTAAATGTAAACGAGGATAGCAATAATCTTGATCATCTGGGATGTGATGGGTTCTAATTTTGAATATCTCTGGTAAGTCATTGGTACCTGTGAAAATCTGTAGAGAAACTACTTAAAAGTGGAAGATATTTATAGTAAGTATGTTCAACTAAAAATCTAATAGAGGGAAGATTAGAAAAATAAGAATAGTAATAATAATAGCAATTATTATGTTGTAATAGTAATCTTGATAATCCAAAAGAAATCAGGAAAGGATAAAAAATGAATTAGAGTTACCAGAACAAAATTAATAACAAAATGGGAGATTTGAATCCAAATAAAATGGTGATTATATTAAATATGAACTAAATATTCCTACTAAAACATAAATATAGTCAGCCAAATTTTAAAAATTAAAATCCAGCTCTATGTTGCTTATAAGGGGCACATCTTTAGTGACACAGAAAAGTTGAAAGTAATATAATAAACATATATTTTTGATTTATAATCCCTTCCTTGCTTCCTCCCCACCCCACCCCTGAAAAATAGGAAGAAAACAGAAATGGGAAATATTACGTGTGTCAAGGATATTACACATTCTGTGGATTTTAAATACATAACAAATTATTTTAAACATTTTGGTCAATAAATTTGAAAATATAGATCAAATAAACATCAGAAAATCTAAATATTCTGTAATCTGTTAATGAACTTCTTTTACTGAATTCCACAAAGTACTCTGCACGCCAAGGTTCCTTCACTGGTAAATTGTATCACTGATAATACAAAAACTCTTTCAGATAAAATACGTATCTATTCACTTTATAAAGCAAGACTAACAAAAATTTTACACAAGCATTACAAGAAAGAAAATTACACACCATTCTATCTCATGAAAATTGGCACAGAAACCAATTTTAGGATTAACAGATCAAATACTAGTTGTTCCAATTATCTGTTGCTTTAGAAACATAAGAACAATAAATAACCCCTAAATTGGTAGTTTAAAATAACAATTTATTATCTTCTCCCACAGGTCTGTGCATTGAATAGCCTCAGTTGGCAAGTGTTCTTTTGGGATCTTTCTTTTTTTCTTTTTTTTAACTTTTTAATGAGTTTTTATTTTAATTCCAGTTAGTTAACATACAGTGTAATATTAGTTTCAGGTGTAGAATTTAGTGATTCAACACTACCATACATCACTCTGTGTTCATCATGACAAGTGCACTCCTTAATCCCCATCACCTCTTTAACCCATCCCCTACCCGTCTCCCCTCTGGTAACTATCAGCTTGTTCCTGTAAGAACTATATAGATTCTTACATACTGTTGTCCAAATACATAGTCAGATCTTATGCATATCACTTTATATTATAAATAATTGCTGGTTACCTAATCTTAACCCCCTGACAGAGAGGATCTTTATGTTTAGAGTGACTTTTCTGAACTCTTGCTCCCTATTACATTCCCCAAAGACTGGCACAGTAGCTTCCAGTAACTGTTTATTAAATAACGTTCATCAAATAAATAATGAATGGATGGGAGCATGAATATGATCCCAAGGACTGCTAATTTAAAACTGGATTTACTTGTGATTGACTGTCCTAGTAAGTAGACATGCCTAGATCTCACAGGCTATAATGAATGGAATTTGTTGTGAAGAATTCAACAAATAGTAAATGGGATTTTGTTTAGTTAATGTTATCTCCTTTATTTGAATTTTCTTTCTCTTTCTTTCTTTCTTTCTTCTTTCTTTTCTTTTCTTTCTTTTTCTTTTCTTTTCTTTTCTTTCTTTCTTTTCTTTTCTTTTCCTTTCTTTTTTTTCTTTCTTTTCTTTCTTTCTTTCTTTTCTTTTCTTTCTTTCTTTTCTTTCTTTCGTTCTTTCTTTCATTCTTTCTTTCGTTCTTTCTTTCATTCTTTCTTTCTGTTCAGTGCAAGTGTAGTCAGACAGGGCCTCTGCCGGGAGCCCCCTGAAGGCTTCTCCACTCTTCATGCTTCTCCGCTCTTCATGCCTAATGTCTGTGCTGGAGGGCTGACACAGCTGGCTGTTGGTGGGCATGTCTCACTCTCTGTGCGGCCTCTTCACATTATTCACCTGGGCTTCCTCAGTGTCTGTCTGTCCCAGTGCTGCATGACTTCTTACATGTCAGCAGGCTTTCCCTTGAGAGACTTATTGCTGGAGGGGGCTGGAAAGTCTCAGAATTCACACACTATCTCTAGCAGTCAAAAACAGGTCAAGTCACAGAGCTAGCCCAAAATCCAGGAAATGGAACTACATAAGAGAATAAATAATGGGAGGTGTTGTTCATTTCTTGGGGCCATATCAGTAATTTTTAGAAGGGACATTATTTAACAAGCCATGATGTTTGTTCCAGGTATGCAATGTTTTATGTTATTTTTTAGTATTTAAAATTCGATGAATGTAATTCATCATAATAACATAAAAAAGAAGAATATATGATCTTCTGAATACAAAAGGAAAAAAGTATTTATAAAAATCTATACTCATAATTTTAAAAACTCAGAAAAGGTGTACCTGGGTGGCTCATTTGGTTGAGTGTCGACTCTTGGTTTTGGCTCAGGTCATGATCTCAGGGTCATGGGATCAAGCCCCTTTCGTCAGGTTCTGTGCTGGGCAGGGAGCCTGTTTGTGTGGGATTTTCTCTCTCCCTCTCCTTCTGCCCCTCATTCCCCACCTCTCTCTCTTAAAAACAAAACAACAAAACCCCAATATATTGAACTGATAAGTAATGAAAGCTTTCTTCCTGAGATTTGGATGAGACAAAGAAGCATTCCATCATATTTAAGGGTACACTGGAGATCATAACCCATTTAATAAATGAAGAAAAATAGAGATTAAAATAAAAATAAATTATTATACATAAATGGCATGTTTGTGCATGGAGGAAGTTCAAAAGCATCACACATAAACTGTTAAATAAACTGTATAGGGCCAAGTGTATATCCATATGGAAAAAAATTGCTTTGCCCCAACTTTACAATAAAAACAAAAATTAATTTCAGGTGAGATTATGGACCTAAATATAAAGGTTAAAATAATAAATATTCTGGAAGATTGTGTAAAAAAGTATCATCAGAACCTGGATTAGGCTATGGCTTCTTAACCAGGTCACCAAAAGCAGTAACTATAAAGGAAATGGTTTACAAATTGGAATCCATTAAAATTGGGACACTATCTTTTTCTAATGATATCATTAAAAGAGGAAAGAAATGCACTTCACAGGATGGAAGAACATTTTAGCAACACATATACCTTGTAAAGAACTTGTTTCTCAGATATGTTTGTTCATATATACTTCCATTTATCAATACAAAGACAGACAGTAAACATAATAGAAAATCTGGAACATTTCTTAAAATATTATATGCAGGAGGCCAACAAATGTGAAAATATTCTATTATTGTTACCAGGGAAATACAAATTAAAATACTAATGTGATAACATTCACTCACCATAGTAAGTAAGATATTTAAAAAGGACAAAATTCTATGTTGGAGAGCTTGTAGAACAACTGATCCTCTCGTGCCTTGATTGTAAAATTGCAAATTATTGCAGCCATGTTGGAAAACTCTTTGGCAGTCTCATAAGCTCAATTCATATATATATGCTGAACTAGCAATCCCATATGAAGGTACTGACTCAACAGGAATATGTCCACCAAATGCATGTGTCTGAATGTTCATACCATCCAAACTGGTAATAGCCAAAAATACAAGAGGAACTAATTGTCTATCTACAGTATAAATACAATGAGTAATAAATTGAGTTATACTTACAGAATGGAACACTATACAGCAAAGGTATCATAGGTTCATGGGACAGCAAGAATAAAACGCACACACGCATCATAGGTTCATGGGACAGCAAGAATAAAACGCACACATACGCACACAATGTGTGATTTCACTTGTGTGAAGTGTGAAGACAGAAGTCTGTCAACTCAGATGATAGAAGCCAGAATAGTGGATTCCTTGGGTAGGGTGTATGACCATGAGCAGGCACAGTGACACCATGTCATTGAGTGTTGACTGTGTAATAGAAGGTTCATAAAAATTATTTGACTTTATTGTTCTTTCAGTAATGATATGAGAGAGAGAGACAGGGAGAAGAAGGCAGAGGAAGAGGAGGGGGGAGGTAGGAGAGGAAGAGAGAGAGATTATTCTCCTATTTCAAATAAGACAGAAAATAAAAGGATGTTCACCTGTGTCTTTCCAACTACCGAACATCCTCATTTCGCTACACCAGTTACAGAATCCCACTGTGCTTGTGCAGCATGTGCCATTTTTATTCATTTTAGTCTCATAAAGTGCTCAGGTGTGTTTTTGTTTTATTATGATGATTGACTGACATGTGTTAATACAATCTAGATAAATTGTAGACTTGAAGCTAATCTTCCGTGTTTTATGTTTTAAGTTCTGTAGAAACTGTATTTTGTTAATGCTTATAATTCAAAATGACAAGAGAATTCAATATATACAGTAGTAGACAGAATAATGCCAACCCTCCCCCATCCCTCACCCCAAACCAAAAGATATTCCTGTCCTAATCCCTGAAACCTGGAAGTATGTAACTTTACGTTGTAAAAGGTTCTTTGCAGATGCAATTATGTGCAGGATGTTGAGATGGGGAATTTTCTCAGATTATCTGTTTGGGCCCAATATGATCATAGGGTCCTTATAAGAGTGATGCGGGAGCATCAGCTTCAGAGAAGGAGCTAGGACAACAGAAGCCGAGGCCAGGGTGACAGGAGAAAGGCTCCAGGAGCCAGGCAATATGGTGGCCTCTAGAAGCTAGAAAAGGCCAAGCAGTGTGCTCTATCCCTTGTCAGAGGAGACAGCTCCTCCATCCCATTTTAGGCTTCCTGCCTCCAGGTATGTAAGATAATAAATATGTGTGTTGTTTTAAGCCACTCAGTTTGTCATAATTTGTTACAGCAGCAATGGGGACTGATACACATGATACCACACTTCTTTGGATCTTTGACCTTCCAGAAATTGCAAGATTTGTACTCCTGATGGTAGAACAGTATCAAAGTTAGGACTTTTCTCTCCTCTCTTTTCTCTTCTCTTCTCTTCTCTTCTCTTCTCTTCTCTTCTCTTCTCTTCTCCCTTCCCTTCCCTTCCCTTTCTTTTTTCTTTTTTTTTCTTTTCTTTTCTTTCTTTTCTTTTTTCTTTTCTTTTCTTTTCTTTTCTTTCTAATGTGGTAATGATAGACTCCAAAAACAGTTAGCACTACGGTACTGCAGCTGAGAGATCTGCTTCCCTTTGAAAATTATGAGACAATGCAAGTGTATCAGTAGGCATGGCGATGACAGGCAGTGTGGCCACATCTAAGCCATCACTAGTTCAATAGGAATGTACTTCCATCTTAACATCTTCACTGTCACCACCCAGTTCAACCCAAATCCCAGGTCATCCCGAACTTGGTTTTGCTCTCCTCCAGTGTATTCTAGACCCTGGTGACAGAGTGCACTTTAAAAAGTATGACCTTGATTGTACTGATCTCTGTTTAAAACTCTCCTAGGCTTCCTTTTATCTGTAGGTAAAGACCACCAATAACAAAATTATATTGATTAAATCTATAGCAGAGAGTATTACCTCTGGTTCTTTCTTTTGTTGTTAAAATGTCTGTGCTGCCCAGAGAAATCTACACATTCAGTGCAATCCCTATCAAAATACTGTTGACATTTTTCACAGAGCTGGAACAAATAATCCTAAAATTTGTGTGGAACCAGAAAAGACCTCAAATAGCCAGAGAATGTTGAAAAAGAAAACCAAAGCTGGTGACATCACAATGCTGGATTTCAGGCCCTATTACAAAGCTGTCATCATCAAGACAGTATGGTATTGGCACAAAAACACACATAGATCAGTGGAACCAAATAGAGAGCCCAGAAATGGATCCTCAACTCTCTGGTCAACTAATCCTCGACAAAGCAGGAAAGAATATCTAATGGAAAAAGGACGGTCTCTTCAACAAATGGTGCTGGGAAAATTGGACAGTCACATGCAGAAGAATGAAACTGGACCATTTCCTTACACCACACACAAAAATAGACTCCAAATGGTTGAAAGACCTCAATGTGAGACAGGAGTCCATCCAAATCCTAAAGGAGAACACAGGCAGCAACCTCTTTGACCTCAGCCACAGCAACTTCTTCCTAGAAACATCGCCAAAGGCAAGGGAAGCAAGGGCAAAAATGAACTATTGGGACTTCATCAAGATAAAAAGCTTTTGCAAAGCAAAGGAAGCAGTCGACAAAACCAAAAGACAACTGACAGAATGGGAGAAGATATTTGCAAATGACGTATGAGATAAAGGGCTAGTATCCAAAATCTATAAAGAACTTCTCAAACTCAACACCCAAAAAACAAATGATCCAATCAAGAAATGGGCAGAAGACATGAACAGAGATTCTCCAAAGAAGATATACAAATGGCCAACAGACACATGAAAAAATGCTCCACATCACTTGGCATCAGGGAAATACAAATCAAAATCACAATGAGATACCACCTCACCAATCAGAATGGCTAAAATTAACAAGTCAGGAAACGACAGATGTTGGCGGGGATGCGGAGAAAGGGGAACCCTCCTACACTGTTGGTGGGAATGCAAGCTGGTGCAGCCACTCTGGAAAACTGTATGGAGGTTCATCAAAAAGTTGAAAATAGAGCTACCATATGATCCAGCAATTGCACTACTGGGTATTTACCCCAAAGATACAAATGTAGTGATCCGAAGGGGCACGTGCACCCCATTGTTTACAGCACCAATGTCCACAACAGCCAAACTAGGGAAAGAGCCCAGATGTCCAATGACATGAATGGATAAAGAAGAAGTGGTATGTATAGACAATGGAGTATTACTCAGCCATCAGAAAGGATGAAAACTTACCATTTATATTGACATGGATGAAACTGGAGGATATTATGCGCTAAGCAGTGTAAGTCAATCAGAGAAAGACAATTATATGGTTTCACTCATATGTGGAATTTAAGAAAACAGAGGATCACTGTGGAAGGGAGGGAAAAATAAAACAAGACAAAATCAGAGACGGAGACAAACCGTAAGAGACTCTTAATCATAGGGAACAAATAGGGTTGCTGGAGCGGTAGGGGTGGAGGATGAGGTAAACTGAGTGATGGGCATTAAGGAGGGCATGTGATGTGGTGAGCACTGGGTGTTGAATGTGAAGGATGAATAACTGTACTCTACCTCTGAAACTGTTGATACACTATATGTTAATTTATCAAAGTTAAATAAGTTAATAACAGAATTATAAACATAGCCTCATGACTTCACATGATTTGGTCAGTGCCTTTCTCACTGGCCCCAGTTCAAACCCTTTATCCCTAACCACACTGGTGGCTTCCTCTCCCCGGGGTTCTGTACCTACTCTTCATCTGCCTGCATTGAGGTGTTCTCCTGCCTGCACACCGACCCCACCTCCAGTCACCTGGTTAATTTTTACTCATCTGTCTGAACTCAAAAGGCATTTCTTTGGGGTAGCATTTTTTTTTTTTTTATTGTAAGCCAGATTAGGCCAGTCTTTCTTTTTATAATCTTTCAAAACACCTTGAACTTTATTTCACAGGATTTAACAAATCATAATTATGTAAGTAATTATAGAGTCTGTTGGTGTAATTTTGTCTTCCCTGCTAGAACATAAGCTCCATTAGCTGAGACTGTCTTTTTATACTGCTCTGTTTCCTCAGTACCTAACATCCTACATATGCACATGTTCCATTCATATTTATTTAAATTTGAATAAATTGATGAAAAGATTGGAAGCCAGACAACCCTAAATTCAGGCCCCAGTTCTACCCCAGTTCTGTCTTTTTACCTTATTCACATTGTGCATTTTCTTTGTAGACTTATTTTTTATTCTCTGTAGAATGGGGGCAATGATGTTTTCCTTGGGCAGTTGTTAGGAGTGTTGAACATAATCTAGGTAAAGTTCCTGGCACATAGCAGGGACTTGGGAACCATTAGTATTCGTAAAAACAAATTTTCATCATTGACCATCTTAGCCAACAGCTCTCTTAAGTCCTCACACTCAAGAGTGTGGTCAGCAATCTCTGGGGGCTTGTAAGAAATGTAGACTCTCCAGGCCCATCCCAGTCTCACCAAATCAGAATCTGATTTGGGGCAAGATCCCCTAGATGATTCTTCCATGCCCTGATGAGCGCCGGATGGTGTATGGAAGTGTTGAATCACTGTATTGTATACCTGAAACTAATAGTACACTGTATGTTAAGATTTTAAGAACTTAAAAAAAATTTCAGAACCACTATAGATTTTACTTGTTTCAGTTGTTTTCACAATTTTGGGAGATATCTGAAGTTTTATTTGTCATCAGATCTAATTTGATTAAATGGAAAAAAAAAAAAGCTGAGGATCCTTTCATTATTAATGAGTCTTACTTTGACTTTAACCCCCTATTCCTTATTAAAAATTGCCCGTGCTTGGAATTGATCTGTGTGCAACGGCCGAGTAACTCGTGGTCTGTAGCTCGGTCTCTGGTTGAGGAATATTAACTTTCTAAGAGATATTTGTACTTAACCTTTCTTTGAAAGAAGTGGAAGCTTTTCACTGCAATGTCTATAAAGGTAATCTCAGGCGGTGCCGCTCAAGCAAACCTCATCACTCGCCAGGCTCCTTGTGGGATGAGTGCCCAAATCAATAGCATGGGTAACACAATTACTGCTTAACAAATTGCATCCAAGTTTCCCTGAGATGAAATAACCCACATTTCATTGTTGTGATAGAAACAATATTGCAAAAGAATGAGACCCCGGTGTCAGAAGATTAAGGGGGATTGTCAGAGAAATTTAGTAGTGTGTAGGGATGGAACACATTTTACTTATTATTCAACTAAATAGTGTGTAATTTGTTTCCAGTTTCCATCTCAAAGGCATTGGCCTGCATCTTGTCTTGTTTAATATCCCTGCAGAGCTGAACCAAGAACTAGAGTACCTTTGAAGCTAATGGGAGCTCTGTGCTCAGATTAGCCCTACAGGATTTGTGCAGGAAAGCAAGAAGCAGGACTTTATTTATACTGGTGTTTGTGTAGTCACAGGGGAAACAACTCCTACTCAGGATAGCTCTTAGAGCAGTGAGGATATCTGTAGTTTTAAGTCTGCTTTAGTTTGTTGCTGTTGTTTTTTCTGTATTAGTCATTTACTCAGTGCTGGCAACATAGTCTTAGAATTTGAATGCCTGCCAATTGAAAGAGCAGTGGACAAATGGCCAGGAGACTTGCCGTGCTGTCCCAGCCCTGGTAGTTACTAGCAGACTGTCCCCTCTGCGGGGAAGATCACCTCCCCTCTCCAGGCTTGGAGGAGACCCGTCTAGATAATCTCTAATGTCCTCTCCAGAGGAAATTCCTGTGATTCAAGGTAATAATTAAAAAGGAACTCCTTTAAAAGGAAAGGTATCAAGGGAAATTTTCTTCCTGCAGTCCAAAGATGGCATGTGGGGAGTCCATGAAATAACCCGTAGCCGCGTACGTGTTTGTGTTTCTCTTTGCTTCCATGAGCTCCTGGAACGTCTCCGTGGCCCCACAGTGCAGGACGGTCCCGACAGGGGCACGAGGTGAGAGTTGAGACCGCCCGCTTGAAAGAAAGTTTAACATGATTGCCAAAGATACAGTATTTCTAAATAAAAATTTTTAACGTATTTCTAAAATTTTGAGAATGACTTAACTTCTGATAACACCATGAACATACATGCTACACAATTCCCCCCCATCATACACACACACCTGGGATCGTTTATTCTGTGCTTGCCTAATCCAATGAATTGCTTTGTATTTAAACCAGTTATAAACTAATTCAAATAGTGTTAAAAATACTACTTCAGGGGCAACTGAACAGTCATGGAAAATTATAGAATATTTAAGATACAGTCAGCTTCTACAAGAAAAACCTGTGTAAGTTTTAAAGACTAGTGCTGCTGTCCTAGAAAAGAATAATTTTAAAGGTGTAATTTCATATAATTGAAGGATCTTGGCAACTGCTTGAGATTTATTTCTTTCATATTCTTCCAAAATTGAATTCTATCAAATGCCATACATATTCTTGAAGAAATATGATTTACCACAGTGAAGTCTTCTTTTGTTTACCCTGTCATTTGAGAGAGAATATCTGACTACAAACATGCCTATGCAAGTTAATTTGCTTTTCATGTCTTCCTAGATACTATTATCTGAGATAAGATTTGGCTCTATGGTTACGTTTTAGGCCATAATTATTTTGAAGGTGTTAGCCGCATTTAAAATAAAATTTTTGCAAATAAAGTGACACTAGCATTGTGTAAAATCCTATCTTTCTAGGCTTGTTGTTTTAATCTGTATTTTATTTGGGTGATAAGTAGAGAGATTTTGTGCTTTCAATAAACATTGCCTGGTGGCTTTATTTTAAAAACTGCATCTTTAAATCAAGACAAAACAGATGGAAACTTCATTGCTCACACAGACAACTATGCTTTACTTCAGGGTAGGAACTCAGAATCATAGTCTTGACAAAGAACTTAAAAATCTTCCAGAAAAATCTTAATTTTCTTCTTAGTAGCAATCTAATTACATTCACAGATTTGCTTTATAAAACAAAACCCGAGTTTTCTCCTACCTGCTTCCTACCCTGTCTCCCCTAAAGTAAAAACAAACCACTGCTTCCTCTGCAGCTCCAAGTGAGCCTCTCTGCTGCCAGATAGATTTTCATGGTTGCTGATGGTTAGGATTTTTGTCCCAGTTTCACTACCCAAGAGCCAGCATTCAGTACCCAGAAAACCCTGAACACATTCTCACCGAGGCGAACAGTGCTGGTGAGGGGTGTGGACTCCCGAGCCAAATGTTTGGGATCCAGGAAATGCACACGCTTTTTCAAGGACACTTTTTGTTTCTCAGAGATGAGTGTAAATAAGCCCACAGCCTCTGAGGAACAGAAGTAGAGCCCCACCATAATCTACTAAGCCGCACTGAAGGACGTTGGATCCCAGCCCTTTTACACACGATCTCGGCGGAATCGGGTTCAAGCCTGCTCATGTCTTTGGGGACAAAGAAGACAATCGGAATCTTTTCTTAGCTGGTCCCATTTAGAATTCATACTTTGCTATTAATTTTTCTGGGGCTGATAATGAGAGTTGCTGGCACATTTCCCAGCCCGGATAGTTGTGTAGGAAGAAGTCAGGTTGCACGCACGTTCGGTCAGGGAGAGTATAGTCAAGCCCGCAGCAGGTGGTGGAAGTGGCTGGTGGGCGAGCTTGTGCGGCTCTGGACCTGAGTGCTGAAAGGCACGTTAGTGAGGGGGCGCAGCTTTGGGTTGGTCACATGCCCAAATTAAAGTGCATGTCATATACTTTCTGCATATAACAGTATATCCTCTTTCAGAGATATCCCTCTTAAATACTTATTTGATGAGCTGCTTAAAGATTTTGATACCTATTTGATCAACTGGTGGATTTGTGACAGATTTCACAAGCGTTAACTCCTGTCTTTGGATGTGTGCTTATTGTCAGGAATGGAAGGAGGCAGCGAGGGCCCTAAAACCGTTGCGTTGAGAGTTTTAGGTTTTGTGGGGCTTTGATGTGCTTTTGAATGAGGGGGGCGGGGGTGAGGGGGAAAGAGGCTCCCTACAGGTAAAGGCAGTGACACATCGGGTGCGCTCGGAGTGCAGAATGCAGGCGCTCCTCCTGGGCTACTTCTCCCTCCCATCTCTGTGTCCCTGCCCTCATCGCTCGGCCGGCTTCTGCCCCACCTTCCAGCCCCAGCAGCACCTTTGCCTGCATGGAATAGCCCTGTCATATGCGTCACGCAGCCTGTACTTGTCTTTCCCAGCAGTTAATCCAGTGGTATTTGTATCGTTATTTATGTGGGGTTCGGTATCTCTTTTATTCCATGAGGTTCTAAATTCTACGAGCGCAGGAACCTAGCCTCTCCGGTCCTCCCTCCATCACACTGCTTCATCCTGTGTCTGGGAAACAGGGATGCGGGCACGGCTTGTTTTATTGTGCCTTAGATTCTGCACTTCTTCTGAAATGAAGGTTTGTGGCAATCCTGCATTGAGAAAGTCGGCACCGTTTTTTCCAAAGCGTTTGCTCACTTCGTGTCTCCGTGTCACATTTTGGTGATTCTCTCAATATCTCAGACTTTTTCATTATTATTATATTGGTTATGGTGATCTGTGATCAGTGATGATGGCGTATTCAAAGCTCAGATGATGAAAGTTGGAACTTACACAAAGGATACAAAAATACCCATCCTAAGGGGCACATGCATCCTGATGTTTATAGCAGTATTATCTTTTTTTTTCTTAATAACATTTTCTTTTCTCTAGCCTACTTAAAGAATGTAGTATGTAATACATATAATATACAAAATAACTATTAACCAACTGTTGTTTGTTATGGTTAGGCCAGTAGGCTATTAGTAGTTATATTTTTGGGGAGTCAAAGTTATATACAGATTTTCTTTTTTTTTAAATTATGTTATGTCAATCACCATACATTACATCATTAGTTTTAGATGAAGTGTTCCATGATTCATTGTTTGTGCATAACACCCAGTGCTCCATGCAGAACGTGCCCTCCTCAATACCCATCACCAGGCTAACCCATCCTCCCACCCACCTCCCCTCTAGAACCCTCAGTTTGTTTCTCAGAGTCCATCGTCTCTCATGGTTTGTCTACCCCTCCAGCTCCCCCCCTTCATTCTTCCCCTCCTGCTATCTTCTTCTTCTTCTTCTTCTTCTTTTAACATATACTGTATTATTTGTTTCAGAGGTGCAGACATAGCAGCATTATCAACAATAGATAAGCTATGGAGAGAGCCCAAACGTCCATCAGCTTTTGAATGGATAAAGATGTGGTGTGTGTGTGTGTGTGTGTGTTTGTACTCATACATACATACATACATACATGCATACATACATACACACAATGGAATATTACTCAGCCATCAGAAAGGATAAAATCTTGCCATTTGCAGTGATGTGGATGGAGCTAGAGGGGATTATGCTAAGCAGAATAAGTCAGAGAAGGATAAACACCATATGATAGCAATAAAGTATTTTAAAAATTAAGGTGTAGAAATTGTTTTTTAGACATGATGCTGCTGCACACTTAAAGGACTATAGTACAGTGTAAACATAACATTTATAGGTGCTGGGAAACCAAAAGTGGCCATTGGACTGTTTTTTCATGATACTCCCTTACTGCAGTGGTCTGGAGCCAAACCTGCAATATCTCCAAGGTGTGCCTGTATTCTTAAAAAGCTTACAGTTCACATACTGTGTGTTGGGCAGTGTTTTATAGTCACACTCATTGATGAATCCCTGAGACCTCTTTGAGACAAGTACCAGACTATTCTTCATTTTACAGATGGAGACACTGAGGTAGAGAGAACCTAACTCACTTGTCCAAGCTTCTGTGGTTGCTACGGGGCTGAGCCTGCGTTTGAACCCCTGCATTCTAGCTTCAAAGTTTGTGCTCTTGACTGTTTTGTTAAGGCGCCTTTATACAGTAACTCTTATCAAATGAGTCGAAGAAGGAACAAGACAGACCAACACCAGGATGCCTTCCGTCCCCTGGCAGGCATGCGTGGCCTTGTGAAGAGGTGTGAGATGAAATGACCTGATGCTATGAGCGGAAGTGAAATGCATCCCAAGAGATACGGGGGGCGTGTTGGGCAGTTGATAGGATGGATGCGTGAGGAGGGAGGTACAGGAAAGTGTGTTCCGGGTGAGACAAACCTCCTGGGTGAGTCAGTTACATGGAGGACTTGGAGACAACAGGATTTGGTGACTGGATACGGGAGCTGAAGGGAGGGAGAGAGACTCATTCAGTGTTGCCAGTTATTCAAATGGGAGGCGGGAGAGAGGTCAGTGAAGAGTGTGAGGTGCCGGTGACCGTGACCTCGGACAGTTGAGGATGTTTCTCTTGAGCTTCAGATATAGTGTGGGCCAGGAATATAAACGTGGGGCAGCCGACGTAGCCCCGGAAGCTGTGGGAGCCCGAGGCAAGAGCACAGAAAGGCCGGCGTGGGGATGTTCCTGAGCCCCGGGTACCTCTGTTGTCCCGTGCGCAGGTGTACCCCACCATGTGGGTGTCAGGCTTTGTGGGAAGAAGCATCGTTACCGTTAGCTTCTTCCCTTTGCTCCTCTATGTTTAATATGACTTTTAAAGATAATCTCAAAAATCAAAGCTAACGAGATTTTAAAGTCTAAAACACGAATAAAGGATTAGCGATGTCTAACCAACATTCTAATGCATCTTTAATGTAGTTGACTATATATATTTTATTTCTAAAATTCTATGTATTTATTTTTCAAATTGGCCCTTCTCTTATTATTTCTTTTTTATGGTTCTTTTATTTTCCTTTAATCATTATAAATAATTTATTGTTGACTCTCCATCAGAGCGTGGATGCTAAACTTCCAAGAATTATAGAAGTTGATAGGAAAAGGACAAGATTCTATTTTCTAATTAAATATAGATTCTATTTAAACCAAGAAAACGAGAGAGAGAATAAATTTTTTTTTAAAGATTTTATTTATTCTTCTGAGACACAGAGATACAGAGAGAAAGAGAGAGCATGAGCAGGGGGAGTGGGAGAGGGAGAGGGAGAAGCAGGCTCCCCGCTGAGCCAGGAGCCTGATGCGGAACTCGATCCCAGGACCCTGGGATCATGACCTGAGCTGAAGGCAGACGCTTAACCATCTGAGCCACCCAGGTGCCCCCCAGAGAAAGAGAATAAAATTTAAAAACAAAAACCAAAAAAGTACTAAAACCTCATTTGAGGGTTACTCTCAGATTTCCTTTTGACCTGTTTTGTTTAGTCAGACCTAAACTATATGCATTTTTCTTGTTTGGCAATGATGTAGAGATCGGAATACACTATATGGTTAAAGAGCAAAAGTTGGTGCAGTAACAGAAAGGAAAGTATCTTTCCCGAATATAAGGATTAGGATTCATAGTTGATAGAATGGATGCTAGATTTAAAAAAAAAAAAAGGATATTTTTGACTAGGTTCTTTAAGATAATATCTTCAAATAAGCTATTGAATATGGGGCTTAAAATGAACTGTAGATAATTACAAAGATGCAGTTATCCCAAATCCAGGGCTCAGGTATTTAATGTTGCCTATCCCTTCATAAGGATCCAGTGAGCTTTTTTTATTAGATAAACATATTCTCTCGCCACAAGATTCAAGGGGGAGAAAAAGACAACCCCGGGAGTGCATTAATGTTTTCTACACATAATCACAGACCCCAGATTGTTCCTTCCTAGTTCATCTGGGGACTTGCTTTATGGTATAGCTCAAGCCCAAGAGTTGTATTAGTAGCTAAAATGAAATTATTACAGACCTTGTGGTTATAATTCATATGCTTCTAGTTTGAAAGTTTTCATCACTCTAAAGTGCCTGACCATAATGGAAAATGACTGCATAACTTTTCTTTAAAAATCTCTCTTCAGTTCATTGCACACATAGAGTTTTATCCTTCCATGCCCATTTGGGAGGAGTTCTGAAAAAAGTCACAGAGAGATTTCACACCAAGTTGGAAAATGTCAAGTACATTTAATTTTATGTTTGACAATTGATGGACAGATTCCTTCATTCAGTTTCTTCATTTTATTTAGTAAGATGTGAAGACTTCTCCTCAGATTAATATGCAGACATCCATTAAATAGGCCAGCTTTGAGACTTCTCTGTAATAAAGGTGCATTTTGGGTTCTAAATTCTCTCTTCCCCTGGGTCACCTGATGATTATTTCCTGTCCTGTGTTTGTCACAGCCTATTACAGCCTTCCTAGCTGTTTCTGCTTCAGGAGAGGTCAGCGATCCTAAAGGCATGCCTCAAAGGATTCTGAATCAGTCCCATTTCCCACCCCCTGCCCCCATTGCTCTTGTTCATTAGACCATTCTAGAAAGCAGCACTTTTCTGTCCTCAAGCACAACACAAAACAGCAAAACCAATGTCATAAAGTTTGGGAACCAGTTCAGCTCTTCAGGCTCTCAGTGTCAGGAATTCATGATGCTTCCCTTGTTAAAGAAGTGTGTGTGTGTGTGTGTATAACGTACATATATATATAAAACATACTCATGTTATATATATTCATGTTATATATATTTATGTCATATAAATATATATATAGTATTCATGTTAAAAATTATCCATGGCCCTTGTTAAATATATAATAATATATAGTATGTATATAATATTATATAGTATATATATATCACATAAATATATATTATATAATATATAATTATAATAATATACATATATATAACATATACATATATATACATGCTTATGCATTATGCATTATACATATATATACATATATATGTATATATATAATGTATACATGTTAGAAAAATTATCCGTGGCCCTTGTTAAAGATGGGAAGGCAGATTTTACTCTCCAGGGGACTACTACAATGGGGTTTCGCAGCAGGGGGGAGAGACAGACCAGGCTCAAGTCTGAACCCAACAAAGAGAAGTGGAGATTTGTAGCTGAGGCTTAGAGTGGGTTCAGTGGATGGAAGTTACTAAGAGGGAAGATGAAGGCTGGGGCATTTTTGCTAGACTGTCTCAACAGGTTTCTCGCTGAAGGCAGGCCAGAGTGGTAAGATACCCAGGTGGTAGAGGAGGGATTATGAAGGTTGGGGGATTTTTGCTAGGGATCCAGCAGAGTTCTTATTAAAACTGAACTGAACTGGCCAAGGACGCAGCCTGAGGTCAGGGCCTTGATGGTGTAGAGGACCCTGAGTAGACTTAGGCCAAGGAGAGAGTCTGTGTGACCCTCTAGACTGCTAACTCTGAGCTCAGCTCCCAGCAGTTCTCAGTGTCAGTAAAAATAGAACGATCTGAGAAGAAAGGGTCTGTCTGCTCCCCATGTGGCAATGGCCCTTATGGTCTCTAGTATTTAGGGCCCCATTACAGTCATTTCCTCCATTGAAACTTTCCTTGATTCCCTTAGGAGATTGTGGCCCTCTTTCCTCTGAGTCCCCTGGAATACAAACATATTTAGTCAAACACTATTTATTTTTATAAACCATACCTGGATCAACAGTACACATCCCCACTGACTCATTAGCTCTTTCAGGGAACATTCTGTTGCTTTCTTTGCCTTTGTCTTATCCACGTCACATTGCTGCAGATGCAGCAATATCTGCTGTAGAATTTCTCCGTACATAATTGTGAGAGCAGAATGAATTCAGAGTGTCAGATCTTGAGTTACTGTATTCCAAGTCGCTTCAAATTAGAAGAAGAAAGCCATCCTGGTCTTGAAGATCATTCTGTCCTACTGAACGTTGCCGTCCTTCTCCTCTCCCCTCGGAACACTTCATGCAGTCCCGTGATGCTGCGTCAGGGTCAAGATCTGCTCTGCAGATCCAGGGTAGCTTCATCAGGCACCCTTGAACTTGTCAGTCCGTATTTGCCTCCACATTTTCATCCAGTGTGATTCTGAGAGTACACTCTGTACATTATTGATGTCTTGAGTCTGGAGTGTAACATTTTGAGTTACAACCAGCTACTTAATTACACTGCTTGATGCCTGATTATCCTAGATTGTGATTTGTATTTCTATGGGATTGATCACTTTTGGAAGCCTGAGGTGCAGTATTCCCACCTGCTGTCTCTGTCTCATGGGCAGATTTACATATTTCACTAAATGCTGTTCACACTTTGATGAAATTTAAATTAATTATACCTAGTCAAAGCTTATTTAAAAATGCCCAGTTGCCCGGGGCTCTGGAAGAATTCCCACTAAATTCTCGAAATTCAATCTAAATGACAAAAAAAGAATGAACTCTAAGTGTCCTTACAAAACAGATTTAGTGTAACTCAGCAAAATTTGCCAGAGTTATTCAGGCAGAGTTAGTGACATGCATTACTGAGATTGGGCTGCATGGTAATTTGGTAAAAAGAGTAAGCATTTAATGTTGGTAATTATAAATAATATGGTTTTGGGGTGCCTGGGTGGTTCAGTTAAGCATCTGCCTTTCACTCAGGTCATTATCCCAGGTTCTGGATCCAGTCCCAGTCCGACTTCCTCTGCACGCCCCCCCACCCCCCCGCTCTATCTCTATCTCAAATATTTTAAATAAATAAATAAATAAATTTTAAAAAATGGTTTTCCTGCTCCAAACTAAATTATCTGAGGTTGGCTTACGGAAAAGGCAGAGATTAAGTCACTCCAAGATTGGTTGTGCTTACCATTGCATCAATGTGCTCCCAATTTAAACAGAAGAAAATTCAAAGGAAAAGAGAGGCTGATGTGTCCCACTGATCTAGCTCATGGTAATGTGGTGGGAGTCTGTTCTCCTGTTAAAGAGCTTTGGAGACTGATCTGGCAGCAGCTGAAATGTAACTTTCACCTGTTTCATTATGTGGCAAGAATGCCCAGTAAATTATCGCTATGTGTTAGTACTCAGGTGTTGTTAGAATGCACTAATAAATGCTGACTTAGTGTAAAATATTCTGGCAGGTAGTTCACTCTATATATACATAGTAAATTTTTTTTATTAAGTGTTTTGACGTTCACTTAATGTCATCTGTAAAGCTCCTGGAAACCTAGAGTTGCTATGGAAACAGATGCTGGGGCGGGCACAGGGGAGAGCCCCATAATACACTCCGCCGTGAGATTTTCTTCTTCACCTCTGTCTTGCTTTACCAGCTTCTTGGGCTGAGTCCGTCAGTGTTCTGTGAGTGAAATTTCCAAAGTGCTTTGCAGGGCTTATTTTTCTATCACTACTTGGGCAATCTAAAATTGAGTAAACACCATCAGGCCCCATTCACTTAGGCAGGGCCTCCTGATTCTAATTGCCGTTCCCTAAATAGTACATATTGTTTGCACACAAGAGTGTTGCTTTGCCTTCAGACAATCAGTTCAGCGACAGCTGCAATGAGCCTGCCTCCTGCTATTCAGGTTCAGGTGCATTCTCCCTGCTTTCTTGTCATCCCCCTTTTGTGAGCGCTCCGTCTCCATCTTCTGAGCTCCCCGTTTATGCCAAAGCATCTGCCTTCTGGGAGACTGCGTGCAGGGTGGCACCTGGGTTTCTTCTGCCGAGGTGGTAGCCTGGGTTCTGTCCTGTATTACCACCTTTCCTCTCCACTGTCACGACGTAGCCCCTTTCCATGTGCATTTTAGAACAATGTTAGTGAGGGAACAAATGAACTCTGGAATTTCAGCCACT
Organism: Leptonychotes weddellii; assembly: GCF_054177405.1. Lineage (NCBI taxonomy): Eukaryota > Metazoa > Chordata > Mammalia > Carnivora > Phocidae > Leptonychotes > Leptonychotes weddellii. Next base: position 93,009,006 of record NC_138379.1, on the reverse strand, counting down.
TAACACACAGGCATTAACTTCTCACCCACGTCAGGTCCAAAGTGGGAGATGGTCTCGGGCGGAGGTTATCCTGCATGCGGTGATGCAAAAATTCAGGTTCCCCTGATCTTGCAACCCTGTCAGCTTCAGCACTGACTTCCAAGGTTGCGACGTTTGTGTCCACCTCAATCCGCCACAGGGAAAGAGCATGAGAAAGCCATACAGGGGGTTTCAGAGGCCAGACCAGCAAGTGACACACATCGGTCCTGCTTGCGTTCCATTGGTTAGCATTCAGTCACATGACTCCCTTTACCTCTAAGAGAGGGTGCTGACTGTAGTCCAGCTACATGCCCCAAAATAAGAGGAAGCAGGTTGGATGAACAGCTAGCCAGACTCTCTTTACTAAGTGAAAGTTGCATTAATACGTTTAGTTGAATAACAGCATCTTTTGGGTCGCTCAAAGCAGCTTTTATTGTGCCTAGTTAATGATTCCAGAACGGTTCCAGAACGGAATGTCTTGTACCTTCAGATTACATTAGAGTTTATTTTTTTGTTTGTTATGTTCAGTTACCCACTGTATAGTACATCGTTAGAGTTTACAGGCTGCATGAAGCGTGCACCACACAACAGTGTCCAGGAAGGGCAAATGAGGACCAAAGAGAGGGGGCAGTGAGGGGAGCACCAGGGACAGCCCCACTGTGTGGAGGCGGGGTGCCTTTGGTTCCAAGTCACAGAGGTCTTGTCTGTGCTAGGTCTTCTGGTTGCCAAGTACAGGATTCCATATGAGCCAGCACATGGCAGAGTGAAATATATTGAAATGCTAGAACGATTCTCTTACTTTATACCCTCTTTATTCTTACTCTCTGCACCTGAGCTCACTTTGCTTTGATTGTAAGTGGTACCAAATAGTTGTGCCAGATGTGAAACCAAAATCATGACCTTGCTGCAGGATATCCAAGTTGGTGAGGCAGACTTCAATCTGTACATGGATTGGCCAGCATTAGCTAAGTATCTTGGTCCAGCCAGCTGTGGCCAGGAGGCCAGAATGAGTTATTCATTCATTGAGTAAAATTTTATTAACATTCATTATTATTAATTTATTTTATTCCGTACTATGAGCTAGGCACTATTGTATAAATATGATGTAAACATGGTTATAGGGCCCCCTGTGTGGGGGGTGTCCTATCTCTTAATCAGAGGAGGGCACTGGTTGAGCAGACACCCCAAAGGATCAGAGGATAAAACTCACAGTTGCATCATCCAGTATGTTTTGCGTATGTACATGTGTGCATGTGTGTAACTTAGCTGTCTGATGGGAGGAAGCAGAAATAGCTTCCGTATTTTAAAAAAATCAGTTTAAAAGAATGAGAATCTAGATGTAAAATGGACAAGTAGGAACAGGCAGATTTAAAGTCAAAAGCTTGTTAAACAAATTTGGCAAAAAAGAATAATATTTCTTTTAAATTAATTGTTTGGGGCATATTTTAATGACTTTATGTTATTAAAATGGGGCTTGACCATAGGCCATTAAGCTTGTACCAATCAAAAACTCTGAATTAAGAAGTGGAAAAAATGCATGCGTGCACGTGTGTGTATGTATGAGATCATGGGAAAAAGTTACTGAATTTTCAGAAATGTTTTCAAATTGGTCTTAGGAAGAAAGTCTCAAACCACAGCCTTCGTTTAAAACAAACAACAACAAAACACTGTTTTCTCAAGGGATGCAACAGGTTAATTTACATAAGATTAAATGGCTTTCTCAGAATCAGAAACTGTTTAGACATTTTAAGTGTCTTCATCTAACTCTGATCTCAAATCTGGAAAGAAATGGGAATACCCCTTAGCATTAACAAAATTAGGATATCTGGATGAGGCATGTATCACTTTATAGTGCACATGGATTTACTGTTTTTACAGTAAATACCATAAGAGGCGGAATGGGTTCTCCCTTCTTGACTCAAGTCAGCACAGGGAAGGTAGAGGCAGAAGGTGCCTGTGGGGACAAGGGCACAAAGTCGCTGGAATGCTTGAGAAGAGCAGCAAAAAGCTTCTTAGGGATCTTGGTAAGAAATAAACTACTCTGCCTGAAATCAGAGCCCAATAATTAGTCCACTGCTTTCTTTTTGAAGAATCTCCTTTACACTCTATTCCCAGGGCTAGATTGAACCATGAACTACAGCACACAGAGCAGTGAGAAGAGCGGGATCCAGGGGTCTTAACCACAGGCTTGAAGTCCCCTCTGGTGCTCCATGGAGGCCACGAGTCACAACCAGGGAACCAGGGAACGAGCACCAGGATTTCAGGAAAAGTCCTAACAGGGATTAAGAGCTACAGCAAGAGCATCAGCATGAGCATCCTCCATGTGTCAGGCAGCGCGATGACCGTTTAATATTTTTATTTTAATTCCTGTTAGTGCTAAAAAAAAAATTAGTGTTTTCATCTCCTTTTGCATATGGTAAAATTGAATATCAGAGAATTTTTAAAATCCTTTTTCTGAATCTGAGCTCGCTAATGGAATAGCCATTAGCCACATGTGACTATTTAAATTTAACTATAAATTACATTAAATTAAAAACTCAGATCCTCAGGCGCCTGGGTGGCTCAGTCGTTAAGCATCTGCCTTCGGCTCAGGACATGATCCCAGGGTCCTGGGATTGAGCCCCACATCGGGCTCCCTGCTCAGCGGGAATCTGCTTCTCCCTCTCCCACGCCCCCTGCTTGTGTTCCTGCTCTCGCAATCTCTCTGTCAAATAAATAAAATAAAATCTTTAAAAAAAAATTTAAAAAAAATAAAAATTCAGATCCTCAGTCATATTCACATTTCATGCGTTGAGTAAATCGCATGTGCTTGGTGGCTATGGTATCAGACCATCGAGGCTGAACATCTCCATCATTTTGGAAAATCCACGCTGTGCGGCCCTTCTGGATGCTGGAAGAGCCTAGATTCACGTGCAGGTTGCCATGAACTCTGCTCTCTGTCCTCTTCCGCAACACCCGGATAATACTCACACTGATTCAGTGGAGAGTCCGTGTCCCAAGGTTTTGCTCTATTGCATCATTCTATTTCTATTCTTTTAGAAACTAATGAACATAGAAATAAATCCATTTTAAGTATTTCTTTGACTATTAGTTATATATGATTGCAAAAGTATTGGTTTTTCTTTTTGCATTAAAGAGTTGTGTAGAGTGATTTTTTTAAAAACCACTTAAGGGCAAAATACTCCCAAGTAGAATTCTTACCAAGATGGTTGCTGCCTTCCTCACATGTCTGTGTGCAGACGCTTTCCTGTCTCCCGAAGGTACGGGGGTAACCAGACACACAACAGTTCCCTGTCCTGGAGAGCTTTCGTTCAAGGAGGGAGACAGACAAGTTTATAATCGTTTGTGGTATGTTAGAAAGTAACGGATTAAGAAATACAAGAACGAGGTCTCATGGAGGTTGCGATTGGAAATCGAGTTTCAGAAAGTACAGACATGAAGTCACCGATACTCAGCCAGTTCAGGATTGGTCCCCAGTCCTGGCACGGAGACTCCAAGGCCAGCTGGAGCCTCGCCTGATGAGCTCTAGGACAGCAAGGGAGGCTGGGGCGTGGCACGAGGAAGGGGAGAGGGTAGGGAAGAGAGAAGGTTGGGCCATTGTGTTAGTTGTATGTGTCAACAAGACTGGGCCAGAGGATATCCAGAGAGATGGTGAAACACTCGTGTGTGTGTGCATGTGTGTGTTTCCAGGCGAGGTTAGCATTGGAATCCAGACTGAGAGAAGGCGATCACCCTCGCCGGGACTATTGGGTAGGCTCCCTTCTGTTGGGGCCTGCGTAGAACACATAGGCAGAGCAAGCGTCGATGTGCTCTCTGCTTGAGCTGGAGCATCTGTCCTCTCCTGCCCTTGGACATCGGTGCTCCTGGTTCTGGGGCCTTCCGGCTCACAGCAGGACTCACACTGTCGGCCCTCAGCTCTCAGGCTCAGGCTGAAACTGGAACCCCACCCCCAGCTTTCCTGGGTTTCCAGCATGCAGGCAGCAGGCCAGGAACTTCTCCGCCCCGTGATCACCTCAGCCCATCCCTGATGACACATCTCTCTCTGTTTGTCTGTCCATCTCCTGTTGGTTCTGTTTCTCTGGAGAATTCTGATACAGCATGTAGGTCACTTAGAAAATACTTGGCTTTCGTTGAGTGAGACAAGGAGGCCCCAGAAATAGATCATTTCAAATACAGAATGTGCTAAGCAGCGTTTTATCAGAACCTCATTTTTTGATAAATACCTGAAGTCCTCATAAGTGAGTCTTATGGTCTCTACATAAGCATCTATCTGTATTTAGATTAAATTACCATTCTTTAGATATCCATTATATTTAAAACTAACTATTATGACCATACTTCAATCAGTGAGCTCCAGCTAAGAACAGTAATGATCCTCATTTGGTAGACAGTGTTCGAAGTATTTTAAATCACATTTTATCAAATGCTTCCCAGGAACTCGAGTCACTTGCGAGATGATTCAGCCCTTCTGCCTTAGGGAAGGGGGCGGGGGCATCAGTCAGGTGCACTCTGTCACCCCGAATGTTTACACCTGGTGGGAAGAAACAAGCAAGAGCAGACAAGTAGTATTTCAGGTTCTTCACACATCTAGTGGAGACATCTGTGATGTGCCATACATTAATAGATGTGTTCATAGTGCAATACGTGATCTCAGACAATTCAGCTAGAGACAAGGACTTCAAAACATTCTCTCTCTTTAAGAAACAGAAGCAGATACAATAATTATGCGTTCCGAGTGTTATTTCCTTGATTCCCCACTTTGAAGCCAAAGTCGTTCTTCAGCGCAGCTAAAAGACCTGCACATCCACATACCACTAACGTACCGGGATACTTGGCAGAGGCCCTGTCCTCTGAGGTCAGACTCATGCCCAGTGCGAGACCTGCTTTAAAGGAAAGTTACTGAAAATCACTGCATATCAGTGCAGTGTGCCCGGTCCTGCAAATTAACCTCCTGTAACCATAGGATACATTGGAGCATTTTGGCTTTTGAAACCTTTGCAGTTTATATGATATACATCCAATCTGCAGATATTGGATTGCATCCTTGAGATCTTTGTCTTTCCCCTGTCGTGCATTTCATTCCACACATGTAGTCTTTCACTGCTCCTTCTGGTACTCTGTAAGAAGGAATCGTATACGTAGAGGAAAGCTTAAGTCCATAGGCATTCGACTTAGACCAGTGGCGGCTCACTATTCTAGACATGAATATGTTTAACTCTTTATTACACTGGGCTTTGTATTGTTTGGAACCATCAGTATATTTTTGGCTTTACCTTTTTTTTTCTTAATTTTTTATTGTTATGTTAATCAC
>NC_138379.1:92985737-93003177 GCF_054177405.1 Leptonychotes weddellii | reverse complement strand
GGACGAACCATGAGAGACGATGGACTCTGAAAAACAAACTGAGGGTTCTAGAGGGGAGGGGGGTGGGTGGATGGGTTGGCCTGGTGGTGGGTATTGAGGAGGGCACATTCTGCATGGAGCACTGGGTATTGTCCACTAACAATGAATCATGGAACACTTCATCTAGAACTAATGATGTAATGTATGGGGATTAACATAAGAATAAAAAAATAAATAAGAAACTGGAAAATAAAAACAAAAAAACAAAACAAAACAAAAAAACAAATACCATTAAAAGAGCACTGTAGGGCGCCTGTGTGGCTCAGTTGGTTAAGCGACTGCCTTCGGCTCAGGTCATGATCCTGGAGTCCCGGGATCGAGTCCCGTATCAGGCTTCCTGCTGAGCAGGGAGTCTGCTTCTCCCTCTGACCCTCCCCCCCTCTCATGTGTTCTTTCTCTCATTCTTTCTCTCTCAAATAAATAAATAAAATCTTTAAAAAATTAAATTAAATTAAAAAAAAAAAGAGCACTGTAGTTCAAGTAGGTGAATGGTGGAGTGATAATTCACAGCTCTTCTCTTGTCCTTGGAAGAAAAGCCAGAGGCTGAGCTGGGAAGCCTTCAATACTGCTGCCCCCAGAATCTAGCCCCATATTAAGGTTTTAGATTCATCATAGATTAATTTAGACTAATCAGGTTAAGTTTTCCACCATCTACTCACTCTCACCAAATTCTTTTTTCATACTCGCGTTGGTCATTTTTCAACATTCCACAAAAAGGAAATTCTTCCCCGCGTCAGGCTCCCTGCTCAGCGGGAAGCCTGCTTCTCCCTCTCCCACTCCGCCTGCTTGTGTTCCCTCTCTCGCTGTGTCTCTCTCTGTCAAATAAATGAATAAAATCTTAAAAAAAAAAAAAAAAGGAAATTCTTGACTAACATATCATTCAGTTTGTCATCCCCCAAAATAAGTTAAATGCAAATGCCACAAACCTCTAAATGAATGGTAGCTAAATATTTACAACCTTAATCAAAATACTATCAGAGAATGTTTATGTCTTTTGTCTCCCTCTTTCTCGCTGCCTGGCAACTTGGCTATAATAGATCTTTGTAATCTGCAGAATCGGTTGGTAAAATTTCTGAAATGAAGTCCCTAATGCTGGAGAATGAACTCTGAGATAGCGGGACATGTTTCAGCCTGTGTGGGAAGAGCTGTTAAACCTAAACCCTATCTAAACTTAACCTTTTTAATTCAGTCACTTAAACGTGAGACTCTTTAACTGTAGCATTTCTCTGATGTGCAGTGGTAAGAGTTTAGAGGTGTTAACAGTTGACTTCTTTCTTGATTTATTGTGATTTGTAGAACATAGAACAGAAAATGCTGACGAAGTTTTTGCTATGTGCCACTTGCCCATTAGACGCCTTGACTTTTTAATAACCTATGCAGATGGACACTTGGGCTGAATGAGATCTCATAAATACCATTTTGATGAAAATTTACTTGTTTTATGCATTTCTGAGTAAAGCTTCCCACAGTGATCCATTAGACTGCTTAAAGGTTTAGCCTGTTGTAGAACATAAGAACATATTTTGCTTTCAAAATGAGGTGCATTTCTTTTGTGTGTGCTGTAGGAGCTGGACAGATTTCTGGATTAATTATTTACAAGCCATTTATGAGTTGGGATTTTCAAATTTCAAAGCAAAGACTTAGAAAATGTAATTGTATCAATTCATGTTATTTTGATGTTTTCACAAGAGAAGCGTTATCGTTCAAAGCATGTTGTTTTCCTATTTATGATACTCTTCAATACCATAAAAGATGATGTCAGCTCAGTGTAAAGAAGTAATTGTAACTTTATTTCCTCTCAATGGGAGCACCCGAGGTTCTTTTAACATCAGAATATCAGTCCGTACAATTAACAAAAGTTCAACTTGGTCTAGTATTCTGTTGAGAAAGGAATGTGGTATTTGGAATGCTATTGCTCAATATCTTTTTTTTTTTCTTTTCAAGATTTTATTTATTTATTTGAGAGAGAATGAGAGACAGAGAGCATGAGAGGGAGGAAGGCCAGAGGGAGAAGCAGACTCCCTGCCGAGCAGGGAGCCCGATGCGGGACTCGATCCCGGGAATCCAGGATCATGACCTGAGCTGAAGGCAGTCGCTTAACCAACTGAGCCACCCAGGCGCCCTGCTCAATATCTTTTGAGTTAAAAAAATATGTTTCTAATTTGGTAAAAGCCAAATGATCCAACTTTAGTGATTATTTTCGTTCCATATATTGTAAAGTTTTCAGCATGATTATGTTTTTCCAATTTATAAGTGAATCTTGAGATGATTTATTTTCGTGCTTTGTGTGATTTGAACAAAGCTTTTAAGCCATTTATAAATCACTGATAAATCTATAAATAGATCTTTGCAGTCAGCTGCATTTATTAAAAGCAGTGACTTTGAATTCTTGGGAGTTCTGATATCTTTTTATTAACAGACAGAAAGCCTGTTTATAGGCTTAATCACCTGTATTTAATGAAAATAATAAGTCACTTTATATGGGGCTTAATACTCTCCAGGGGAAGGAAGGTGCCAATTAAGCACACTTATCAGTGTGGATGGGTGTTGAGTCGATTGCACTTTCCAGTCGATCTCACTTTCCATTAAGTCAGCGTCAGAATGAGGGTACAGAGCAGCAAATAAAAACACCTCTGGACAGCTTACACTTTCAAAGGAAAGATGTACAGAAAAAGGAAAGATGATTTTCTTGGTTGAATTGTGTCTTCCTCCGACTTTGGGGATTCATTCCTTCCTTAATCACACACTTGTAAAGTGCCCTAGCCCAATGTTAAAGTTTTTATAATGAAAACATGATGGAAGTACAGTCCTAGGGATTAACTTGAAAGAAAGCTTGGTCCTGAATGGTGACCATTTTTCAGTTGGCATAGAACCATCCAAATATTTTAGCACCAAAGGGTAGATTTGGGAGGAGGAACCCTGCTGGTATCTTTTTGTTCGCTAGAAACTACCTGCTCTACTCTATATTGTCATTGGAAAGGACAGGCTGTAGAGTTCTTTCCAAGGAATACTTTTTTTTTGCATTATTTCATACATATAAAATTATGCAAGTTTTAGATGTTACATTTGCATATAAATTGACCAATGTGAATATACCAGTGGGAGGTGGGGCAGTGGGGCATTTGTGTGTGTGTGTGTGTGTGTGTGTATAGTATACATGAATATTAATAAAATGGACACTTCTCTTTCAAATATCAAACTTAAGTACCAGGAACTAGAGTTTAAATACCGCCACTGTAATGTAAGTATTACAGTGGAGAACACTGCTGAGTGAACAGCTTGTGTTCATTCATTAGAGTACCGTTCCCTCCCATCTCCTGGAAATAATTTTTCAACTCTTACTGTAAATTCATATTGCCAAGTGTAAAAAATTACTTAGCTGTTTAGAAAGGCAGACAGAATTTGAAGATATGTGCCTGAACCAAGCAGAAGAGAATTATAGTCACCGAAGACAAAGGCTTTAGACATGTGAGCCCTTCTGCCTCCCAGCAGCCCTCCGCCTGTGGTCTATGGAGTCCCCACTTTCCTTTCTTTTTACCTTCTCCAACACTGTTCACTGGTATTTCTAGTCTTCCTTTATCTCCTTGCTTTAATTATATCCTCATCTCCACATGTTTCTAGCTGGGGCATGACAGCTTCGTCTTGATTCCTAAGAATGCCCTTGTTATGTGGCTCAATTTTGGTATTCTTCATCTTTAGCTGATTTCTGATTATACCTGATCTACAAAAAAAAGTAAAAAAAAAAAAAATCCCTATAATGGGATGGTGGTGGTGATAATGATGATCATGATGATGATGATACACAAATGTTTTTTGACAGTTTATTTATTGTGACAATTAGTAACACATACAAATCAGTTGCAATACATAAACATTCCTTTAAAAAAGCACATATAAGAATTGATTGAATTTTATAAAAAGAAAACAATCAACATCTGTTTCAAATCAGAATATAGTTCAAGGGAAAGATAATGTCAAATTTTTGGTAGGAGGATAGAGGTAGGAAGAAATAATGCAAGGAATCTCTCTCTCTCTCTCTCTGTTCAAGAGTATAAAGTGTGAAACCTTTAGCTCACATTACAAACAGACTCCACTGTAACCACCTACCCAATTTCCTGGAACCAGTTTCCTCTATAAATAAGAGCTCACCCCACTGACCCTATTATGGGGAAAGGAAAAGAGAATAGCCAAGTGTATTTATTCCAGGCAGCTAGGCTATAGACTTCCAGAAAACATGCCTAACAAATGTCATTCCCCAGAGAATTTGCAACCCTAGTGTCCTGGCTTTGTAGATTGCACTCTCTCTCCCTCCCTCTCTCTCCCCTGCCTTCTCCCTTTCTCCTTCTCCCTCTCCTCTTTCTCTGTCTCTTCCTCTCCCCACGAGCCACCATGAGTGTGTGTAGTGTGTCCACACAGAAATATGTCCCATATTGCATTTATTTGACAATGATTCTTTATCCTTCATTGCTGTAATAAAACTCTCAGGATAACTATTCTCAACTGTCATCCACATACAGATTCTTAAGTTTCTATATGTGCATTCACACACTGACAAAGTAAAGAATGAAAGAAAGAGAGAGGGAGTGGGAGGGAGAGAAAAAAGGGATGAGGAGAGAATAACCCAAATCGTGATCAACACGTCTGTGATTGATGTATTGTTATATATTCTATGCATCTGTATGTCCTTTTAAAACTCACTTAAGATCTAACTAAATTCCTGGTTTGGAGATTATATTACATGCTGGTGAAACCCTAAAGAGCAAATACCATTCCAATGGAAATTCTTGTTTAATAAAACTTGTTTTAAGTCCCAGTAGGAGGCCAACTTATTTCAATAAATATTTGCTGCAATACAGGCCCAGTGCAGTGAGAGAATTTAACCATGTTCTCGAATATATTATGTTCACTTCTCTGCCTGCAAACTCAGATTCTTTTCAGCACACAACCTAAGTTTAAAAATGGAATAAATAGGGGCATCTGGGTGGCTCATTAGGTTAGGTATCTGCCTTCGGCTCAGGATCAAGCACCGCATCAGGCTCCCTCCCCACTGGGGAGTCTGCTTATCTCTCTCCCTCTGTCCCTACTCTCTGCTTGTACTCTCTCTCTCTCTCTCAAATAAATAAATGAAATCTTTAAAAAAAGATAAAAATCATAAAAAAACTTGACCATTCTCTCACACCATACACAAAGATAAACTCAAAATGGATGAAAGACCTCAATGTGAGACAGGAATCCATCAAAATCCTAGAGGAGAACATAGGCAGTAACCTCTTTGACATCGTCCACAGCAACTTCTTTCAAGATGCATCTCCAAAGGCTAGTGAAACAAAAGCAAAAATGAACTTTTGGGACTTCATCAAGATAAAAAGCTTCTACACAGCAAAGGAAACAGTCAACAAAACAAAGAGGCAACCCACAGAATGGGAGAAGATATTGGCGAATGACTCTACAGATAAAGGGCTGGTATCCAAGATCTATAAAGAACTTGTCAAACTCAACACCCAAAAAACAAATAATCAGTTCAAAAAATGGGCAGAAGACATGAACAGACACTTCTCCGAAGAAGACATACAAATGGCTAACAGACACATGAAAAAATGTTCATCATCATTAGCCATCAGGGAAATTCAAATCAAAACCACACTGAGATACCACTTTACACCAGTTAGAATGGCAAAAAGGGACAAGGCAAGAAACAACAAATGTTGGAGAGGTTGTGGAGAAAGGGGAACCCTCTTACACTGTTGGTGGGAATGCAAGTTGGTACAGCCACTTTGGAAAACAGTGTGGAGGTGCCTCAAAAATTTAAAAATAGAGCTACCCTATGACCCAGCAATTGCACTCCTGGGTATTTACCCCAAAGACACAGATGTAGTGAAAAGTAGGGCCATATGCACCCCAATGTTGATAGCAGCAATGTCCACAATAGCCAAACTGTGGAAAGAGCTGAGATGCCTTTCAACAGATGAATGGATAAAGAAGATGTGGTCCATATATACATTGGAATATTACATCAGAAAGGATGAATACCCAACTTTTACATCAACATGGTTGGGACTGGAGGAGATTATGCTAAGTGAAAGAAGTCAGGCAGAGAAAGTCAGTTATATGATTTCACTTATTGTGGAACATAAAGAACAGCATGGAGGACATTAGGAGAAGGAAGGGAAAGATGAAGGGGGGGAAATCGGAGGGAGAGGTGAACCATGAGAGACTATGGACTCTGAGAAACAATCTGAGGGTTTTAGAGGGGAGGGGGGTGGGGGGATGTGTTAGCTTGGTGGTGGGTATTAAGGAGGGCACGTACTGCATGGAGCACTGGGTGTTATACGCAAACAATGGATCGTGGATCACTACATCAAAAACTAATGGTGTAATGTATGGTGACTAACATAACATAATAAAATTTAAAAAATCGTAAAAAAATAAAAATGGAATAAATATATATAGCTTTTAATTAAGATGTTAGTAGACTATAGTGTTCTTGTTGTGGTGGCAGAAGATATATATATTTTTTAATTTAAAAATTATTTTCCCAGTGGCTGGGTATTGGTGAGGTTAAGAATGTGAGCTGCGGTGTCAGGATGATCTGAGGTTATAGTTTGCCCTGTGATCTTCAGCAAATTTCCTAAGCATACTACACTTCACACTCCTCCTTCATAAAATGGGGATAACAATCATACATAGCACATTGGCTTGTAATAAGAATTACTGTCACCTAAGTTAGCATCATTTACCTGAGCAATTATAATAGATTTACAAGGTTTTATCCTTGCGAAAGTGTTATTAGGTCGTATTTTTATCACTCCTATGTTAAAGTTTAACAGTTGAAAGTTGAAAAGATTCTGTGACTTTTCTGAGGGCAGCTATAAGCTAATAAATGTGGACTTGCGATTTAGACTCAAGGAGTCTCACCATGGAGTTGATTTTCTCTTACCCACTGTGATGAACTCCATCACAAGATCATGCCTGTGGGCACAGCGCTTGCTGTTTGCTAAGTGCTCAATGAATACTAGCTGTAATGATTTGACGCCATTTGTCTACCATTTTCAGGCGTCTGTTATTACTAACGAGGAGTTCCCTTTCAACTTTTTTGTTAATTCCTTCAGTAAGTGTATTGAATGTCTCCTGTATGCCAAGTATTTTTCTTGATTCAGCCAACACAGAAGCAAACACAGCCAAACTCCGCCGGATGGAGCTTGCATTCCACTCTAGTGTGTGTGGGGAGATAAACAGAAATAAGATAAGTTGCATGGATAGTGTAGTAGATGATGATAAATAATAAAAGAAATATAAGAAATAGAAATTGAAAAATAATACGGGATAGTGGAATAGTCTCAGGGTGCCTAATTTCACAGGAACTATGGAATGCTTTTAATCATTGGCATGAGTTCTTTTTTTTTTTATTTTTTAAAAGATTTTTATTTATTTACTTGAGAGAGAGAGAGAGCTAGCTGGGGGCAGAGGGAGAGGGACAAGTAGACTCCATGCTGAGCGCGAGCCTGATGCAAGAGTCGGTCTCACGACCCTGAGATCATGACCTGAGCCGAAACCAAGAGTCAGACACTTAAGCGACTGAGCCACCCAGGGGCCCGGCATTTTAACTTTTTTTTTTTAACTGTACAGTTCAATGGCATTAGGTACGTTCACACTGTTGTGCATCTCCAGAAGTTTCTCATTGCCTCAAATGAAACTCTGTTCCCCATTAAACACCAACTTCCCAATCCCCTGTCCCCCCAGCCCCTGGCTGCCACCATTCTGCTTTCTGTCTCTAGAAATTTGATTCCTCTAAGTATCTGTTATGAGTGGAATCATGCCGTATTTCCTCGGAACTGGCTTATTTCACTCAGCATGATGTCCTCAGGTTTCGTCCATATTGTAGCATGTGGCATGAGTTCTTATACACCTTTGTTTCTTTGTTCAGGATAGGAATAGTAATATTTACCCTGACAGTTTTTTTTTTTTTTAAAGATTTTGTTTATTTATTTGACAGCGAGAGAGAGAACACAAGCAGGGGGAGTGGGAGAGGGAGAAGCAGGCTTCCCGGGGAGCAGAAGCCCAATGCGGGGCTCGATCCCAGGACCCCGGGATCACAACCTGAGCCAAAGGCGGACACTTAACCGACTGAGCCCCCCAGGCGCCCCAGCACCATGTCTTCTTATGCATGATAAATCCTGACCCCCCTGTTCCTCAGAGCTTCGGCTGGTAGATGAAATTAGAAGAAATGGACGAATAGAGGATAGTGATGACCTCCTTTCTCCAACTTCAAAGGAAAAAAAAAAGTGCTTTGAAAATCACTTTCCAGTGTGCTCTTGCATCTTCCTCCTCTAGCCCTTGCAGCGCGTCGGGACTGAAGCCAGGTGTCAGCGCTCACTTCCGCTGAGCTGGGGAAGACAGCGTGAGCACACAGGAGCACAGAGAAGAGAGGGAAACGCAGGTCTTCTGGAAAGGTTCGATGCTCCGTGTTCGATCCAGATTTTGCATCTGCTTTTGAGGCTCATATATACGCTATCCTCCCATGAGCTCAGTGTTTCACATATCAAAAAGCAAACTCATTGTTCTGTTTCTCATGTCTCTTCTGACTGCCCCCTGTTACTTCTCCCACACCCTCTTTTTTTTATTAGAACTTCCCGCCATTCTGTTTGAGATAAGCGTGGGCATTATCTTAGATGATTTCTAGCCTCACACAGCAAACGGGGCACTAAGTCCTGTCAGTTCCACCTTTGAAGGCGCTTTCACATCTCTCTTCACTGGTAGAGGTCCGCCACCAGTGCTCTAGTTCATGCTTTCTTGCAGCTTTTCCTTGGAATATGTTGCTTGACTCCTGAGAGCTTTCCTTTCTAGTGTCTTTCACTTCCTAATCCTCTTCCTTCAGTTGACTTTCTGAATAGCAAATCAAGTATGCAGTTTCCTACTGAAACTGTAAAATACCTCAATACCCCATAATATCTACAGGCTAAAATCCAAACTCAGTAATATCATCTTGTTCAAGCTATGTCTTCTGCATTGAACACTCATCTGCTTTTTGCCTAATGACTAACTACGTATCATTCAAGACCTTAAGTATAATCTCTCTGATTCTCGCATCCTAAATAAAGTTGGTTACTTCCTCACTGAGTTGTCACTATAGTTTGTACTAAGCTTCTAGTTTGGAATCACTATGCTCTGTTACAATTCCTTGTTTATGTCTGTCTACTCTTTTAGATGGTACGTGGATGACTTGAAAGCAGCTACCATGACTAAACATTTCCATGTTTACCATGGTGAACATTTCCTAGCATCCTTTATATAGAGATTGGCATACAGTAGGTTTGTAGTGATTATGTAAGGAATGTTGGAAGGCAAAACTCTAGATTTCTCTGATTCCATTATTAATAACAACTTTATCACCCAGCATATATTACCTTTTTTACTCTAATGTGTGTTCTACCAACCATACTATGAATAATTTTGTTTGTTTCAAATGAATAAAGATATTCCTTCTCATATTCAAATATCCAAACTAGTTTTGAAGGTTCAGAGTACTTCATAACATATATATGTTTATGTGATGTGTATATGTTGAAATAAACATGTTTCATTTCCTATAGAAAAAAAAAAGACCAGGGGTGCCTGGGTGGCTCAGTTGGTTGAGCAGACTCCCCGCTGAGGTGGAGCCGGGTGTGGGGCTCTATCTCAGGACCCTGAGATCCCGACCTGAGCCGAAACCAAGAGTCCTTTAGATGTATTTTTAAAGGCAGATGTTGCTCACAGATTAGATGGGGAGTTTGAGAGAAGTTTTGGAATCAGGGATGTTTCCAAGGTATTCATCTGAGCAAGGAGAAGGATCAGGTCTTCATTTCCTGAGAGTGGAGAGACAGTTGGGGGCCTTCATGAGGGGACTGATGGGAGAAAGAACAGAGGCTGACTACAGATAGAAGCTTGAGGCTCCTACTAGACGTAAGAGTGAAGATATTAAATATAAAGGTGGTGTGCAAGGAACAGATATGTGAATTTGATAGTCCTCAGTGTGTACACGTGTATGTGTGTCTAGAGTGTAAAACTGTAAGAATAAGTAAAATCAAGACAGTGGATATAGAAAATAAGCAAATAGAAAGTCTGAGACCTGAGACCTGCATCATCTTGAAATTGAGTCAGGGAGATAAGGAAGACTCAGCCAGAGGATGGCAGGAAAGTCAGGAGGATGTGAAGGCCTGGAACCCAAGTGAAGGAAGTGTTTCTCAAAAGGGGATGTTACCAACTGTGTCCTATGCTGCTGCTCGGTGGAGGAAGATGAGGGTTGACAACTCGACAATGCGTTTAGTAGGGTGGAGGTTACTGTTAGGAGCATTTTTAGTGGAGTGGTAAGGCAGGGAGCCTGATGTAAGGGGGATAGCGAGAATATGGGAGAGCAGAGAGTGTGCGGTAGATGTGATCGTTTATTCTATCTATAAAAAGAAATAAAACACTTAGCATAGAGGCGTGCCTCTCATAAATGATCAATTCACTATAGTGATTGTATAATTGTCAATCAAAATGAAATGCATTTTACTATATTATGAACTGATCCAGTCCCTGGACTACTGACATGTTTTAATACTCAGTGCCTTGCATAGGGCCTTGTATTTAATGGATGATCAATGAGGCATTATTAAATGAATAATTTAAAAAATATTCGACAGCTTAAGATAAATCATTGTGTGAGCTCTGGGACAGATAGCTAAACTTACAAGTGAATGGAAGAAATTTCCACACACATGTAGAGAATGAGCCTCTATTTGTGTTCACATATGTAATATGGATTAGAGGGGATTGAAGCACCCAGTGAGATCATTTCCTACTCTGCTGGCATATTTACTTTGTGTCATATTAGCTGTCTGATACAGTCATATTTTAATCTAAAGAAAGGTTAAGTTTTAGACAAAATTATGCTAGATCTAAGATAATAGAGTTGACCAGTTGTGTTTTTTATGATATAAGTTATCGTTTGTAGTAGTTAATATTAGCTGCACTAGGCATTTTCTGAGTGTTAATAATCAAAGTTTAAATGGGAGTAATTTTAAAATGTCTTTGACAGCAACTCCAAATTCCCCTGCGTTAATTCTCATGGTTTTCAAATTAATGACTTACGCAAGTTTTGCAAACTCATTGGGGATAATTGAATCCTATTTGCATGGATACCAAAGCAGGGTGTCCTTGACTCTTTTTTGACAAACTACTGACACTGATCGACAGGAAAAAGCGGATAATTAAACAGAAAACAAAATGCCTATTTTCTTAGGAGGCACAATGCATGCTCTGCAAAATAAAGCACTTAATTTGGGGAATAATAATTAACTTTTAACATGTTGGTTGTTAGTTTTAAACTCAGCTAAAATTTAAATCCTTTAGAGTATATTAATATCAAACCCTGAATCTAACTGAAAACTATTTTGCTTGTTATTTATGTTCACTGGTGTTTGGGAAAGTAAAAGCCCTTTTGTCAAAGAGAGAGATCTTTGCCACCTTTATAATATTGTGGAAAAGTCTTATTGACAGAGAACCTTTGTTTTAACCTATTTACTAAATCCACTTCTTTGTTGACAGAGTAAAATGAAGACTTCTCTTTAGAGAATATATTTGCCTGAATTAATCATAATGTGTTAGACACTGTATATTTTGTTCAGCAAACACACCATTTCACACCCCTGAAAGACCAATCTTCTCATAGAATACTTGGTTCTTCCACCTAGAGCTAAATAAAAAGACATACTTCAAATGAAGCAGTAATACTGGAAAGAGGAACACACGGATTGACAGGATGACCAAACTGTCCTTTTCTTATCTTGCTAAATAGGTCAGATTATCCCCAAAGAAACACATCTTTAATAGGAGCTGTTTACTTGACCCTCCCCGAGTTGAGATCAGAACTAAAGGAGCCGATAATCCATATGAATGTACTTTGATGGACTTCTAATCATTCCTTAGGAGCCAGGTCCAGTGTCCTCTGTGGAGTCTCCTTCCTTTGGGTGTCTCTGTCGCTCTCTTGGTACTCACAATACAGCAAGGGGCACATCTTGCTCATCTGCCTGTCCCCAATCCTCTGAACTTAGTAGTTGCTTAGTTAATATTGAATGTGAAAACCTCCCACTATAAGAGTGACAAGAATGGGTGCTGTGTTTTATTCTTCACTGCTATAACCCCAGCTCCTTGTATCATCCTGTACTTAATAAGTGCTAAAATAATATTTATTGCGTGGATAAACTGATTAAAATTATAAAAGACAATAGTGTGCAATGAATAATATCAGCATCAGTTCAAACCCAAGTTTGCTGTACTCCAGCAATCTACTAGTTATTTGTCTCGTATTCGTCTGGTCCATCTCTGGTTCATTTACTCCTATCTTGCATTCCTGTTTCCTTCTTAATTCATCCACCTGCATATTCTGCTAGCACTCTGCAGTGAAGGTGTTTAAAATTGAATTTCTAATGACTTGTTTTATTTTTTTAAATTTTTAAAATTAATTTATTTTTAATTTAAATTCAATTAGCCAACATATAGTACATCATTAGTTTCAGATGTAGAGTTCCGTGATTCATCAGTTGTTTATAACACTCAGCGCTCATCACATCACTGCCCTCCTTAATGCCCATCACCCAGTTACCCCATCCCCCCCACCTCCCCTCCAGCAACCCTCGTTTTGTTCGAATTACTTGTTTTAAATTGGTTTCCTCATAAAGAGATCTCAATTCTCTCTCAATTCTATCTGTAATTTCCTGAGTTCTTTGACATCTTCCTCTTCTTCACCACAGAATTTCCTGTGGTCCTCCTGGCAAAGCCAGATGATGACTTGCCCACACTCCGCTTCTGACTTTTCCCTTTCTTCCTGGAAATGCATGTTTGAGTCATTGTAATCTCTTATCCTGGACTTCTATGTACCTTTCTGTCTGGTTACATTTTCCTGGGCTGCTGTAGGAACCCTGTACCTGGTCTCTCTGCTTCAAATTCCTCAACTCTCTTCTCCCCATTCAGTCTGTTCTATACAGTTTTTAAATCTACCATACACCTGTATTTCCCATCTCTTTCCTGCTGCAAACATGGTGCAGAATTTATTACTAAGGAGAAGGTCAATGCAAAGGGCAATGCAAAGTTATCAGTATCTAGACCCAACCTATTTTTACAGTCTTTCTCCTCCCTTTGCTTTTTTATTATTGTAATTATATTCTAGCCAAACTAAACTGAACCCCTCTGCTCAAACATTCTCTGTATTTTGCAAATATTTGCTTTGTTCATGCTGTGTCTGAAATAAAACTTTTCATCCCTTATTATCACACCCCTACTTATTCCACTAAGATTCATCTCAAATGCTACTCCCTCAGCGCATGCCCACACGGGAACCGGGGACAGGATTTCCTGTTTCTCCTACTGGCACTTCCTAGCCTGCTGACATCACTGGAGGAGTGATGGAGGCCACTCTCTCGTTTCACCCAGCTGTTTATGCCCTTAACACCTGCTCCTTGTTACGGTTCCTGTGCAGGCGTTCCAGAGCAACCACTTTCAGGGGTTTAGTATATATCCTTCTACTCACATGTGTTCTGGCCAGGCCGTCGTTACATAACTGGCAGTGTGTGATGGAATGTATTCTGTCTTCTCTCTTTTTGTTGGGTACTGTGATTTCCTGTCTGCAGTTCATTGCGTGAATGTCTAGTCTGTTACGTCTAATTGCCGCATCTTTTTCTGCCAGTCTCCTTGTTCCACGTCAGCCCAGGTCACCGTTAAAAATACAGATCTGATCACGCCATTCAGTTGCCTAACATCCTTCAGAGATCTTTCATTTCATTCAGGATCAAGTCCAGAATTCATAACACGTCCATAAGGCTTTACAGGACGTAGGCTGTGCTGTTTCCAGCTCTTAAAGTCCCACCTGCTGCCCTCCTTCCCTTTGATCTGTGCTTTCCAGCCACACTGACCTCACGTTCCTCAAACCTGTTACGGTCCCTCTTTGGCTCTTTGTCCACAGGGGGACCAGCTTGAATTTCACTTCCTCAGATAAGCCTCTCAGATAAGCCCCCAAGGACGGGCAGAATAAATCAGGGACCAAGGTTTTAAATATCCTTCCACATCAAATTCTTTTTATTATACTTTGCACAATCTGTAGATGTATTTATCTCTGGGTTCAATTCTTTAATGTATGTCTGACCTACTGTGACATCAGCTCCATGAAGGCTAAGTCCTTCCTCAGTCTGTCTTGTGCCTGGCCCATGGGCAGCCCTCCGTAAAAAAGTGTTAAGTGACTGGATGACACAGGAAAAGTGACTTACCCAAGGTCAGAAAACTAAAGTCCAGTGCAGAGCAAGGAAGTAGCACCTTTCCCCTTCCTGAATTGGATGGTCTTTGAATGGAGTGCTGTGGTGTCTTCCTATGACTATTTCTAGCTCAATGCCTCGTGTACTGTACATGCTCAGTAATTACTGCAGGAAATACATAGAGATAGCAAGAGATGGGACTGTCGATATGTGGCTTTGTATTTACCCTGAAAGGCTATTTATTATTATGTGAAATCTGCAAATCTTGGAAATGAGTGACCAAGAATAGTTGTCATTGCCATTCTTTTAAGTTCATAAGCAACACTACATTGTGAGTTTTTATCAGGTTGAAACTGCTTTTTTGCTTTTTTTTTTTTTTTTTTTAACAGTTATAAGATCAGAGCTATATTCTGAACGTGTTGCCGGGAGATTCTGATTCAGAAAATGTCTGTTAAAATGTATGGAAGCTTAGTTGCAGACCGTGGCTGAATAGAGAGAATCAATTTATGAATGTTCAATTTGTGCTCATTTTAATAAAGGAAAAAGACTAATGACCTCTGTTTAAAAGAGGATGGATGGATTCAACTTTCTAAGGATATTTCCTTTACTTCAGGAGAACAAGAATAATAAACTGTCATTCTCTCCAACTTGGTTTCTGCCTGAGCAGGTTTTATCAATGAGCCTGTCACAATGCAGAAATTGGGAGTTCTTGCTATGTTGTTTTATAAATCTAATTATCTTGAATCCTTGCAGTATCAGCAAAAAAAAAAAAAAGAAAAGAAAAAAAGAAACTCTTAAAAAGGATCCAAAATAGCCTTTTTTCCCACCCTTATTTAATTCTTAGCGGTGTCAGAGAGACTGCCATGTCTTCACCAAGTGTTATATTTATATTACTTATTGAATCCAGACCTTGAAAACCAGGAATGATATTTTTTCCTGTTATCCTCAAAAAGTTAAATTACTTGAAAGTAGTACTGTTTTAACTTTCGGTAGTGCTTTTGATAGGTAAGTAAACAGAAAATATAGCCCCTATTGAGTGTGACCCAGCACGGGGTGGGTAGAAGTGTCCCTGGTCCCACTAGCCTGTCTCAGCAGCTCATGTTCTATAATCTGGACTTACTCCTTTGGTTTAAGGTGTTATGTATTCTTTTTTTTTTTAATATTTATTTGTTGGGGAGAGAGTAAGGGAGCATAAGCCTGTGGGAAACAATCTAAAGCAGACTCCCCACTGAGTTTGGGAGCCCCAGGCAGGGCTCTATGCGGGGCTCCATCTCAGCACCCTGAGACCATGACCTGCTGAAACCAAGAGTCGGATGTTCAACCTCCTGAGCCCTCCAGGTGCCCCTACAGGATTCTTGTATTTATAAAGTTCTATCCAATTTTCAGAGTTTGCCCATTCATTATTTCATCTTCACACAACTGTGATATACCCAGATGAGTTATTAATACCCAATAAAAGAAAAGGAAACTGAAATTCAACAAGGCTAATTTATTTGTCCATAGACTCAGAGCAGACATTCAGGCCTTCCGACTGGAGTATTTCATCAATGTCACCAAGTTCTAATGATTATTTACTCCAAGTGCTTTGACTGGGGCTTTTATGAGTCATTTTTCATAACTTCAGCTCTTCTTCCTTTCCTGTAGTCTCTCATTGAACAACCGTCCGTCCCACCAGGAGCTGGCTTTCTCCAACAAGTTTTATCTCTGTCTGGTGCCATCATGAGCTCTCAGGGCTCTCAGAGGTTCCTGTTGTTGGATTCTAAAGCTCTTGACAGCCTACCTGGTGGGATTCAGAAAACCAAACAGGACAAGAATGAGATTAAGGAAGGAGAAAGAGTATGCTGGCCTGTTGACTCTGGCCTCAGGATGGTTGAAAGAGGAGTCCAGGGATAAAGTTGCATTTATGGACCTGAAGCAGATCTTCAAAAAGGTGACAGAAGGACTAAAGCCAGGGTAAGAAATGGCAGTTGCATTTGTCAAAACTCTTGAATCACAAGGGACAGTACAGCAGTGTAAGCTAAAACAAGAAATTAATTAGGTCCCATCACCAAGTGGAAGAACAGAGCACAGTCATGTGGATGGAAGCTAGTGTCAGGGATGAGTATGATCCGGGATTCGAACTGTCAGGATGGCAGCCATTTCTCGTTTCTACTCTCCTCTGCACAGTTTCTTCTTTCTCTGCTACTATATAAGAGGGATGTGGAGGTGGAGTATTGGAAAATAGACCTCCGTTTTGTACTCAAGTTCTTTAACTATATAGCCAGAGATGAAAGAATGCTCTTTTCCTAGCTGGAGTTAGAAATATTTAGAGAGTGGGGCACCTGGATGGCTCAGTCGGTTAAGCATCTGACTCTTGATTTCAGTTCAGGTCATGATGTCGGGGTTGTGAGATTGAGCCCCGTGTTAGGCTCCATGCTGGGTGTAGAGTCTACTTGTCCCTCTCCCTCTGCTCCTCCCCTCGCTCTCTCTCTCTCTCAAATAAATAAATTAAATCTTTTTTTTAAAGGCAATAGACCCACTTTGGGTCATATGCCAACTTCTTTGCCAATCAACATGGTTGGGCACAGCTTTTATGATAGCCCAGTTAGGGTCATATGCCCACAGCTGTAGCCAGGCAGGTGGTGTTTCCCTCTTTTTAATGGCAGAATAATACTCCATTGTAAATACAATATATATACTTTATTTATACTTATATATATTTATACATTTTCTTTATCCATTCATCTATCAGTAAACACTTCGGTTGTTAGCCTATCTCAGCTCTTGTGAACAGTGCTGCAATAAACATGGGGGTGAAGATACCTCCTTGAGGTATCTTTATCTTTCAGATAAATACCTACAGGTGGAATTTCTGGGTCCTACAGTAGTTCTATTTTTAATTTTTTGGGGAGTCTCCATACTGTTTTCCATAGTGGTGTACCAGTTTACATTCCCACTTATGATGCACAAGTGTTTCCTTTTCTTTATATCCTTGCCAATACCTACGATCTCTTGGCTTTTTTTTTTTATTCTTATGTTAATCCCCATACATTACATCACTAGTTTTAGATGAAGTGTTCCATGATTCATTGTTTGTGCATAACACCCAGTGCTCCATGCAGAATGTGCCCTCCTCAATACCCACCACCAGGCTAACC